>NC_091443.1:50425087-50725087 GCF_964237555.1 Oryctolagus cuniculus | reverse complement strand
GAGTGACAGTAATGTGCCTATTGACAGGGGAGAGAGACAGGAAAAGGTACGGATCTCAGAAGGACTCATCTGGAGAAGGGACACCAGGCACACCCCCTCCCATTCCTGAGACAGGATCATGTGAGGACCTTACTCAGGACAGAGGCCTCCTCACACCCTCTCCCCATCACAGCTGTTTCAGAAAGGGAAAGGCCCTGGCAGACACATGGGACGGAGAGAACTCTTGTTGCCCAAGACAGAAGTGGCCTGCCTTGACCTGAGCTGCCCTGCATAAAGTTCTGTCCTCTGGGGATGGAGACGACAAACAAAATGTCCCAGGTCATCCCAGTATACATTGCTAGAGGTGGGCAGATCGCATCAGAGACATCAGAGTTGGGTGTAATTCTGGTTATAACAAGTTCCCTCCATGAAAAGGAGGTATATCAAAGGTTTCTTACCTTCCTTTACAATGAGCAGCTGTCATCACAAATTCTCTGCTTATGAGAAACCCACCACAGTAGGCAAAAGTGCCCTGCTTGGTGATGATTTTCAGATGGGCCATGTAGGGGCGGGAGTGTGGCTTGGATTCAGTGCCACCGATAATCTCCTCTGGAAGAGAGAATGCTGGGTCTTCAAACAGAGTCTTATAACAACATAGCACTGGACAAGGGAATAGGGGGACGAAAGCTGAGGGTCTCCATTTGAGCCTCATCCTTATTTTTGGACTTTCCCTATTATAATTCATCCTGCCAATCTGTATCTTCTCAGAACACAACAACCATCCTAATTCTGAGCTGTTACCTCACTAAGACTGCTTTAACATCCTCATGCTAACTGCCTCCAAACAACAATAAGACCAGAGAAGGGCCTTGAATAGGGATTGTGAGTATATTGAAGAAAGCAGGTTAAACAGAACTTCCAAAGCCAGCTTTCTGGTTCTTTCTCCACCCACGACTTTTTGTCCCAGGGAAACTGTTGTTAGCTGCAGGAGAGAGCCTAACTCTTCCAGGCACAGATTTCCCCTGGAACACTTGCAAGGAGGCCCTGTCTTTGACTTAGGTTGGTGCGTTTGGAAGAGTGGCTGAGGACCATAGGAGAGGGAGTTATCCCATAGACTCACCAGCTGCAGCTTCAGGAGGCACGAGAAAGACCAACAAAAGGAGCACAGCCTGCATTTTCCCAGCGATGCTGCCCATGGCAAACTGCTTTGATCACTCTCTCCCTGCCCCTGCTTTATAACCCCAGAGGCAGAGGAGTGGGGGAGGGCTGGAAACCACAGAGTATACCAAGTTATGTTTTTGTCTTTTGCACTGGATTGGCTATCTTCCTATCAGAAATTCTTTTTTTTTTTTTTGAAGATTTTATTTATTTGAGAGGTACAGTCATAGACAGTGAAAGGGAGAGACAGAGAGAAAGGTCTTCCATTGGTTGGTTCACTCCCCAAATGGCTGCAGTAGATGGAGCTGGGCTGATCTGAAGCCAGGAGCCAGGAGCCAGGAGCCAGGAGCCAGGAGCCTCTTCTGGGTCTCCCATACAGGTGCAGGGGCCCAAGTGCTTGGGCCATCTTCCACTGCTTCCCCAGGCCATAGCAGAGAGCTGAACTGGAAGAGGAACAGCCGAGACTAGAATGGGCACCCATATAGGATCAAAGGTGAAGGCATCAAAGGTGAAGGATTAACTTACTGCACCACAGAGCCGGCCCCCAGAAGTTCTTATGACTCTGCTGGTGTTGAAGCTGTGGTCAGATCTCAAGAGACCTGGTTCCTAGGATGAGGCATGCACCTTTCTCACCCAAAACAGCTCTAGATGTAGAGGCTGAATAATTACACAAATGGAGAGGAGAGTTTTAGGTGCTGTGGGAATCTCAAACAGGGATCAGCAAACTTTTATATTGATGATCTCTGGTAGCATTCCTGGCTTTAAGGACCATACTGTTGTTGGGAAATCACTCAACTTTGCTGTTTTAGCACAAAGGTAGTCATAGAGGTTATGAAAACAAATGGATGTGGCTGCGTTTCAAGACAACAGTGTTTTCAAAACAGATGGCAGGTAATTTAGCCTGCAGACTGTAGTTGGTGTTGGCAAACTAGATCAGCCTTTTCTTCAATCCAGATAATGAATAGAATGTAGAATTGACAGAAGGAAGGAAAAAGCAAGAATTTATTGAGTATTTACAATATCTTTTACACTAATAAGACTTCACATACATCCTCTCATTGATCTTTGTTAACAGTCCTTTTGGGTAAATATTGTTGTATGCAATCATGGAGCACTCTATGGACACTGAGAATGTCACATAGCAGCAAAATCCAAAGTTAATGTTGTCAGACTCTGAAACTTGTAGTTTTTTTTTTTTTATTCATTTAATCTGAGTAAAAAGGGAGGGGCATAATGATTTGGTCCAACAAATGAAGGAAGAAATGTAATTTATAAAGGATAACATTTGTGTTTTCTAGGGAGGTTGGGTTTTTTCACTTGTGTATTGAAAGTCACTTTTAGTTTGAGAACGAAATGATACTTGCACTGTCATTATTCAAGTATTACTTTAGGTTCTTCATTTTATGTGCCACCAAGGAAGAAAAAAGTACCCTCAATTAAACAATAACTTGCTATTGATTATAAGATTCATCCCTCTTGTAAAGAAGCTAAATATCAAGTATTGTGCATCTGGGGGCCAGTGCTGTAGTGTAGCAGGCAAAACCGCCGCCTGTAGTGCCATCATCCCATATGGGCGCCGGTTCGAGTCCTGGCTGCTCCACTTCCCATCCAGCTCTCTGCTATGGCCTGGGAAAGCAGTAGAAGATGGCCCAAGTCCTTGGGCCCCTGTATCCACGTAGGAGACCCGGAAGAAACTCCTGGCTCCTGGCTTCGGATCAGTGCAACTCCAGCCATTGTGGCCAACTGAGGAGTGAACCAGCAGATAGAAGACTTCTCCCTCTCTCTCTGCCTCTCCTTCTCTCTCTGTGTAAACTCTGACTTTCAAATAAAGAAATCTTTTTAAAAAATGACATTTGGTATCTCCTTAGAATTGTGCCTATGAAATGCACGAAAATCTGTTGTTTATATTAAAAAAATACAAAAATTGAAACACTGGATGCTAAAGGGTAATAAAGTTACATCAGATAAAAATAACATATGATATATTTCAGGTTTGTGTTTTTTCTCATTCATCCTCACATCAACGCTGAGAATTATTATTGCTTACATTTTGTAGATGAGGAAACTGAGGCTGGGAGAATTTGTATCACTTGACAATGTACCATAGCCTTTAACCATGAGAACTAGGGATGGAACCATGGACTACAACACAAGATGTTTCCTTATATCACTCTGCTTTTCTGGACTGTAAAACAAATCATCATCATCATCAACAACAACAACAACAACACAGATCTAGAGAGGATTTCTGCATTAGTTGCCACATTTTTATAAGATACGGTACTTATAATAATTCTTTTATTTTTTAAGAAAATATTTGTTTATTTGAAAAATGAAGGTATGTTAGGAGAGATCTTCCATCTACTGGTTCATTCCCCAAATGCCTGCAACAGCCGGTGCTAGGCCAGATCAAAGCCAGGATTCTGGAGCTCTATCCAGGTGTCCCACATGGTGGCAGGAACTCAAGTACTTGGGCTATCATGTGCTGCCTCTGAGGTGCATTAGCAGGAACCTGGACTGGAAGCAGAGGCGAGACTCAGTCTCAGGCACTCTGATATGGGATGTGAGTATCTCAAGTGGTGATTATAGCTGTTGTACCAAAGCATCTACCAAGTTATTCATTTACTTTACATTATTCATTCTAATTATGCTTCCCAGTTTAATCTTAAATAGCAGAAATACTAGTTCTGGGATTGGGACCAGGGAAATCTAATCTTAATTCTCTAGATTGGCCTGGATTATCGCTCTTGGTTTTCTTTCTTTTTTTTTTTAAGATTTATTTTTATTTGAAAGAGTTACAGAGAGATGTAGAGACAGAGAGTGTGGTCTTCCATCCGCTGGTTCACTCCCCAGATGGCTGCAATGGCTGGAGCTGAGCCTATCCAAAGCCAGGAGCCAGAAACTTCTTCCAGGTCTCCCACGTGGGTGCAGGGGCCCAAGGACTTGGGCCATCCTCTACTGCTTTCCCAGGCCATAGCAGAGAGCCGGATCGGAAGAGGAGCAGCTGGGACTAGAACCTGTGCCCATATGGGAAGCCGGCGCTTCAGGCCAGGGCTTTAACCCACTGCGCCACAGTGCCGGCCCCCCCTCTTGGTTTTCTAATCTGAATGTATTTAAAACCATCAGTGGCTCTGTTTTTAATGTAAAGGGTATCAGTTTTACACTGTAAATAATCATTTACAGTATGCAAAAGCTAAGCAGTTGCTTAAATGATCACTGTATAATCTGTAATCAAATACAGGCTTTGGGTGTTTGAATATTTGCTGCCATAGAACATATTAGTGGAAATAAGTAGCATAACCAGGTTGGTTGATAGCTTCTATGCACACTAAGAAACTTAGGGAAAGAAAATGAAGAACTTTGGAGTATTCAATTCCAAATTTATGATCTGAATCTTCTATCACTGCCATAAAAGAAATTCCTATAAGTTCCGTTCTGAGATTTCTGACAAACAAATGAAGCTCTCATCCTAAGGGTGGCTTTCAATCCATTTTTAATTTTCCACTTAGCAGGGTCTCTTACATGAATTCAAAGCATTGATTGGGAAAGAATAGGACTCTGAAAGTGGGGATGGAAATTTATTTGGGCAGATTCCGATGCAACTGGGATCTAAGATCATCAAATCCTTCTTTGCCAGTAAAAGCAGCTCATATTCTCTTGTCGGAAGAGCTTATGTACTCCTTGCCTGAAGAACCTGTGATAGGAATCCCTAAAGTAGTTGCCTCTCCACAGGTCCTAATCCTGTCCCTCAGCTGTCTTTTATCACTTATAGATCTATAGGTGCAAATTTCAGCAGACCCCAGATGTAAGTGTGACACATACATACATGTGACACGTACAGAATTGCAACACACACTCAAATGATGGATGTTTGCTAAGTTATATCAAGAGCAATGCAGTTGGGAATGGATCTTTAGGGTGATGAGGTAGGTAGAGGGAAGATAATGTTGGCCAGGCTGACTTTGTTGATGGAATGCACCAAGTAGAGAGTCTAATGTCAGTCCGTTAGCTCAAGCAGACTGAAGTGGCTCTAATTGACTGCTTGCTTAGATTGAAATATGGACCCAACAGTGGCCGATAGTCTATGAGGTTGAGATGCCAGATCTTCTCTTGTATACTCTAGCAAAAGATGAATTTATTACATGAGATTGGCTTACTCATCCACAGGTGTGTGCTAGGAGGTACAAGGACAGCTGTGAGAATTGCATTAGGGGGCCGGCGCCGCAGCTCACTAGGCTAATCCTCCGCCTAGCGGCGCCGGCACACCGGGTTCTAGTCCCGGTCGGGGCGCCGGATTCTGTCCCGGTTGCCCCTCTTCCAGGCCAGCTCTCTGCTGTGGCCAGGGAGTGCAGTGGAGGATGGCCCAGGTGCTTGGGCCCTGCACCCCATGGGAGACCAGGAAAAGCACCTGGCTCCTGGCTCCTGCCATCGGATCAGTGCGGTGCGCCGGCCGCAGCGCGCCGGCCGCGGCGGCCATTGGAGGGTGAACCAACGGCAAAGGAAGACCTTTCTCTCTGTCTCTCTCTCTCACTGTCCACTCTGCCTGTAAAAAAAAAAAAAAAAAAAAAAAAAAAAAAAAAAAAAAGAATTGCATTAGGGAAGAAGCACTGGCAGCTGCAAATTCTCTGGTGGGTATTCACTGCAGGCCCAGAATGGCTATGGGAACTGCTGCCATAGAACTGGGGTCCCTGGATTCCAAGGTGATTATGGGATTCCAGGGTAGAGAAGGCCAGCATGCCAGAGACAGGTAGGCTTGGTTACAATAATGGGTATAAGAGTTGAGGGAAGAATTAAAATAATTTGACAAATAGAGGTCTCTGATTTTGGCAGTTGATCACAGTGTCTTCATAGGGAAGCCTATCATATTTTAGTTTATTCGTATAAGCACAAGTGTTCTAATACAAATCTTGCATATTACAAGGCATCTCAACTAGTTCTTAGACTCAAACCACATCACTGACCCAGAGCTCCTTGGGACTGAGTGCTCTTGCCAAAAATGTGACCTGTTTATCTTCCTCCTTGCATGTCCAAAGTCACATGTGACTATCTTCAAGAGTAACTATGAATTAGAGAAAAAAATGAGAAGTATTCAAGGTTTGTTTTCTGGTTCTCAATGGATAGTAATCCCTGAAGACCCAAAATATCTCTGTATCACCAGTCTGAGGAGGGGCTAATGGAGATGATCAACACAGTTTTGCCTAATGCATAAAGGGCCTGGTGGGTCCATATCTCTCTAGATTCAGAAGAGGTAGAAGAGAAATGTTCAGCAATGAGCATAATCTCCAAGGTGGTTGACTGATTTGCAGACTGAAAGCTATATGGCGTTGAAGGCCATGTGGAAACCACCATAACCCCCTTTATTCACCATGACAGTAAATCCAGAGCAATGTTATATTCATGGAGAGATTGAGAAATGAGTATGCCTGACAAATTACTGAATGGTCCAAGAGTGACGATTCCCACCACATTCACACTCGGCTCACCTATTTGGTCTGTGCAGAAGATAGCTGACTCTTGGAGAATTATTGTGGATTATTGTAAATTTCCCCTGATGGGGACTCTCATTGAAACTGCTCTTGGTGGTGTAGTTTTCTTGCCGGAGCAAATGAGTCTATCTTCCTGCAGCCATTGATCTGGGGAAGCAGGATTATGCCTTCACTTGGGATTCTATCAACAATTCTGGCAGGGGACCTGATCGTCTGTTCACTTCACAAGACACCGTACTGGTACCTTACAGTGATGATATGTTTATTGGATCTGGGATGCAGGAGGTCCTAGACACTTTTATAAGATGTGTGCATACCAGACAATGAGAAATAAATCCCACAAAATTTTGTGACTCATTCTTCTCAAAGAATAAGAAACACTATTAGATAAAATACCTAAGGATTCAGTGATTGTGGGGCATGCCAGATATTCCTTCTTAAGTCATGGACAAGTTGCTCCATCTGGTTCCTCCTATCCCTATAAAAGAGATAAAGCCCCCAAGTGGTCCTTTTGGATGACATTTGATTGAGGAGGACTATAGTGGTGCACAAATGGCTGTCTATGATATCCATTACTTAATCATGTTTGTTAACCCATGATGTTGTTAAATTTATTTTCTAAAACTTTAGCTATTTTTGCATCTAATATTGTGACGGGCAGCCCCTAACTTGGTCCTCTATGATGCCAATCTGCTAGTGTTTCCAATCTTATGTATTCTCCCTCACTGAGTATGGCTACCTTTACTAACTCTCTTCTAATTGATAGGACATGTAGAAAGTGATAGGATGCCACTTTCAATATTGTATTGCAAGAAAAATGTGGCTTCTATTTGCAGTTACTTGTCTGCCTCTTTCTCTGTCTCTCTTTTTATCTTGCTTCTTTGCACGGGGAGAAGTGAGCTGACATCCTGTCTGTAGGCCTAGGGAGAGGTGCATACCAGATCCACAGTCGATGAAGAACTGGGGCTGCAATCTGTATGGGTCTGAAGCTTGTCTACACCACACTGTGATCTCACCTCTAAAATTCCCAGAATTCTCACCCTTTGGAGGGATGCTGGCTGTGTATAGTACGTTCTGCACAGGGCTTCTGCAGAGTGAGAGGCACTGGATAAACTGGAGAATAAGAAGAAAAACCAGGTGAGGAGACTCAAATTTCATGAGGGGAAGCAGTCTTGTCCCTTAGGGTCCAGAAGGCAAACCCAGGGGTAGAAAACACAGGGAGGGGTCAGTGCTGTGGCATAGTGGGTAAAGCCACCACCTGTTGTGCTGACATTGCATATGGGCACCGGTTTAAGTCCTGGCTGCTCCACTTCTGATTCAGCTCTCTGCTGTGGCCTGGGAAAGCAGTAGAAGATGGCCCAGGCCTTGGGCCCCTGCACCCACATGGGAGACCTGGGGGAAGCTCCTGGCTTCAGATCAGCTCAGCTTTGGCTCTCCACCTGGGGAGTGAACCAGCAGATAGAAGACCTTTCTCCCTCTCTGTCTCTATCTCTCTGCCTCTGCCTCTCTGTAACTCTGCCTTTCAAATAAATAAGATAAATCTTAAAAAAAAAGAAAATATAGGGAAATGATTTTGATCAACATGATGACAAATAACAATCATCTACCTCCTTGTAAATAGGTTGTATAAAGTATAATAAATTAGGCAATAATTATCATGTTAAGAAGACTCTCAGGGCAGGTGACATGATTGTGGCATCCCATATGAATTCTTTTTTTTTTTTTTTTTTTTTTTTTTTTTTTTGACAGGCAGAGTTAGACAGTGAGAGAGAGACAGAGAGAAAGGTCTTCCTTCCATTGGTTCACTCCCCAAGTGGCTGCTACGGCCGGCGCGCTGTGCTGATCCGAAGCCAGGAGCCAGGTGCTTCCTCCTGGTCTCCCTTGTGGGTGCAGGGCCCAAGGACCTGGGCCCCTGGGCCATCCTCCACTGCCTTCCCGGGCCACAGCAGAGAGCTGGACTGGTAGAGGAGCAACCGGGACAGAATCCAGTGCCCCAACCAGGACTAGAACCGGGGCTGCCGGCGCTGCGGATGGAGGGTTAGCCAAGTGAGCTGCAGCACCGGCCTCTCATATGAATTCTGGTTAGAGTCTTGGCTGCTCCACTTCTGATCCAGTTTGCTGCTAATGAGCCTAGGAAGGCAAGCAAAGATGGCTCAATTGCTTGGACCCCTGCCACCTATGTGGGAAACCTGGATGGAGCTCCAAGCTTCTGGCTTCAGCCTGGCCAGCTGTGGCTGTTGCAGCCATGTGGGGAGTGAACCAGTGGAGTCAGGAGCCAGAAATTTCATCTGGGTCTCCTACATAGGTGCAGGGGCCCACGGACTTGGGCTATCTTCCACTGCTTTCTCACATGCATTAGAAGGGAGCTGGACTGGAAGTGGAGAGGCCAGGACTCGAACCAGTGCCCATATGGGGTGCTGGTGTTGCAGGCGGCAATTTAACTCTATGCCACAATGCTGGTTCCCCCATGATTGTACATCTTAAACTCTTACAGGATGCAACAAGAATTTCCTTTCCAGAAATCCTAGATTGTGTCTATATAATTTATTTTGAAACTTAAGCTGAATACCAGACTCCTATTCTTGTTTCATGTGTAAACTTGACTGCCCCAAGGAGATTTGTATTTCCAAGGATAGGGACTGGATAATTTGTCTCTTCTGTACTTTAGCTGGAGACCATTTGTAGTTCTCTTTTCCAGCTTTACTACGAAGTTTTTCTTTGTTTCTTCTGTCCATTGTTGTTTAGTCTTTAGTCCTATAACTTCTAGGCTGTCTTCTTTATGCCTGAAATAGTCTGCCTCTTTTTAGAATTGTGCTGGTATTACAAGGTTCTGTGAACAAAGCAGTCAGGGAAGTAAAAGATGAAAGAGAGGTAGATTCCTTTATCTCCTAGAAAAAGGGAGAAGCCCCTTGAGGTGAGGAGAAGCACCTTGTTTTGTGTTTTCACGTCTGTGGCAGGCTCAGTGCAGACCAGAGACCAGAGAACAGCTGGCTGTGTGATATTCCCTGCTCTGGCCCACCTCCGTTCACTGTGTTAAGACTCATGCTTGGTGGTCCTTACCCATATTTTCCCATAGGTTTGAGTAAAGCCTCTTCCATGTAAAATGCTTCTCTCCAAACCTTGTGAGTCTACCAGTCCCCGTATCAGCTACCAGTATCAACAAGGCCAGCAACAGACAGTTCTGTGCATCTTCTAATCAAGTCTATCAATGGCAATCTTCTCCTATCTGGTGGGCAGTGGGAGGAAGTCTGTATTGGCAGCAACTGTCCTTTTCACATGCCTGCATGAAGCTCATTTGATCTGCATTTGCCGGGAAAGGAGTCAGCCAGCCCCTGAGCCCAGGGGTCAGGAGACCAGCCTTATGGCATATTTTCTTCTCTTTCCATTTGTCTGTCATAAGAGAGGGCAGTTTTGGTTACAGGTTAATTTTTTTTTTCATTTGTAGATGAAAACTCATAACATAAAATTGATCATTTAATTTTTTTATTTTTTATTTATTTTTATTTATTTGACAGAGAGACAGAGAGAAAGGTCTTTCTTCCATTGGTTCACCCCCCAAATGGCCGCTACGGCCGGTGCTATGTCGTTCCGAAGCCAGGAGCCAGGTGCTTCCTCCTGGTCTCCCATGCAGGTGCAGGGGCCAAGCACTTGCGCCATCCTTAACTGCCCTCCCGGGCCACAGCAGAGAGCTGGACTGGAAGAGGAGCAAACAGGACTAGAACTCGGTGCCCATATGGGATGCCAGCACGGCAGGCAGAGGGTTAACCAAGTGAGCCATGGCTCTGGTCCCCTGAAAAATTGATCATCTTAACCATGTTTGAGTGTACAGTGATATTAGCTATATACAAGATCTGGTACAACAGATCTCTAGAACTTTGTCATATTGCAAGTGGAAACTCTGCACCCATTGAATAAAAAAAAAGTACTTATTTTTTTCCTCTTCCCCTAGCCTCTTGCACCACCATTCTGTTTTCTGTTTCTGAGGTGTTGACAACTTTAGATACCTCATACAAGTGGAATTATGCAGTAATTTTTGGATGATTTACTCATTTAGCCTAGCATATTTCATCAAGGTTCATCCATGTTATAGTGCACAATAGGATTTCCTTCTTTTCAAGGCCAGATAATATTCCATTACATGTATATACCATGTTTTCTCTATCCATTCATTCACCTATGGAATTAGATGTTATGTCTACCTCTTGGCTTGATTTTTGTTTTTTAAATTGTGGAATAGATTTCATAGTTGGGAGAATTTATAGCTTACATGTATAGGGTGATGAATGACTTTGGAGCATTTGCTTGAGTATTATCACTGAGGACAAGAAACAAAAAATATGGGCTGGTGCTATGACACAGTGGTTTAAGCACCTTCCCCACCGGCAATGCTGGCATCTCATATTGGGCTGCTGGTTTGAGTCCCAGCTGCTCTACTTTTAACCCAGCTCACTGATGATGACCTGGGAAAGCAGCAGAAAATGGCCAAGTGCATGGGCCCTGCCACCATGTAGGAAACTGTGGGGACCCATGAGCCGGCCATGGGCCCACATGCTAAGGCTTAGCTTGCTGACCATTGGCAATAGTTACTGCTGTGTGGATGTTTATGGTTTCTGTTGAGCTGTGATATCGGGCCGTTTCATAACCCCAGGCTAGAGTCAAAACAACTATGGCCTTGGGGCTTCCCGTACCTCTTTTCCCACTGACCAAGGCTGAGAAAACACCAGGTGGAAGCTTGTTGTTAGCACCCAAGTTGCCTGCTACGTGACCAGGAGCTTGATTGGATGAAGACACGTGATCACCTTTATGGTTGGACAAGGAGCGCATGGACTGTGCGTGATCAGGCACCCGATTGGAGCGCCGCCGCATGGACTGTAGCATGGACTAAGCTTGCATTACATGCTTCTGCAATGATATACTATATAAGCCGTTCGTGAAATAGTAACGGGAGCTTCCCCTTTCTTTCGGAGCTCCCCTTACTCGAGGGTTTCTCTTTCTATCCTGTTTAAATAAAAGTCTACTGAAGACCGATCAGCTGGGAGCAGTGTCGTTCCTTTGCGGGCAAGGGAGCGACAGAAACCTGAATGAAGTTCCTGGCTTCTTGCTTCGGCCTGGCGCATCACTGTTTCTGCCATTTGGGGAGTGAACTTGCAGATGGACGACCTCTCTCTATCTTTCCCTCTCTCTTCCCCCACCCCTATCACTTTGCCTTTTGAATAAATAAAATAAATCTTAAAAAACAAAAAGAGGGGCCAGCACTGTGGTATAGTGGGCAAAGCTGCTGCCTGCAGTGCCAGCATCCCATATGGTGCCGGTTCAAGTCCCAGCTGCCTTCCTTTTGATCCAGTTCTCTGCTATGGCCTGGGAAAGCAGTAGAAGATGGCCCAAGTCCTTGGGCCCCTGCACCCACGTGGGAGACCAGGAAGAAACTCTTGGCTCCTGGCTTCGGACTGGTGTGGCTCTATCCATTGAGGCCACCTGGGGAGTGAACCATTGGTTGGAAGACCTCTCCACCCCCCCCCCCCCATTCTGTAACTGCATTTCAAATAAAAATAAATCAATCTTTAAATAATAAATAAATACATCCTTAAAAAAAACAACAAAAAGAGATACACTATAGGCAGGACTCAGAAGCCAGTGTGCTTTGTGGTCACATCCTTGAACCCTCACAGAAAGTAACCCCTAACCTGACTTTTGTGATGATCCTTCCCTTACTTTTCTGAATCCATCTGGTTCCTGACTTTTGAAAAGAGAAATAGCTGTATTTTTACTGCCTATTTATGCACCTCTAGACAGTGTAATTTAGTCTTTAAAACATTTGCATAAATTGGATGATATGAAGGTATTCTTGTGTACCTTCTTTCATTTAAAGTTATGTTTGTGGGATGTCCCCACGCTGTTTTGTGTAGGTCATTGTTTCCATCTTGTGAATATGCCACAGTTTACCTCCTGTTTTACAGATAAAGGACCGTTGTGGGTTTTTTGGTCTAGTTTTTGGTTGCTATGGATAATACCAGTAAGTGCATTCTTGAACTTCTGTCCTGGTGCACATTTGCGTGAGTCTTTATTGCCTTTGACTAAGAGTGCAGTCGTTGGGTCTCCGCATATGCGCACTGTCAACTCCAACAGGAAATACCAATCTATTTCTAAGATCGCTGTTCCAACTTGTGCTGTCACCAGCAGTTTATGAGACTCCTCTTTGTGCCCTGTTTGCACAAACATATGCTATGGCAGACATTTGTAAAATCAACTCTGCATTGAAGAATGACACAAACACACCAAAATAGGTGATTTTTTTAAAGATTTTATTTATTTGACAGGTAGAGTTAAAGACAGTGAGAGGGAGAGACAGAGAGAAAGTTCTTGCATCTGCTGATTCATTCCCCAAATGGCTGCAATGGCCAGAACTGGGCCGATATGAAGCCAGGAGCCAGGAGCCAGGATCTTCCTCTGGGTCTTCCATGTGGGTGCAGGGGCCCAAGCACTTGGACCATCTTCTGCTTTCCCAGGCCATCAGCAGAGAGCTGGATCGGAAGAGGAGCAGCCAGGAATAGAACTGGTGGCCATATGGGATGCTGGCGCCATAGGCAGAGGATTAACCTACTGCACCACAGTGACAGCTCCAACACTTTTGCTTTTTAATTCCATAACTGTATCAGCTTTAAAAGTTCTTGGTCTCTAGGCTTTCAGATATTACTCCTGCTTTACGGTTCTTCTTCCCCTTCAGGTTTCCAATTTCATTGTATGTTAGAACTTTTCACCATTTTCTGTATGAGTCTTATACTAATTTTTTTGTATTTCCTATTTTTTTCTTTCTATGAGTCATTAAGAAAACTTCTGGTAGCCCTACTCGATCATAATGGATTCAAAGAGTGAAATCCTAGTGGAGCCTAGAAGACAAAGGAACTAGAAGCATGAGTGCTCTGTTGGTCACCAAATACTCAATCCATCCTTCTTTCATTCACAAAATAGACTTATCACTCCCTCATGGGTGAAAGCTTCATAGTGCCATTCAGCTACAATATCAGGCTCAAAGTCCAGGAACTCTGTGTGCCTTTCTCTACTGCTGGGTGTCACAGGTCCTCTCACACTTTCCACCATCCACCAGGGGGCTGTCACCAGAACTGAGCTGATATCAGCCCCAGGCTCTAGAACCTCCAAAACTAACCTAAATAAACCTCTTATTTGTAAGTAGTCTGTGTCAGGTATTTTATTAGAGTGAAGAAAATTTGATTAATAGATGTCCTCATAACAATTTGTATCTGTACCTGCTGTATCTTATTACATTATTTTATAGATAACCTGTTATGTATTTATTGCTTGTGTCATAATTTAAATTTTAAAATCAGGGGCCTTATCCTATTTATCTTTCAGTCCCCAGGACCTCATCAATTGTGGGTTGAATTGCACTGCTGAGTTTATACCTTAGAAATTGCTCTGACTGTGCAAGAATGTTCAGCCGTATTCTCATGATTTGGCCTGGGTTGTGTGAGGTTGGAAGGTGATGAGCAGTAGCCAGGAGCTCTTCCTTACAGTTGTTACGAGATTAGTATGGCTTTTGAAGTGTGTTAATTGCCTTTTCCCCAAGCTTAGGATATGGGAAGAAGGTGAACCAGCATTAGGGTGGGGAATCCAGAGTAAGACAGAAGGCACATGGCAAGAATTTAGAACCCAGGCCCCAATTCTCCAAAACAGTGTCTAAAATCTGCTGAGAAAGGGAGACAAATGATGACATAAATAAGACACAAACAGGACTAGCTTTCAGGACCTTGACCAGACTAGGACCTAGGAACAAGAGAGCTTTGTGTTGGCTGGTGGTTGTGGGGTAACTAACTTCATGCCTCCCCTCCTTTTCTTTTTTTCTCTTTTGAACCTCCACAAGGTAAGTGAAGTGCCCTTTAGACCTGTGGCTGCAGGTATAGTAGCCAGTGGGGTTGAGTGTGTAAAGTCTGGACATTTTTTAGGGAACAATGATGGGGGAGTTAGTCCTGTTGGAGATTGTAACATACTGACTAGAGAATGATTTGCATTTAGTGAATCTCAGAGTGTGAATGATGCACTTTTTTTTCCAGGCTACTTGAATTGAGGAGATTCCTGGGAGTAACTTGGAATGAGAAGAAAACTAGTTAAGGCTGTTGGTTGTTTCAAGTTCATCACTTTCTTATTGTTAACACCATCAAGATCACAGAAGGTTTAGATTTGAATGGAAGTGCTCTATCTCTGTCCTCTCAACCAGCTGTTTCAGAGAGCTGATAAAGAAGTCACTTTTCCCCCAAAGGAAACAAAGAATGATCCCAAGATAAGAGTGATCTTATCTGTAATTGATGCACAGTTATTCTTAAGTGTTGAAAATTAACTGAAATGTGATCCCTGTTGAACATGGTGGTGGGAATGGGAGAGGGAAGAGATGTATAATTTGGGACATGCTCAGGCTGACTTGCCCCAAGTGGTGGAGTTGGAAGCATACCAGGGGATTCCAATTCAATCCCATCGAGGTGGCATGTACCAATGCCATCTCACTGTTCCAGGTGATCAGTTTCAGTTCACAGTTGGTCATGGTGGAGGGACTGGGAGTAAAAGGGAGCACATAGACAAGTCTAGTACCTGCTAACACTAACCAATAGAATAAATAAAGGGGAGAGTGATCCAACATGGGAAGTGAGATACTCAGCAGACTCATAGAATGGCAGATGTCCTAAATAGCACTCTGGCCTCAGAATCAGCCCTAAAGGCATTCGGAGCTGGCTGAAAAGCTCATGAGAGTATTTCAGGCATGGAAAGCCAAGACACTCTGGCAAAAGATCTCTGCGAGTGAGATCCCAGTGGAAAGAACAGGTCATCAAAGAAGGAGGTACCTTTCTCTGAAGGGAGGAGAGAACCTCCACTTTGACTATGACCTTGTCTAAACAAGATAAGAGTCGGAGAACTCAGAGGGCTTCCATAGCCTTGGAAACTCATGACTGGAGCATAGGGAGATTACTGATGCCATAGACAGGAGTGTCAATTGGTAAAGTCAACAACAGGAGTCACTGTGCACTTACTCCTCATGTAGGATCTCTGTCCTTAATGTGCTGTACATTGAGATTTAATGCTATAACGAGTACTCAAACAATATATTTCACTTTGTGTTTCTATGGGGGTGCAAACTGTTGAAATCCTTACTTAATGCATACTAAACTGATCCTCTGTAAAAAAAAAAAAAAAAAAAAAAAAAAAAGAAATTATCAATTCCCAACTTGACTCTCACTGGGATTAAACATGACAATAGGTCTGCTCTGATTTCATCATCATTTAAAAAAAATCATCTATTATTTTTCACTTTATGTTTCTGTGTGGGAGCAAACTGTTGAAATCCATACTTGATGTATACTAAGCTGATCTTCTGTATATTAAGATAATCAAAAATGAATCTTGATGTGAATGGAAGGGGAGAGGGAGTGGGAAAGGGGAGGGTTGTGGGTGGGAGGGACGGTATGGGGGGGAAGCCATTGTAATCCATAAGTCGTACTTTGGAAATTTATATGCATTAAATAAAAGTTAAAAAAAAAAAAAGAGTGATCTTAGGCTGCCTCATCTTCCCTGAGGAGAATGGTGACTGTGTTAGGAAGATTGGGCCCCTTATCTCATTCTTGGGCTTGACCCTCACCTGAGCTCCCATTGGGCCTTTTCCCCAATAATCTTGGCTTCATTGCCTGTCAGAGTTTATTTCAGCACCAGTTGTATAGGATTTAGGGGAACTTGTTTTTAGGGCTCCAGCTGTAGCCTTAGGAGAATTTCCAGAGGAGAGGGTCTTGTGTGGTGAATGGACTCCCAGATGTCTCATGCAGGACAGATGAATAACTGACAGAGGAGGGAGTGGAAGTATTTAACCAGAACTCAGTAGAATTAGTCTGGGTTGGGGTGGAGCAGGTGCATGAAAAAATATCTTTAAGCACTGTCTGGACTACCAGGTGGCACATGTGTTGTTTGTACATGTGGTTTAATGTAGGGTGTAAAAGAGAAGAAGTTGGCCGGCGCCGCGGCTCACTAGGCTAATCCTCCGCCTAGCGGCGCCGGCACCCCGGGTTCTAGTCCCGGTCGGGGCGCTGGATTCTGTCCCGGTTGCCCCTCTTCCAGGCCAGCTCTCTGCTGTGGCCAGGGAGTGCAGTGGAGGATGGCCCAGGTGCTTGGGCCCTGCACCCCATGGGAGACCAGGAGAAGCACCTGGCTCCTGGCTCCTGCCACCGGATCAGCACGGTGCGCCGGCCGCAGCACGCCGGCTGCGGCGGCCATTGGAGGGTGAACCAACGGCAAAGGAAGACCTATCTCTTTGTCTCTCTCTCTCACTGTCCACTCTGCCTATCAAAAAAAAAAAAAAAAAAAAAAAAAAAAAGAGAAGAAGTTGAATTCTGTGGTCTCTGTCCAGATGGCACCAGAGTAGCCAGCCAGGTGGTTGCTTGGACATGGAGGTTGTGATGCATGCTGGTGGGGAAGGCCATGGCTGGGTGAACTATAAGGCCTCTTGATGCCTTAGGAGTTACATCTCCTGGTTGGATGAGCATTCGCCTAGCAGCTGAGAGACCAAGGCTCCCCTCTTGGCTCTGGGGGTAACTTGCTGAAAGACCTCATGGAGTCACTTCCCAGCCTGAGCCTCGGTTTCTTCCTATTCCAAAGAACGAAATGGTTCTCTACCAGTGGACTTCAAAATGTCTACTTTTTAAGATTGGGGAATTTTATTTATTTAGGTTTTTATTAATATAAAGAAGACAGATTTTATGTAGTTCATAGATACAGTTCTAAGAATATAATTATCTTTCTTCCTTTATTTTTTCTATTCATGATATATTTTAATTTGCTTTATAATCACAGGCTTAATGCTCCACTAAATAAAGAGTTAAATAAGTCAAAAGTAGAAAGACCACTGCTCAGCAGGAATATAGGCAAGGCTATAAACTACAATCAATTCCAAAGATGTAAATTTCACTTATGCACATTAAATATTTTTGTGCTGTAATATTAGCTACCACAATCAAAGGCCACAAATGATATTTATCCTTTTGTGTCTGGCTTATTTCACTAAGTATAATGGTCTCTAGTTGCATTCATTTTGTTGAGAAAGATAGAATTTCATTACTTTTTACAGCTGAGTAGTATTCCATTATGTATATGTACTACATTTTCTTTATCCAGTCTTCTGTTGATGGACATCTGGGTTGATTCCATGTCTTAGCTATTCTGAGTTGAACTGCTATAAACATGGAAGTACAGGTAACTCTTTCATATGCTGATTTCATTTCCTTTGGGTAGATTCTCAGGAGTGAGATGGCTGGGTTATGTGGTAGGTCTATTTTTACACTTCTGAGGAATCTGTATATTGTCTTCCATCATGGTTGTACCAGTTTACATTTAAGACCAGGGAGTTTTATATTCTGCCTATACCTTAAAAAGACAGAGATGTTCTCATTCGATTCAAGTGAGTGACTCGGGGACCTATGGCAGCTCACTTACTGTTCTCTCCCTTTCCATTTCTGGGGCTCCAGAGAGCACAGCCATTGAACAAGAGGCTAAATAAAAAATGACCTTGCATTCCAGGGGCAACAAAATCCACTTCTGGGATTATTGTGCTAATTACAGTGTTAAGTGTACAGTTGTGTGTTTTACAATTGAGAGAGATGTTTACTGCTCTAGAATTAGAAGATCTTAAATTTCAGTTGACATCTAACCCAAGTGTAGGCCTTATAGGACTCCCAGCACATGGGACCTGCACCTGTGACTTTCAGATCAAGTACATCCCAGTGGGGCAGGGATCATGCCTTACTTCATGCACTGCCAAGTCTCCAGTGTCCAGAACAGGGCCTGATCTTTGCTAGTTGCTCAATATTTATTTAAGTACCAATGGTAGGAGCCTAACCTTCCTGTCATCCTATAGAGAGAATCTTTAACTCCAAAGGGGGCAATGGTCCAGTGGTTGGCAAGAGAGTCTTATCCTGGGAGCCAAGCTGTGGATTCCTTGAGAAGGAGTAAGTTACAAAGAGGTTGAGGCCACTGAGTGGCTGGGAAGTAATTAGTCTCTAATCCCAGGGCTGGGCTAGCATGAGAGCTGGACTGAGCCCATGTGGTGGGCAGTGTGTCTAGAGCTCTGGGGAAGGATTGACTTCAGCCTCCTGAGTCTGATTTTGGGTTTCTGAGCTCTAGAACTTTAGAATAATACACTTGTGTATGGGTGTGTGTGTGTTTTTTTTAATTTATTTATTTAGTTGAGAGACAGAGTTAGAGACAGAGAGAGGGAGAGACTGATCTTTCATCTGCTGGTTCACTCTCTAAATGGCCAGAGTTGAGCTGATCCAAAACCAGGAGCCAGGAGCTTCTTCTGGGTCTCCCTTGTGGGTACAGGGGCCCAAGAACTTGGGCCATCTTCCACTGCCTTCCCAGGCCATCAGCAGGGAACTGGTTTGGAAAAGGAGCAGCTAGGACATGAACTGGTGCCCATATGGGATGCTGGTACTGAAGGCGGAGACTTAGCTTACTATACCATAGCTCTGTTCCCTCCTTGTGCTGTTTTAAGTCAATTAGATGCAGTAACAAGAGGAAAATAAAACATCTTCTCATCTCTATTAGCCTGCTCTCTGACCCAGGGCATATGGTGGCTATGACCAGGAAGAGTTCTGAACCCATATTTAATAACACTTAGAAGGACTCAGTTTTCCTTTTTGTCTGTGCATTCACCCTGGCAAATACCTACAGACTTCTCTGTAGTCAGTGTGGAGAAAATTTATAGGATATACCTGTGCCCCTTGAATGCCTGTGCCCTTATTTCTGCCTCACTTGAGACAGTCTGGATCTTTTAATTGACTTAGAGATAAGGACATGTTGTCTTCGCTTAGATTTCTGCCTCTAGTTTTAGAATTACTTTGTTTATGTGTGTCAGCAGTACTTTTTCAGTCAACCATCTGTTTCATTCCTAGGGACATTGTACTAACAATACAAGTGATGCATCTCTGGGATGTCTTTTAGGCAGAATAAAGTTAATGCTTCAGAAACATCCTCCAAAATAAAAGAATGGCTCTTTATTTTGTTAATAAGAAAATTTGTTCAAAGCAACAATGGGTTTCTGCCTTCCTTATTCCATCTTCTACAAATAAGTGTCACCTGTTAGGAATTCCCTCAATGGTTATAAAACAGTGCTGAATGTGATAGTATAATCTTTAGGCATGAACTGATGTGTGATGCTTTCTCTTGTTTTGCTTTTCTTTGTGGTTGATTTTTCTTACACCATTCCTCTAACAGCATCCACTACTGCTTGTCCCAATGCTCTATTTGTTTTAATTTTATAAAGTGGAGCCAATAGTGTTTAAAAAGTCTGTCTCCATCTTAACAAAAGTTAAGAAGCCCCTGAGCCCCTTCTCAGCTCCAGGGACTTGGTATGATCCTAGGAGGTCAACAGGCTGAAAAAGGGTACTTCTATCCACAGAATGACTCAGGCCTAGCAGTGGCTGTGGGGTAGGGTGCAGTCCTGGCCTTGTATCCTCAGCATCACTCTACTCCTGGGGCAAGGCTGTGAAGGTGCCCATCTCCTTACACTTTCAGTAGCCTTCTTGTCTTTAGGGTCCCCAACACACAGCTAGATGGACTTGTGTAGCTTAGGAAGACTGCCTGCACTTCTGTTCAATCTGTACTTCCAGACCCACTTGCTGTGGTGTGACAACATACTTGCTAAGCTTGTGGAGCAATGGTCTTCACAACTGCATTGAATTGAGCCTTACATAGCAGCTGGTCCTAAAGGCGACAGATGGTAATTCTGGTCTGGCCTTCGTAGTGATGCTCAGAACAGGGGTGGGATTTCCTGTACCTCCTCTGCCTGGAGAGCTTCCCAGGCTCCCTTCGGTTGCACTGGGTCCAGGAGATCAGCCAACTACAGGAGTGGTGGTGGGACTGAGGTTCTCAATAAGAGGGATGCTCCCCCGGTAACCTTTGTGTGCATAGCAGAGGTCAGTAGGATGGTGCTTCATTACATGGTGTGTTGACCTTTCACTTATTATTATGGTCCTTGTGGAGAGTGGGTTTGAGATGACAGTGACTTGAAAAGTGGTTTCCTTTTTGTTGATGTTGTGGATGCCCAAGGTTACAGTTATTATGTTGTCAAGAAGGTGGACAGGGTTAGTCAGAATAGCTACAAGTCAGTCTCTAAAGGCAGGCTCAAGTTTCAGCAAGGTAGACCAGATGCTGAGTCAAATTGGGAGGAGGGGATGAGCAATTGTGTCCTGCCTTGGTCTGAATGTGCATATTCCTGTCCTTTGCTGTGCACAGGTGAACTAGGCCTGGGTCAACAGCAGTTCACCCTGTTACCCAGCCCTTCTCCTATACACTCAAATCCTCTATTTTGGATGAGCTTGGAGAGTCTCTTGTGTGTCCTTATTAGCCTTTTACCATACATTCATAGGGGCCTTCCTGAACTCTGGTCTCTTGGCCAGTGATGGAAATTCCCAGGAAGACCAAAAACCCTGCTGTTCATCCCCTTAATGACAAGAGCCACAGTCATCATGGTGTTATCTCGCACCATGAAAACCCCACAGTATCTCAGGCCTATTTGACATTGTAGGAACTTACCGGCTGCCATGTAGAGCCAGGAGTCTGACCTCTCTGCCCCATTTGATCTCTCCTGAAAGAGAAAGGTTGCTCTGCATCTCTGTGTTCATAACACAGAGGACAGGCCTGGGGGCAGGACGCAGGATGTTTAATGCTGGGAGAGTCTGACTTGGACATGGATGGTGAAGAGTACCTTTTGTAGAGGTTGCTACACTTGGAGATGAGGATCATGGGTTCTGTAGGTAGCATGACGGCCTTGCATCATAACCAAACCTTCTCCCTATCAATGTTTTTGTAAACATGAGGAGTTCAGTGCTATTCTTTATCAAACAAGCTTCACATATATGTTAAGCAGAAAAGGATCTGTGTTCTGTGTAACACTCTTCAGAAGACCTGGAAAATACTCTCTCTAACCCACCATGATTGCCTCTTTGTCCAAAATATTTGAGATCCCAGGATCCTGCTTGCTTCCAGATAGGGTTGCTTTCTAAGACCAAACATGAGGAGCTTTTGGGGAAGAGAACTTTGCCTTCTTTATCCCCTATTCTGAATTAGGCACATAGTAAATATCCCACAGCAGCTTTTTGGATACGCAACGAATAGTCCCCAAATAGTCTGTCTGGCTTGATTCTGGGTGTAAGAGTTCCTAACAGAATCTGAACACCTTCCCCCTTACCCCCTGATGTATTGTCCTAAAACTCTGAGCTTTGATAAGGAGGGAAAGAGACTAGAAGATTAGAAATCAGAGTGAGACGAGGAAATGGGCCAGAGAGACCTGGTGGGAGCCTGTTTCCATCAGGGCTGCAGAGCAGGGATGAGGCTATGATCACTCTTGGTATAATGCCACCTAAATCTTATAGCCACTCATGGATGGTTTGGCTGATTTTATGTACAGTTGAGAGTTTTATCATCTTTTTTGTGTTAGAGAAGTTTCCCTGAGCTGTCACAGTCTATCCTGAGCTACCTATGATCTCTTGAGGTTCCCCCATCCCCTGGCCCTGCACCCTGAATACTCACTCACTTCCTCTTAGTCTCCTCCTTTCCCAGATCCTTACCTGCACTCTCTCTCATGACCTCTATTTACTTTCTCTGCTTCTGTACGCTGGCAGAGTGCATTCTGCGACCAGAATTGTCTGCCTTAGCTGTGGAATTACAAGTTTTTCTTGTGTGTTTTATTCTAACGAATCCACAACTGCTTTCAGCCCCTAAATGAAATGAGAAGGGCACTGGATGCAAAGATGTCTCTAGTTGGAAAGGTTTGCCCGGGACTGTCATGGTGTTCGCATTGAATGCTCTGCTTCTAGGAACTCTGCAAGGAAGCACAAACTCCCAGCTTTATTGGTTGGTGTGAAGATTGAAGGAAAGTATAAAAAAGTCTGTAGCTGCCCAGTTGGAAGCACAGTGCTCGATATCAGTATTTATGCATAGATGATCACCTTCCATATTCACTGTGGCTATTTTTGCCCTGAAAACAAATCATAGTGGCTGTGATTTGTGGCACTGATGTGTGTGCTGAGACTGGGCAACACAGATACTTTTACATTTTATTTATTTCTTTATTTCTTTATTTAGGAGGTGGGGGGAGAGGATTCTCCCATTAAGTAACTCAATTGCCAAATGTCCATAATAGCTCTGGTTGCACCAAGGGTGAAGCTGGGAGCTGGAGATTCAATCCAAGTCTCTCATATGATGGCACTCAACTGCTTGAGCCTTCATCTGCTGCCTCCCAGGCTCTGTATTAATAGGAAGCTGGAATCAAAAATTGGAGCTGAATATCAAACCCAGGTACTCCAGTGAGTGATGTGGGCTTCCAACTGGTAACTTAGTCACAAGGCCAAATGGCTACCCTCATAGATACTTTTTTAAAAAAGATTTATTTTTATTTATTTGAAAGACAGAGTTACAGAGAGAGGTAGCGACACAGAGAGAAAGGTCTTCCAACCGTTGGTTCACTCCCCAGATGGCTACAACGGCTGGAGCTGTGCCGATCTGAAGCTAGGAGCCAGGAGCTTCTTCCAGGTCTCCCACATGGGTGCAGGGGCCCAAGGACTCAAGCCATCCACTGATGATTTCCCAGGTGCATTAGGAGGGAGATGGATTAGAAGTGGAACAATCAGGACTCGAACCGACGCCCATATGGGTTGCCAGCGCTGTAAGCCAGGGGGCTTTAACCCACTCTGCCACTGCGCCGGCCCCACAAATACTTTTTAATTGTATATATTATAGACTGTTTTGAACTTGTTTGTGGATTAACGTTTCTGCTTTGTGTTGAGATAGTGCTTAATTTTATCATTATGAAATTGGTGACCATATTAAGAGCTAAGAACATGACAATGATAATGACAAAAATGCCAATACCAGCACAAGTCAGACATCACTCAAAAGAAGACCAGAAGACTGTTATGTCAATGAGAGATGCAAGCACAACTTGGATTGGGAAGTCAATAATGAAACAAGAGCAAACCATACAACATGTAGACAAGTGTACCACATAGACACACAGCACCCCCGTACAGTTCTCTGAGCTGAGCAGTTTCATTTCCTCAAGTAGACACTGTGATAAAAATGTTCTGTGGGTGAACAAGATGGTAGATTTTGAAGACAGATGTGTTGACAACTTTCAGTGGACATAATCCAATTAGATGTCACAAAAAACCATGCTCTCTACAGCATGTCAAGTCATGCATCGATTTGGCATTTAAAATGTGCCCTGAATAGCACTTTGGAATATGCAATGAAAATTTGAGTTTGAAATTCAATGGAGATTTTAATAAAATATGGAAAAGATAAAAATAGATCAAATACCCCAAATGTAATATTGCTTTGGCCACATGTCTATATATTCCACAGAAGATGCAAATGTAAATTTTGGCAAGCTCCACCCAGTCCATGAACTTCTTACCACAGAACATAATGATAACATGTATGTGCCCTGCACACTTTGTCCACAGCACTGCTACAGCGTGGATTGATGTGTTTACTTGTGATTTTGAAGCTTTCCCATGAAAAATGACCACTTTTCTCTCTTTCTTTAAGTTTTTAAGCTTTTTATTTAGTGAAAGAAATGCATAGGAGAGTGAGGGACCTACCTAAAAGAGAGAGGGAGATCTGAATCCATACCGGGCATTAGGAGCCATCCACATGGAGAGCATGCAGACCAGAAAACACAGAGTGGGTGGCCCGAAGGCTGGGAAGGCCACATGCCCCGCAGGCACGGGGACGGCAAGCCGGTCCAGGGCAAAAGGAAAAAGGGGCAGGCCCACTGTGTTCCAGGCCTTTAATCCACTTCCAAAGTGGAGTGGTTAATTACTCTGATTGGCAGGTGGGCACACAGGTGCCCACTTCTCTTTTTTTTTTTTTTAATTTTTGACAGGCAGAGTGGACAGTGAGAGAGAGAGACAGAGAGAGAAAGGTCTTCCTTTGCCGTTGGTTCACCCTCCAATGGCCGCCGCTGCAGCCGGCGCACCGTGCTGATCCGATGGCAGGAGCCAGGAGCCAGGTGCTTTTCCTGGTCTCCCATGGGGTGCAGGGCCCAAGCACCTGGGCCATCCTCCACTGCACTCCCTGGCCATAGCAGAGAGCTGGCCTGGAAGAGGGGCAACCGGGACAGAATCCGGCGCCCCAACCGGGACTAGAACCCGGTGTGCCGGCGCCGCAAGGTGGAGGATCAGCCTATTGAGCCACGGCGCCGGCCAGGTGCCCACTTCTCTTAAAATGTGAAGGGAACCTAATGAGGCTTCTGACTTTAAAGGAATGAGATGAGCCTGCCAAATGCTTTCGTCAAGGGAGAGAATAGAGAAAGGGAAATACCGAGAGAGTGATTGCTGTTCCTTCTAACTCTCTGATGATCTGGAAGAGTCAACAAAACCTGCAAGAGGAAGAACTGACTGCATCTGCGCTTGGTACTGTAGGCAGGCTGGCAAAGGCCCATGCCCGCACCAAGTCTGCCTGTGGTCTAAAAAATGTGTCACCAGGAGAGGGCGGCCGTGAGAAACAAGTCTTTCTTATTTGTTCTGTAAACTGTAGTTTATTCAGGATACAGTTTAAATTCTTCCTGTGCTTTATGGCACTGTTTTCACATACAGTAAAATTCCATGTGCTTTGGAGTGTTTGAAGATACAGAACCTGTGGAGTGAGTCTGCAGATGCCCAGAACCTGACTTACAAGCAACTGGTCTACCAGGGCAGTCTGCAGACACAAGGTAGATGGGCAGTGCTGGAGAGCTGTGATCTGCAAGTGAAAAACCAGCTGTAATTAGCAAGTAAAAGCCTAAGCATTGCATGTTCTGACCCTTTAGTTGAGAGGATAT
This sequence comes from Oryctolagus cuniculus, assembly GCF_964237555.1. Lineage (NCBI taxonomy): Eukaryota > Metazoa > Chordata > Mammalia > Lagomorpha > Leporidae > Oryctolagus > Oryctolagus cuniculus. The sequence goes on along the minus strand of NC_091443.1, from coordinate 50,699,593 downwards.
CCTGTGATGGTGGGATTGCCTGTAACAGGGCTTGGTAAGAGCATTGTTGCAAGTCAAAGTGAATCTGACTCTTAACTGTGTTCAGTTTTCTCACTACCTTTGAGGAAAAAATTTGTCTAGGCATGTATTTTAGCATTGAATTATTGAACAAGGAAATGGAAAAGCAAAACTTTTCTAGTGTATCACGAGATAGAATACTGTGATATTGTTATTTAATTAACTGTAGATACTATCTTAATTAACTATATGCTATGCTTACATAAGAAAATATCTTATATTTGTGTAATAATCCACGGTTTTCTGTATATTAAGAAGATACAACTTGACAAAATTTAAGTTCTTCATGGAGGAATAACTTATGAAAATAAAGTATATTAAATCATAGACACATTATAAAATACTGTTACTTTCTCTCGCATATTAAGTCTTTAATTAGTCCTAACATTCAATACAAGAAATTGCTCCCATTGAGACTGGCATTGTGGTGTAGATGGGCACTGGTTCATGTCCTGGCTACTCTGCTTTTAATCCAGCTCCCTACTAATAGTCTGAGAAAAGTAGCAAAAGATGGCCCAAGTGCTTGAATCCCTGCCATCCCTGTGGGAGACCTGCATCTGGGTCTTCAGGTTCACCTGCAGGTGAACCCCAGAGAACTGCCCACTTTTCTCCCACTCAGAGCCAAGATGAATGGTGAGCACTTTAGTCTCCTCCCCTCTGAACACAGGGATCCTAAGAGGAGGGTCTGGGAGGAACAGGAAGAAAATGAGCTCACAGTGGGGAAGCCAGAGGAGCTGAGCCTTCTCTTTGTATGCCAGACAACTCCAAGGGAACATTAGTGTGGAAAAATGTGTCTTCTGGAGCATCCTGTAATATTCACCAGAATCTTCAGGTTTCTCTCCTAGTTCCAGGAAAAATAAATCTCTCTGGCATAGCTTGGCAACAGATGCTGTGTCTGAGGCAGCACTGATACCTTAGGGCAACTGTCTGGCTCTTTTTTTTTTTTTTTTTTTAAGATTTATTATTTATTTGAGAGTCAGAGTTACAAAGAGAGAAGGAGAGACAGAAAGAAAGAGAAATCTGCTGGTTCACTCCCCAAATGGCCACAAGAACTAGGACTGGGCTGGACAGAAGCTTCTTCTGGATCTCCCACATGGGTGCAATGGCCCAGGAACTCAGGCCATCCTCCGCTCCTTTTCCAGGCACATTAGCAGGGAGCTGGATTGGAAGTGGAGCAGCTGGGACTTGAACCAGCACATATAGCCCATAGGAGATGCGGGGTCTGCAGGCGGCAGCTTAACCTGTGGTTCCACGGCGCTGGCCCCAGCTGTCTGACTCTTAATAAAGATTTTCTTCCAGTGCGCTGACTCTTTCTTGAATGTGCTCTGTTAGCAGTGTTGGAGCATCAAGCTCCTCTCAACCTTCCTCTGCTTCTGGTCACTCACCTGCAAACACTCCTCACAAAGCCACAAATTCACACTTGTGCACTGACCTGATCAAATCAGCATTGGTACAGGTTAGACCCCTCTTTCTGGCTTCATGGGAACTTTGAAAGATGCTCTTTTCTGTTTTCAATATTCCAATTCAGCCGGCGACACTGAGGATGTGGCGCCGTGGTTACCCCACCTCTTCCTGCTGCCAGCCATGCCCCATTGCACTGTGCCCCCCTCCCTTCCAGGACCGTGCACCCACACCTTTCCCTACTTACCTGATCTTAGGAGGGGAACTTTGGCAATGATTGTGCCACAGAAAGTCAAAATTCTTAGTATTTCCTCTAGTGCTGGAGACTAACATTTTTAGAGCCCTAACCCAGGACCAAATCCAGCTGACAAGCAGAAACACACACACACACCCACCCAAATATATGTGAGAGAATAAATGTGTAACTAATAATCATACATACATGTTAACTCTTTTCACAAGCACCTTTTTTTAAAAAATTATTTATTTATTTGAAAGAGTTACACAGAGAGAAGGAGAGGCAGAGAGGGAGGGAGAGAGGTCTTCCATTCGCTGGTTCATTCCCCAACTGGCTGCAATGGTTGGTGCTGTGCTGATCCAAAGCCAGGAGACAGGAACTTCCTTTGGGTCTCATATGTGGGTGCAGGGGTCCAAGGTCTTAGGACGTGTTCTACTGCTTTCCCAGGCCATAACAGAGAGCTGGATTGAAAGTGGAGCAGTTGGGGCTCGAACCAGCGCCCATATGGGATGTCAGCACTGCAGGCGGTGGCTTTACCCACTAGGCCACAGCACCGGCCCCACAAGCACTTTTAAATAGATGCATATTTAAAGTATTTATGAATCTTACTGACAGTCTCTATTGTAGTTTTGTTCCTGATATTTTTAAATTTGTTCCACTGGAAGAGAAAGATGTTCAGGTTTAAATGCTGAAAGTGTACAAATTGCTTTGTTACAATAAAGCTAAATGTATACACACCCACAAAAATAAGATTTCTTTATGTAAAATTACTATTATTTAAGCAAATTGACACCAGGTTACTTAACAGTGGCAATTTCTTGTGTTAATTTTTAGGACTTATTGAAGAATATGTATGAGAATGTATAACAGTATTTCTTTCTATATCTGATACAACACATTTACTTTAATATTTTACACCAGAAGAAGTAATTTGAATTTTTAGATCTTTTATTGTGTTTTCTTAATATACAAAACACTGTATTATTGAACACATAAGCTGTTTTCAATACAAATATAAGCACAATACAGTCGAGGAAGATACTATATATTTAATTAAATCAATATCAGGCCGGCGCCGTGGCTCAATAGGCTAATCCTCCACCTTGCGGCGCCGGCACACTGGGTTCTAGTCCCGGTCGGGGCGCCGGATTCTGTCCCGGTTGCCCCTCTTCCAGGCCAGCTCTCTGCTATGGCCAGGGAGTGCAGTGGAGGATGGCCCAGGTGCTTGGGCCCTGCACCCCATGGGAGACCAGGAAAAAGCACCTGGCTCCTGGCTCCTGCTATCGGATCAGCGCGGTGCGCCGGCTGCAGCGGCGGCCATTGGAGGGTGAACCAACGGCAAAGGAAGACCTTTCTCTCTCTGTCTCTCTCTCTCACTGTCCACTCTGCCTGTCAAAAAAAAAAAAAAAATCAATATCAGTCTTTTTTCCATCGTGGGCAAAGCAGCTCTGCATTTGCACTGTACATCAACGGTGATCTGTTTTATGTTTTCCTAGTTTTGTTATAGCACTCACAGAATTTCAAAGTCCAATCTTCATTGTGTTGTGCCCAAGTGCTATTGGGGACACAGTTTTTATGCCACACACTAAAATTTTTGCCTTTTCCATTTACTTGTCTAAAAATTCAGTGCTCAAGCCCCTGCCTAGACAAATATACTTTTCCTCGTAGGGAGTGACAGAACCGAACATGGTGACGTTGTGTTCACTTTACCTTTCAGCAGTGCTCTTACAAATTTCCATGATGCTGAAACCTGTTGTGCCAAAAAGTATCCTCTCCACTCAGGGTTAAAACATGCTATGCTGCGACTTTTACTTGCTAATCACAGCCAGTTTCTTGATTTGCAGATCATAGCTCTCCAGCACTGCCCATCCACATTGTGTCTGCTGACTGCCCTGGTAGACCAGCTGCTTGTCAGTCAGGTCCTGGGCATCTGCAGACTCAGTCCACAGGCTCTGCCTGTCTAAAGTGACAGCATCTTCAAACACTCCAAAGCACGAGGAATGTTAGCCCACGTTAAACCTCTCTTCTTCAGAAAACAGTGGTAAAGCACTCTCCTAAAGCACAGGGAAATTTGAACTGCATTCCAAATACACTACAGTTTATTGAAGAAACAAGAAAGGCTAGCTTTACAGAGCTGCTCTCCCCTGGGGACACATTTCTGAGTTCAGAGGTTGGCCTAGGTCCAAAATCCGAGACAGTTTTCCTCACCATGGATTCCTGCCAGCCTGCACAGGACTTTCAGCACTGACATGTGATCAGTTCATCCTCTTCCAGCTTCCGTGTTGACTTCTACAGGCCATCGGAGAGCTTGAAGGAGCAGCAGTCAGCCTCTCAATGTTTCCCTTTCTCTATTTTCTTCCTGGATGTATTTCCAAATTACAGAATGATACATGTTCAGTCCCACACATTGAAGCTGTGACTCACTGGCAGGCCACATGTTAGCACGTGTCCATGGCCAGGAGGAGTGAGAGCCACGTTCTAGGCATTTGGCAAACTCATCTCATTCCTCTAAAGTCAGAAGCCTCGTTACATACCCTACACATTTTGAGGCAATTGAGAAGTGGGCACTTTCCACGTGAAAGCTTCAGGATCATGCCACACTTTAGCGGTGCTACGGACAAAGTGTGCGGGGCACACTAGCAGTATGTTTATGTTTCTATGATAAGAAGTTTATAGATTTTGTGGAGCTTGCCAAAATTTGCATTGGCATCTTTTGTGGAATATACAGACATGTGGGCAAAGCAGCTCTGCATTTGCACTGTACATCAACAGTGATCTGTTTTATGTTTTCCTAGTTTTGTTATAGCACTCACAGAATTTCAAAGTCCAATCTTCATTGCTTTGTGCCCAAGTGCTATTGGGGACACAGTTTTTATGCCAGATAGATGCTGCCTTGACACGCTGTAGAGAGCATGATCTTTGGTGGATCTAACTGATCATCTCCACTAACGGTGTCAACACACCTATCATCAAAATCCACCATCTCGTTCACCCACAGGACGCTTTCATCAAGCCTCTACATGAGGAAATGAAACTTCACTCAGCTCAGAGAACTGTCCCAGGACTGATATGAGGATGCTGTGTGTCCATGTGGTACATCCCAGTTGATTCAACAGCTGCTCTTCAACTGAGCGTCGGTCTTTTGGGGGGAGAAGAAAGCGTCAGAGTCAGGAGGACCCTGCCTGTTTCCTCCTGGACTTATGTGCCCACTCAAAATCCTTCTCTCTGTGCTGTGCAGTTTGCTCTGGTGTTATTATTGACTTCCCAGTCCAGGCTGTCCTGGCATCTCTCATTAAGATCACAGCCTCCTGGTCTTCCTTTGAGTGATGTCTGGCTCACGCCGGGTTGGTATTATTGTCATTATCATTTACAGGTTCTTAACTCCACATTTTGAATTTTTAATGACCCATTTTAGATCTTGCTATAATGCCTGTCTCTTTGTGTATTAATGTAGTTATTTTTAGTTGTTTTACTTTTTAATCTTCACACTGAAGTTGTGAATGGATTACACACTATGTTTACTATGTTAGAACCTTTAGAATTTGCAACTACTCTTTTTTAAAAAAATATTTATTTATTTGAAAGGCAGAATTACAGAGAGGTAGAGACAAACAGAGATCTTCCATTCACTGGTTCACTCCCTAAATGGTCACAACAGCCAGGGCTGGGCTAGGCCAGGCTGAAGCCAGAAGATTGGAACTCCATCCAGGTCTCCCAAATGGGTGGTAGGGGCCCATTGGGCCATCCTGTGCTGCTTTGCTAGGAGCATTAGCAGGGAGATGGATAAGTGGAGCATCCAGGATTTGAACTGCTCCCAGTATGGGATGCTGGCATCACAGGCAAGAGCTTAATCCACTGCACCACAGTGCCGGCCCCTGTGTAACTACTCTTTACCGGTAAGTTTTATATCTTCTGATATTTTCTTCCTACTTATTAGCATCTCTTTTTTTCAGTTTGAAGACTTTCCTTTAGCATTTCTTGTGAGATAGGTCTAGTGATAAATTCTTTCAGGTTTTGTTTGGAAATATCTTTGTCTCTCTTTCATATCTCAGAAACAGCTTTGCTGAAAATAGTAATCTTGGATGTAAGTTTTTTTCCTTTAGCATTGTAAAAGTCTCATTCTGCTCCCTCTTGGCCTGTAAGGTTTCTTTTTTTTTCTTTTTCTTTTTTATTTATTTGACAGAGTTAAACAATGAGAGAGAGAGACAGAGAGAAAGGTCTTCTTTCCGTTGGTTTACCCCCCAAATGGCTACTATGGCCAGAGCTACGCTGATCCAAAGCCAGAAGCCAGGTGCTTCTTCCTGGTCTCCCATGTGGGTGCAGGGGCCCAAGCACTTGGGCCATCCCCCACTGCCCTCCCGGGCCACAGCAGAGAGCTGGACTGGAAGAGGAGCAACCGAGACTAGAACCTGGTGCCCATAAGAGATGCTGGTGCCACAGGTGGAGGATTGACCAAGTGAGCCACGGTGCCGGCCACGCCTGTAAGGTTTCTTTTAAGAAGTCTGCAGGCAGGCATATCGGGATTCCTTTGTGTGTTATTTATTACTTTTCTCATGTAGCTTTGAGAATCTTGCCTTTATCTTTAACCTATGGAGCTTGATTATACTATGTCTTGGGTAAACTTAGTTGAGTTGAATCTGAATGATGGTCTCTGATCTTCCTGAACCTGGGTAGTGTCTCTTTCTCTAGATTTGGGAAGTTTTATGTTCTTATCTCTTTGAATATGCTTTCTACCCCTCTGCCATTCCCACATTCCTCTTGAATTCCAGTTACTCAGATGGTTATGTTCCTTTCATGCTGTCTCAGAGTCCCAGTAAGCTTTCTTTATTCCTGTCAATTCTTTTCCCCCCTCTGAGATCTATGTACTTTCAAATAGCCTGTCTTCAAGCTCACTGATTTATTCTTCTGTTTGATCTATTCTGCTATTGACACCTTCTATTGCATTTTTCATTTTGCTTACTGTGCTTTAAGTTGAAAGATTTCCATTTGATTTTAAAAAGTTGTTTCCATCTCACTCTTCAAGCCTTTCTATTAGATTATCAAACCACTTCTCTGTGTTTTCTTGAAGTCATTGAGTTTCCACAAAACAGCCATTTAAGGTTCTTCTTCTGAGCATCAAGTTTCATATATGAGATATTTGATGTTTGGAATATTTTAGTTGAGGTCAGGCTTCCCCAAGAGTTCTTGACACTTGGTGTAGATATCATCTGTGCATCAAAGGATTAGTTATTGTTCTCCATATTTGTAGTCTGGCTTCAGTTTTGGCTGTTGCTCCAGAAATTTTAAGCAGTTGGCTTATTCTGTCTGGGCCTCTGGGCTCTTCCATCGTTTCAACACTAGATGTCACCCTAAGTTGAGGCCATAAGTCCAGTACCCATGTGCTATCACTGCTCATGCCATGGGCTCATGTTTATCCCAAATCCAGAGCTGGCGTGTTCAGAATAAACTGGGGAGACATCCAAAAAGGAGTAGTCTGTCCCTACAAACCTTCCACCAAGATTGAAAAGGCTTAGATGCCCAGTCCTATGGCCAGCTATACTGCAGTGGTAGGTCACACCTGGAACATACATGTTGCCCAGGTTAGTAATACGCAGTGGTAGAACCAAAACCTATCCCACTGTACTCTGTCTGTTGAGATGGACTCATATTCTGAGGTCACTGCAACTAGACACAGGTGATGTTGGCCAGAGTGTAAGTCTGACAGATTAGAGCCACGGAACTCCACCTGGCTCCAGGGCAGGTTCAGAGGTTCCACCTGTAGGTATTGATGTGGGCATAGCATCTGCCCAATGTTAGGCTTTTTCTGCCTGGTACTGCCAGTATCCTGTGGCTCTTTGTTGTCTACTCAAGGATGGAGGAAATGTGAGAAAAGCAGCCCCGTGGCTGCCAAGGTAGACACTAAACTGAGACATAGTCACCAGGCCCTGCACAGTCTCAGGGGTACGTGTCAAATCCACATGACGTGTGCACTGACACTTGCCAAGATGATCTGTCCTGCTGGGGTGTGGGTCTCTACCGGATGCTGGGGGAAGTCTGGAGACTCCATCCCTACGAGTGCTGGCAAGAGAGTAGAGGCCTTTGGGTGTTATCAGGCACAAGGTCTCACAGTAGTGACTGATCTCCAAGACTAAAAGTCCGAGGTTCCCTTTCCTGCCTCACTCCCCAGCAGCTGGAGTCTTGCTCCACTTTCTGCTGGAGGTTCAGGAAGGGTTGGTAGAAGTAATCCTTTAGGCGCTTGGATAAGGAGGGTCGAAAAAAGTCACCAGCTGTGAGTCTGGGGACAGGAGTCTTGGTGCCCTGTCAGGCAGTGGTTTTCATCTTAATGGGACTGGCACTGGATTTCAAGTCTAAGATCTGGACTCAATTCCCTCCCCTTCTCCCAAGAGGGAGGCAAGGCATTTTCTCCCGGCTGTGCTAATTGGAGTTGCAGGAGAGATGATACAGGCAATGTTTTCCTTCCTGATTTCCTCAATGCATCTTTTCTTACTGTTACACTAAAACCAGGCACTGTGATCTCCAAACTGGCTTTCAATAGCTGTTGAAATTAATGTCTCAGTGGGAATCAGTGGAGTGTCTTACACAGCCACATATTGTCCTGCAACCCCTGTTTCCCTTTAGATGATTGGTAAATAATGATCATGCCTAGAATATAAGGGGCCAGCTTGGGTATTTCCATTTTCTGTCTAGACAGGGCTATTCATAGCATAGTGATCTATTCTAATTTTGCTTCTTGTAATAGCCCCAAAAGAAACATTTTAAGTTGTGCAATGTTGAAATGGTTTTGTAAGTTGCTGTGCATTACAACACTGGGTCATAATGCAGTCATGTGCTCTTAGGCTTGTGAAGATTCTCTGGACACAATGCTGTTAGATTCTGAGGACAAACAGAGTTCTTACTCACTCTGGGAGATGCACCAACTAACCAGTGAATCCACTCATGTTTCATTTGGCTTATTTCTTGCCCTGCTGAGAGTTTTGCCGTGTTTTTTTTTTTGATAGGGAAATTTCTGTGAGCTGTTAAAGTCAACCCTGTGCTGCCCCTTGGGCTCCATTCCCAGGCTAAGCCCAGAATCTCCTGAGATGCCACCTGCTCCCAGCATCTCATTGTGATGATTAAGTCACTGCCCCTAGTCTTCTCCTCCCCATCTTTCTTCTTGAGGTTCCAGAACTGAGTGATTGAATGACCTGGTCAGTTACACTGATAAAAGCCTTCTTGAACATACCACTTATTCAATCGATACACATAGATATCTGGAAACCTCAGGGAGGCCAGTTCCAGACCAGAGGCAGGAAATGGGATGGAACACATGGTCCCATTGGGGTATCCTTTCTTGTAGATATCATCAGAGCAGCAGGGATGGCCGCAGGATATAGGATTTTGGAGAGAAGAGAGAGTGAGGAGCCAAGTGTTGTGAATGGAGGAGTCCTGGCTGGTAGAGACCTGGTGGTAGAGACCAGGCAGCCCGCTCCTGTGGAATAGTCATTGAATGGTTCTGAGGGTCCTTTTCCTTTGTGGGCCTTATACATTAAAGGAAAGAGACAAGTGAACATGCCTCTGTGTTTGTATTTCTCCCTTTTTTTAATACAGGGATTTTTTTTCCAGGAAATAATTTCATGTCAAATATTTAAATATATTTAAAATAGTTCATGCCAAAACTTATATCTGTGGGCAGCTCTGCCTCCATTTGGTAGGGTGAGGTCTTTTTTTTTTTTTTTTTAAAGATTTATTTATTTGAGAGGTAGAGTTATAGACAGTGAGAGGAAGAGACAGAGACAGAGACAGAGAGAGAGAGAGATCTCCGTCTGCTGGTTCACTCTCCAAATGACTACAACGGCCGGAGCTGTGCTGATCCGAAGCCAGGAACTAGGAGCTTCATCCAGGTCTCCCACATGGGTGCAGGGGCCCAAGGACTTGGGCCATCTTTTACTGCTTTCCCAGGCCACAGCAGAGAGGTGGATCGGAAGAGGAGTAGCCAGGAATAGAACCCTTGCCCATATGGGATGCCAACGCTGCAGGCAGAGGATTAACCTACTGTACCACAGCGCCAGCCCCTTATTTATTTTTTTCTTAAAGATTATTTATTTATTTATTTATTTGAGAGGTAGAGTTACAGTGAGAGGGAGAGATGGAGAGAGAGAGGGTAGTGTGAGGTCTTGATCTCTTTCATGTCCTGTTCCTCTAGAGTACTGTGATTTGAAACCCTGGGACATAAATGATCAAAAATCTTCCTTCATCTTTAATCATCTGTATTTTGTCCTTAATACTGAAAATTTTTCTGAGAATTTTGTCCATGCCAGATATATACTCAAAACTCTCGGCAGATCTGTTTTCATTGTGGTGGGGTGAAGTCTTGGTCTTGACCCCTTTCCTCTCTTCTTCCTTATTCGTACTTGAAACCCTGGGATGTGATGATACTTTCATAAATGCCAATCATCTATATTGTTTAAGATCAATGATGAGATGATGCCAGCTGAATATGTTGTATAAAAATGGAAACTGTGGTATTTATGTGAACAATGAATACTCTTCCCTCATTGATTTCCACCCCCGTCTGGGTCACAGAGAACTCTGAGCACAAAGCCCAGGGATCTGTGAAATGCAGACTGAGGTCACCCTGACACCAGATCATTAGGCGTTTGTCATGCTCACTGTTGTCTGTCTGGGGCACAGTGCTATCCACAGCTGTTTTATCCTCACAATCATTTATGTGCTGATGGATGGAGGAGCACAGTCTTCCAGCCTCTTCTCACACGAGAGGCAGCTAAGCTCTAGGTAAACAGCAGGGGAGGTGCGAGTAGGAGTGAGGCTGCCAGCTGTGACCAGAAGGGGTAAGCTGGAGTATGTTGAGGCTGCTGAGTGAGTGGGCCTGACCTTGGGGAAGATGTTTTCTTCTGCTCCTCCAGGCCTAAGCCCAGAGTGCAGGCTAGTATATTATTTGCAAAGATAGAAGGAAGGCTGGCACCCCAAGGAAGACCGTGGCTGGCCCCACAGAGTTTTCACGGAGGAGAGCCAATGGCTGCTGTAACCTCAAGGAAGTGTGAGGGGTTCCTAAAGGAAGGGGTTCTGCTGGGAAGAGTAGTCTCTGGGGCTTCAGGAGTTCCGCAGCCCAGCTTCCTGCATCTGCTCCTGTGGGCTGGACTCGAGGAGGAGGCCACACTGCTCACTAGGGCATTGCAGGCGCTTTTCCCCTTGGAGGGAGAGTCCCTTGGACCCACACTTGTCCATGTTGGAGGATCAGGACCCTGGTGAGACATGGAGAGGGACGTGTGTATGCCCTGAGCAAGTCTGTGTGTGTGTGTGTGTAGGGGGGTGGCGGGGGTGGAGTAGACCACCTGAACGTGGGAAAGCAGAGAGAACCCACATGGAGTCAGAGTCCGCCTGCAAACAGCGAGCATCACACATATTTCAGGGTCTGTAGAAACCTTTTCAGCAGAGCAGTCCGAGACACAGAGCTGCCTTGGGAGTGCTGACCGGGAGAGAAAGCAGTGCACCTGCGACGTGTCCCCCCGAGGTTCCTGGGGATTGAGTCTGGGGCTCCACGTCAGTGTCACAGAGGAAGGACTGAATGAGGGACTCTCCCACAGCTCTCTCCTCCTTCCTCCCCACCATCAGCTGTTCTTTCTACTTACCAGTGCAAATGTTTAATAATGAGACTGTTATCCTTTGAGCATGGAAGTACTAAATAATTCCTAATGGTAGAAAGTTTGCAAACACAGAGAGAATGGCTGAGGGTGGCCAAAGATGTGTTGTTGATTAAAATTTTGTTGATTAGTAGCTTATACTGATAAGAAATGCATCTAAAAATAATGGCCAGATTTACCAAAGCATTTCTGTACATAGCAAGTGGGATTTGATAAAACATCTTCAGTGACTTTTCTAAGATTATGAAACTGCAAAAGTTCAGTTGGTAAATTTCACACTGAAATGAGTAATTAACATTTTGATGCACCTAGGAAAACCTCCCAGCTGGTTTTGTGCAGTTACACTTGTTGCATTTAAAACATGATTTTAAGTTATGTGATTTCAGTCATCTTTTACTTGATATAATATTTAATGTGGACAATCATAGGCCAGTCATTAAGGCAAATATATTGTTATTTTAGTTAACAGTTGGTGTAGCATTTTGTATAACTTCAGGGTATCGGAAATGTAAAGCAGATTTTCACCACACTGAAAACGAGAATGTTGGTTTACGGTGCAGTGGGGTTGGTACTGGGCAAGGATTTAGGACCAGAACTCTGGCCACTGATAGGCACTTGCGTTGCTTCCATCTTTTGGCTGTCATGAATTGCGCTTTATGAACTTGAGTGTTTGTTAGCCATTTTCAAGCAAGCAAATGTTCTTCTGTCTTCCATTACTTTTAGAGTATTGTTATTATTTTTAGCATTTTGATCTCTGATCTATTTGAGGTTTGTTTGGAAGTATGGCTGAGGAATGAATTCAATTGTACCGTTTTCCCCCATATAGCTATCTACTTGTTCTAATGCCATTTATTAAAAGCTCATTATTTCCCAGTGATTTGAGATGCCACCTTTTCCATATATTAAATTGGGCTTTTTATGGAGATTCATTTCTGTACCTTCAGTCCACCTGTCTTTATGCACACACACCAGTGACACAGTTTTTATCAGGGCCTAGTTTGGTAAGGAATAGGGGGAGATTCTCTCATGGGATGGAGAGAGTTTTGCCATGGGGAGAGAGGCATCCTTCCGCTTTCCCCAAGGCAGCTAGGAAGTGAGATTGGGGAAGTTGGGGAATGGATGGCTTAAGGAGGGAAGCAGCCTATCTTGATCCTAGGGCCCAAGGGAGTTCTGGGGAAGAGACCCCATTTTCTGGGAGGAGCTCCTCTCTGTTCCGGTTTATGCTAGTTGTGTTCTTGTTATGGGCTGAATATTTGTGTTCCTCTGAAATTCATATGTTGAAATCCAGTCCCCAAAGTGATAGATTTGGAAGTAGAGCTTTTGGGAGATGAGTGGGTCATAAGGTCGGAGACTTTGTGCATGGAATTCATGCCCCAGTAAAAGAGGTCCTGGGAACAAGTGCTTAGCTTACCAGTCCCACACTGGAATACCTGGGTTTGCTTGTTAGCTGTGGCTCCTGACTCCAGCTTCCTGCTAACACAGACTCTGGGAGGCAGTGCTGATGGCTCAAGTAATTGGGTTCCTGCCACTCCCGAGAGAGACCCTGTTGTGTTCCTGGCTCCTGGCTTTGGCCCAGCCTACTCCTATTGTGGGCCTTTGGGGAATGTACCAGAAAATCAGAGCTCTGTCAGTCTCACATAGATAGATTAATTAATTAAAATAATAAAAGAGACCCTAAAGAGTCCCCTTGCTCCTCCTACAATGAGAACATTGTTATCTGTGAACCAGGCAGTGGCCCTCAGAGGCACTGCATGTGCCCACACCTCGATCTTGGCCTTCCCGTGCTCTCAGATGGAGAGGAATAAGTTGCTATTTTGATAAGCCACCATGTTTGTGGTAATGTGTGATAGCAGTCCAAACGACGGTACTGAGACAGTGCTACGACAGTACTGAATGGTATTTAATGAACAAATGAGAAATTGGCGATTCACACTCTGGCTGGGACATGTAGTAAGGCCCTGGCAATCCTTGGAACTGGGAAGGCAACCCTTGGGACTCCAGGGAAGGAAAGTCAGTCGGGCAGGGGTCCCAGTCTGGTCCTGCCATTGGAGAATCGCATTGGTCTCGTTGTCCAGGGAAGGAAGCTGGAGACCCTGGTGAAGACAGCTGGAGGAGTCCCCATCCTATTTCCATAGGACACAATGCCCTGGGCCACACTGTTACAAACCAGAGGGCCTCCAGAGTCCCCTTGTGGACAGAGAAGGGGAGGGGACCCTAAGCCAGGCCTCTCTTGCTCCTGCTGTCCTAAGAGAGGGCAGGGATGGGTGAGCTCCTTCAGTTGCTGGATGTGTGTGATGGGAGGCTGCTGGGGGTGCAGAGTCAAGCGTCTGGATCTTTCAGACACTGAATTTGATCTCTAGCTGTGGTCACTGACAACAGCTCAGTCCTTGTCAAGTTACCTTGGACCAGGAAAATGCTGCTAATCTGTATGTGTGGGTCTTCCTCCTGTTCCTCCAGAGGTTGGATTGATGGGACATAAAATTCTACCCCACCCTGGTCTGGGCCCCAGGATGAAGCTGTGGGGAGGAGTATGGCTCTCCGGTCTGCCCAAACCCCTGTATCGTGGCACTGTTGGCAGATGCCCATGGCCTTACCCTGAAGGCAGACTTCTTTTCCCTTGGATTGCCCACATAGATTTGCGTTTGGCCATGGTAGAAGCTGAAGCGACGGCTGCACTCCCGATCCCTCTGCACTTTGAGCTGCACCTCGTGGAGTCGGTGTGTTCTCCTGTTCTGATTGATTAGGCCCCAGCCAGCCACTGTGCACAAGGCCCTGGGCCTCAGCCTCTGCGGGGTCTGAGGCAGAGCCACGGGCCTCCCTGCTCGATTCCGCCTGATTTTCTTCCTCAGCTGATAGAAAGCGGGTAGACATTCCTGTTCAGCTGAGGCCCCCCGGGGAAGGCGCAGGGCCTGGTGGTGTGGCTCTCACCCCATGCCCCGCCCTCCACTGCCCCCCTGGAGCCTTGCCCTTGCTTGCTCTTCCGTGGGTGCAGGACCCAATGAAGCTACCACGCTGAGAGGGAGCCAGCTGGGTGAGGCAGGCGGTACCTGCAGTGCATGATGTCATTCTGCGTGTTCTGCTGGTTATATGCAGGGTGGCGGATGGCTCTGAGCACGGCAGTGCGTTGCTGGGTCCTTTCCAGCCTCTGGAACTGTGGGCCCCCAGCATGATGTTTATTGAGCTGAAAAGCAAAGGCTCACCTCGAGCTCGGTAGGAGCTGCAGGAACTTGGGCCCAGCAGCTCTGCAGTGGGGCTCTCTACGGCCCAGAGCGGGGCAAGACTACCCCTGCTGAGAATGGAGAGAGCAGGAGGGCCCTGGGGCCGAGCTCTGCCCTCTCGTTCTCTGTACCCGAGTGAGGGACAGCAGGACGACAGTGACCTGAAGGTCTGCTCTTCCAGAAAAGTAGCTGCAGTTCCAATTTTGAGCCCCAGTATGTGCTGTCTTCCTCCTGGTTATTTTAGCCATGTGCTCTGTCCTCCTCATTTACAGAGGCCTGTTTCAGACCCTCCCCCGACCCCTGCAATTGTCCCTGGTTGTCTCCTTTTCACCCTTTCATGGATCCTCTGATGAGCCCTCCTGGGCCCATGGTCCCAGCTGCCCAGGAAGCTCCCGAGTTCTTCACCTTCCCCAGCAGTGTCCTGCCGTCAAAACAAAGTCTTCTCGCACCAGGAAGCCCCCAGAGAATCTCAGGCCTTCCGGAGTCTGGATATGGAGGTATGCCATGTAGGGGTGGGAGTGGGGCCTGGCCTCTCGGCCTCCGATGTGTTCCGCTGAAAGGAAGCATTCCGCACTTACCCTCTGGCTCAGGCGGGCACCCGACTGGTGGCTCCAGAAAGGCTGAAGGCTGGGGAAGGCAGGAGAGGTGATAGAGGACAGGGAGGAGCTGATGGAGAGGATTGGACCCCGCCAGGTGCCGGACACTGGGAGACAGTGCCAGGCCTCTGCAGCACACCCTGCTGGCTTGTGAAGGGAGACCCAATCTCCAAGCCAGGCCTCAGCTCCACTTCCCCTCCCCAGAGGGGCAGAGCGAGGCTTGCTCCAGCTTCAGCCTCAGGTATTGAGGAAAGACGCTTTGCTGTGAGCCTGGGACCTCCCTGAAGTTCCCTGGTCCTTTCCTCCTCCTCGGGACCCTCCCAGAGGGTCAGTGTGAGACTCTAGACATGAACTGGTGGGACTTCTGTTGCTGTATCCTTATCGCCTAAGCCCTAAAACATGGACTGCCACCTTAATTTATGTAGAGCACATTTACATAGCATTTACTGTATGCCCAGGGGCTTTTAGGTACACACCTAATTTAACTCCTGTAGTGGGTCTAGGTCAGTATTAATAATAGTCCCATCTTATAGATGAGAAAACTAAGGAAATGTGAATTCAAATAACTTGCTGAATGCTACAGAGTTAGGCATGTACCTGGCTTTTCTGGCTCCAGAATTGACGGGAGGGGTCACTCGCCAGCCCGAGCTCCAGGGAGCAGGGAAGAGGGCCACAGGAGCAGGAGTGGCTGCATCCTCCCTGACAGGCTGCTGGCCACTTGCTGTTTGTGCCTCCTGTCGCCAACCTTTAGTCCCTGCGAGAGGAAGGAAGGGGTGGGAGGGGGACTTGAGAATTCACAGTGCTGTGTCCTGCTCATCACCCGAGGCTGCCGGGACGTTTGCCCACCAACTGCCAGTGGTGGGGTGAAGAGGAAGTAATCCGAGCCAGCTCGTGGTCGCCCACACAGCCGCTGAGGCAGTGCTAGCAGCAGGCACAGAACCAGGGCCACCAGAAGGGACCTCTGGGCAATGTGTGCCAGGGCCCTCAACTGCCAAATCCCGTAACACCCCCACGAAGGCAGAGAGCTGGCGGCTGCCCCCTTGCTCTGGGATTAGACCTGCAGTCCTTGGGAATCTCAGGGTTTCTCTAAGTGACTGCAAGTCCCCTCGATGGCTGATTCATATATACTTGTAAGACTTGGACGAGGGCGAATGAAAGATGGTGAGGTGTGGTGAAGGTTACAGGCAAGGACACCAGGCGGAGGGTGAAGGAGGCAGAAGAGGGCAGCTGAAGCCTGCCTGCCTTCACCCCCTTAGCCCAGGGCCATCCTGATGAGACCTCTGCTGTTCCGCTTCTTTCTAGAAGGAGTCAAGACGGACAGAGTAGCCCTCTCCCAAGCAGGTGGAGGATGATGCTGGAGAAAGAAAGGGCTCTGACACACTGATAATTTATTCTTTTTTTTAAAGGTTTATTTTACTCAATTGAAATGCAGAGTTACAGAGAAAGAGAGGGAAAGACAGAGACAGAGAGAGAGAGAGAGAGAGAGAGGAAGAGAAGAGAGAGAGATAGATGGATCTTCTGTCCCTTGGTTCACTCAAATGACCACAATGGTCAGAGCTGGGCCAGACTGAAGCCAGGAGCCAGGAGCCAGGAGCCAGGAGCTTCTTCCAGGTCTCCCACATGGCTGCAGAGGCCCAAGCACTTGGGCCATCTACCACTGCTTTCCTAGGTGCAGTAGCAGGGAGCTGGATTGGAAGTGGAGCAGTGGGACTCGAACCAGTGCACATAAGGGATGCCAGCATTGCAGGTGGCTTAGCCTGTTATGCCACAGCACTGACCCCTCATAATTACTTTTTCAAGCCTTTTGAACTCCAATAAACCCTCAGGAAAAATTACGACACAGTTAAAGACTGCTACTTCCTGGTGTTCTACCCAAGGTGAAGACATTTGTGTCCCAGAGATTGCTGTGTGCATGAAAGGCTCAGTGACTTGGTTTTGCTGAGAGCTGTCAGACTTCAGCTGGATAACAGGAGAGATGATCCCATTTCATTGATGACATAAAAAGCCAATCAAGCTAATTCCCATTTTCTTTCCCAGAGGAGATACCCTTGAAAAAGAGTATAATCATTTCTGTACTCCTTGTAAAATGTTCTCCACCCTGGGAGAACAGCACAACAAATCACTACAGAACAACACAGTGGTCATTAAACATAAGAAGACTTTGACAAGGTCGCCCACCGCGTGGAAGCCGAGCTGCAGGAGCCACAGGGTCTGAGCACCAGTGCTGGAAGGGGAGTGGATGTGACACAGACGACCAGCGGGGAGAGCAGGGACGCCCACAGCTGCGAGTCCACACATTGGCGCTGGAAGGGGAGGTGAGCTCAGTAACCCAAGACATTGGCGGGGAAACAGTGGACAGAATCTAGAGGGAAGCGGGCTTTGAGGCGGGAAAGTTCACCAGACTGACTACAGGAGAGAAGGAAAAAAAAAAAAAGGTGTGGGGGGGTACTGGTACAGAGGAGTTTCTCTCTCCGCTAACCTTGCAAAGGCTAGCAAGAAACAAAGAGCAGGCCCCACTCTGCATATACATAACAAAAGGGTAGAGCTAAGGAACTGAGGTGCTACAATTCAGTAGCCTAGGCAACCCAGTGGGAGTCCGCAGGAGAAACTGAGCCCGCACAGACTCTTTGGGTAGAAGCCAGAGATTGGAAGCTAAATACCATCAATTCTGCTCAGCCGTGTGGTATTACTTACCTCCTGAATAAAAAAATAAACTAACTAACTAACTAAATAGAGAGAGATTTACCACGCATAACCTGAGGGTATCACCTTTGCACACCCGTAACCCGGAAGAACCAAGCAGAGCTCTCAGGCCACACCCATCTCAAGCCTCCAAGGCTCCTCCAACAGCAGACAGTCCACTTAACACAGACACAGTATAAAAAAAAAAAACAAAACTCACAGTGAGGGAAGAAGAATTAACATGCCAAGCAACAAACACAAAAATCGAGGGAACAAGATCAACGATGACACTATATGACGCCTCCAAATAAACAAAACACCCCAAGCCAAGATTATGAAGATGATGAGATAGAAGAAATGCAAGATACGGATTTCAAAAAATTTATGATAAGAACACTTAGAAATTTTCAAAAGCAAATCCTTGAACTACAGACATCCTTATTGGACAGGATTGAAAATCTCTCTCGTGAAAATGAAATTTTAAGGAAGAATCAAAATGAAACGCAGAAACTAGTAGAGCAGGAAAGTGTGATAGTGAAGAGAAATCAAAATGAAATGAAGAGCTCAATAGATCGAATGACAAACACATTAGAAAGTCTAAAAAACAGAGTCAGCGAAACAGAAGAGAGAATATCAGACTTAGAAGACAGAGCAAAGGAAAACATACAGTCAAACCAAAGAAAAGAAGAGGAAATTAGAAATCTAAAAAATATTGTTGGGAATCTACAGGATACTATTAAAAAAACCAACATTCGAGTTCTAGGAGTTCCTGAAGGCATGGAGAGAGAGAAAGGATTAGAAGGCCTTTTTAGTGAGATACTAGCAGAGAACTTTCCGGGTTTGGAGAAGGACAGAGACATCCTAATACAGGAAGCTCATAGAACCCCTAGTAAACATGACCAAAAGAGATCCTCACCACGACACGTTGTAATTAAACTCACCACAGTGAAACATAAAGAAAAGATCCTAAAATGTGCAAGAGAGAAATGTCAGATTACTCTCAGAGTATCTCCAATTAGACTCACAGCAGACTTCTCATCAGAAACACTACAGGCTAGGAGGGAATGGCGAGACATAGCACAGGTGCTAAGAGAGAAAAACTGCCAGCCCAGAATATTATATCCTGCTAAGTTCTCATTTGTGAATGAAGATGAAATAAAGACCTTTCATAGCAAACAGAAATTGAAAGAGTTTGCCACCACTCGTCTGGCCCTGCAAAAGATACTTAAAAATGTGCTACACTCAGAAACACAGAAACACAGCCATCAATATGAAAGAAGGTAAAGGAAGAAAACCTACCAGTAAAAGAGCATGGGAAGCTCAAAGCATATACTAGAAAATATCTCCGGGAAAATGGCAGGGCAAAGTCACTATGTATCAATAGTCACATTAAACGTTAATGGACTTAACTCTTCAGTTAAAAGGTACAGACTGGCTGCATGGATTAAGGAACAAAACCCAACTATTTGCTGCCTACAAGAAACACATCTCTCTAACAAAGATGCATGCAGACTGAAAGTGAAAGGTTGGAAAAAGATATACCATGCCAACAGAAACCAAAAAAAAGCAGGTGTAGCCATATTAATATCAGACAAAATAAACTTTAATACAAAAACTGTTAAGAGAGACAAAGAGGGGCACTATATAATGATTAAGGGTTCAATTCAACAGGAAGATGTAACTATTATAAATGTATATGCACCTAATTACAGGGCACCGGTCTATTTAAAAGATATGTTAAGGGACTTAAAGGGAGACTTAGATTCCAATACAATAGTACTGGGGGACTTCAATACTCCACTCTCAGAAATAGACAGATCATCCAGACAGAAGATCAACAAGGAAACAGCAGATTTAATCGACACTATTGCCCAAATGGATCTAACAGATATCTACAGAACTTTCAATCCTACATCTAAAGACTTTACATTCTTCTCAGCAGTGCATGGAACCTTCTCTAGGATTGACCACATACTAGGCCATAAAGCAAGTCTCAGCAAATTTAAAAGAATTAGAATCATACCATGCAGCTTCTCAGACCACAGCAGAATGAAGCTGGAAATTAGCAACTCAGGAAACCCTAGAGAGTATGCAAACACATGGAGACTGAACAACATGCTCCTGAATGAACACTAGGTCATTCAAGATATCAAAAGAGAAATCAAAAACTTTCTGGAAGTAAATGAGGATAACAACACAACATATCAAAACTTATGGGATACGGCAAAAGCAGTATTGAGAGGCAAGTTTATAGCAATAGGTGCCTATATCAAGAAATTGGAAAGGTACTGTTAGGGTTGGATTGCTCTTGCCACCCCAAAAACGCTCCAAGAGACCTTCTCTCATGCAATTAACAAAGGGTAAGGTTTATTGATGATCCGACATGTCGGGGCCCCCGTCCCAGTACAGGCGAGCGGCCCCAAATAGTCTTGGGTTAGGGTTTTTATACATGTTTAAACAAAGAAAATCAATCATTGCATAGATCAGACAGAGGTATAGAGTAAACAATTGATACAAGTTAAGTGATTTTACAACCAGTTGATTTATGAATACAGGGAGTACAGGATATCGAGTAAGGGCCTGATTAGACCTCAGAGAACCATATGGCCTATACAGGGAGTATCAAAAAGCCTCCTATTGCCAAAGGGAGGGCCACACAACAAACATAACAAGGTTGCAGGAACTGCCTTGATGATACCTAGGAATGCAGCTGAATGGCGATAAGGGACACATGGTGGGGTCAGGGGTCCAGGAGGCAAAGAGATATATGGTGACTTCTTCTATCTTACTTAGGTGAAACTAAGGTTACGATCACATTGGGGTAATTTACTGACTAATTAACTTTATAGAGAATGGCTATGCAGAGCAAGTCTAACGAGGTCAGGAAAAGTTCACAAGAGGAGGTTGCGGGGGGGAGTTGCTTTTAACTTTTTAACCCTTCAGTACCAAATAAATGAGCTTTCAGCGCATCTCAAGGACCTAGAAAAACTGCAGCAAACCAGACCCAAATCTAGTAGGAGAAGAGAAATAATTAAAATCAGAGAAGAAATTAACAGGATTGAATCCAAAAAACATTACAAAAAATCAGCCAAGCGAAGAGCTGGTTTTTTGAAAAATAAACAAGATTGACACCCCATTGGCCCAACTAACTAAAAAAAGAAGAGAAAAGACCCAAATCAATAAAATCAGAGATGAAAAAGGAAACGTAACAACAGACACCACAGAAATAAAAAGAATCATCAGAAATTACTACAAGGACTTGTATGCCAGCAAACAGGAAGATCTATCAGAAATGGATAGATTCCTGGACACATGCAATCTACCTAAATTGAACCATGAAGACATAGAAAACCTAAATAGACACATACCTGAAACTGAAATTAAAACAGTAATAAAGGCCCTCCCAACAAAGAAAAGCCCAGGACCAGATGGATTCACTGCTGAATTCTACCAGACATTTAAAGAAGAACTAATTCCATTTCTTCTCAAACTATTCAGAACAATCGAAAAAGATGGAATCCTCCCAAATTCTTTCTATGAAGCCCGCATCACCTTAATCCCTAAGCCAGAGAAAGATGCAGCACTGAAAGAAAATTACAGACCAATATCCCTGATGAATATAGATGCAAAAATCCTCAATAAAATTCTGGCCAATAGAATACAACAACACATCAGAAAAATCATCCACACAGACCAAGTGGGATTTATCCCTGGTATGCAGGGATGGTTCAACATTCGCAAATCAATCAAAGTAATTCACCACATTAACAGACTGCAGAAGAGAAACCATATGATTATCTCAATAGATGCAAAGAAAGCATTCGATAAAATTCAACACCCTTTCATGATGAAAACTCTAAGCAAATTGGGTATAGAAGGAACATTCCTCAATATAATCAAAGCAATTTATGAAAAACCCACGGCCAGCATCCTATTGAATGGGGAAAAGTTAGAAGCATTTCCACTGAGATCTGGCACCAGACAGGGATGCCCACTCTCACCACTGCTACTTAACATAGTTCTGGAAGTTTTAGCCAGAGCCATCAGACAAGAAAAAGAAAGTAAAGGAATACAAATTGGGAAGGAAGAAGTCAAACTATCCCTCTTTGCAGACGATATGATTCTTTACTTAGAGGATCCAAAGAACTCTACTAAGAGACTATTGGAACTCATAGAAGAGTTTGGCAAAGTGGCAGGATATAAAATCAATGCACAAAAATCAACAGCCTTTGTATACACAAGCAATACCATGACTGAGAAAGAACTGCTAAGATCAATCCCATTAACAATAGCTACAAAAACAATCAAATACCTTGGAATCAACTTAACCAAGGACGTTAAAGACCTCTACGATGAGAATTACAAAACCTTAAAGAAAGAAATAGAAGAGGATACCAAAAAATGGAAAAATCTTCCATGCTCATGGATTGGAAGAATCAACATCATCAAAATGTCCGTTTTCCCAAAAGCAATTTATAGATTCAATGTGATACCAATCAAAATACTAAAGACATTCTTCTCAGATCTAGAAAAAATGATGCTGAAATTCATATGGAGGCACAAGAGACCTCGAATAGCTAAAGCAATCTTGTACAACAAAAACAAAGCCGGAGGCATCACAATACCAGATTTCAGGACATACTACAGGGCAGTTGTAATCAAAACAGCATGGTACTGGTACAGAAACAGATGGATAGACCAATGGAACAGAATAGAAACACCAGAAATCAACCCAAACATCTACAGCCAACTTATATTTGATCAAGGATCTAAAACCAATTCCTGGAGCAAGGATAGTCTGTTCAATAAATGGTGCTTGGAAAACTGGATTTCCACGTGCAGAAGCATGAAGCAAGACCCCTACCTTACACCCTACGCAAAAATCCACTCAACATGGATTAAAGACCTAAATCTACGACCCGACACCATCAAGTTATTAGAGAACATTGGAGAAACCCTTCAAGATATTGGCACAGGCAAAGAGTTTCTGGAAAAGACCTGGGAGGCACAGGCAGTCAAAGCCAAAATCAACTATTGGGATTGCATCAAATTGAGAAGTTTCTGTACTGCAATAGAAACAGTAAGGAAAGTGAAGAGACAACCGACAGAATGGGAAAAAATATTTGCAAACTATGCAACAGATAAAGGGTTAATAACCAGAATCTACAAAGAGATCAAGAAACTCCACAAAAACAAAACAAACAACCCACTTAAGAGATGGGCCAAAGACCTCAATAGACATTTTTCAAAAGAGGAAATCCAACTGGCCAAGAGGCACATGAAAAAATGTTCAAGATCACTAGCAATCAGGGAAATGCAAATCAAAACCACAATAAGGTACTCTTTAGAATACTATACCGCAGTAAGAAACAATGAAATCCAGTCATTTGCAACAAAATGAAGGAATCTGGAACACATCATGCTGAGTGAAATAAGCCAGTCCCAAAGGGACAAATATCATATGTTCTCCTTGATCGGTGACAACTGACTGAACACCAAAAAGGAAACCTGTTGAAGTGAAATGGACACTATGAGAAACTGTGACTTGATCAGCATAGCCCTGACTGTTAATGAACAACTTAATACGTTATCCCTCTCAGTATTTTTTTTTGTCTGTTCTACTTAATACTACTGGTTTAATTCTGTAATTAATACACAGTTATTCTTAAGTGTTGAAATTTAACTGAAATGTGATCCCTGTTAAATATAAGAGTGGGAATAAGAGAGGGAAGAGATGTATAATTTGGGACATGCTCAAGCTGACTTGCCCCAAATGGTAGATAGAGTTAGAAACATACCAGGGGACTCCAATTCAATCCCATCAAGGTGGCATGTACCAATGCCATCTCACTAGTCCAAGTGATCAATTTCTGTTCACAATTGATCATAATGATAGGACTAAGAACCAAAGGGATCACATAAACAAGTCTAGTGCCTGCTAATACTAACCGATAGAATAAATAAAGGGGAGAGCGATCCAACATGGGAAGCGAGATACACAGCAGACTCATAGGATGGCGGATGTCCTAAACAGCACTCTGGCCTCAGAATCAGCCCTAAAAGCATTCGGATCTGGCTGAAAAGCCCATGAGAGTATTTCAGGCATGGAAAGCCAAGACACTCTGGGAAAAAAAAAAAAAAACACCTAAATGAAAGATCTCTGTGAGTGAGATCCCAGTGGAAAGAACAGGTCTTCATGGCCGGCGCAGCGGCTCACTAGGCTAATCCTCCGCCTTACGGCACTGGCACACCGGGTTCTAGTCCCGGTTGGGGCACCAGATTCTGTCCTGGTTGCTCCTCTTCCAGGCCAGTTCTCTGCTGTGGCCAGGGAGTGCAGTGGAGCATGGCTCAAGTACTTGGGCTGTGCACCCCATGGGAGACCAGGAGAAGTACCTGGCTCCTGCCATCGGATCAGCGCGGTACGCTGGTCTCAGCACGCTGGCCGCGGCGGCCATTGGAGGGTGAACCAACGGCAAAATGGAAGACCTTTCTCTCTGTCTCTCTCTCTCTCACTGTCCACTCTGCCTGTCAAAAAAAAAAAAAAAAAAAAAAAAAAAAAGAACAGGTCTTCAAAGAAGGAGGTACCTTTCTCTCTTTTTCTGAAGGGAGGAGAGAACTTCCACTTTGACTATGACCTTGTCTAAATAAGATAAGAGTTGGAGAACTCAAAAGGCTTCCATAGCCTTGGAAACTCATAACTGGAGCATAGGGAGATTACTGATGCCATAAACAGGAGTGTCAATTTGTAAAGTCAACAACAGGAGTCACTGTGCACTTACTCCTCATGTAGGATCTATGTCCTTAATGTGCTGTACATTGAGATTTAATGCTATAATGAGTACTCAAACAGTATTTTTCACTTTGTGTTTCTATGTGGGTGCAAACTGTTGAAATCTTTACTTAATGTATACTAAACTGATCTTCTGTATATAAACAAAATTGAAAATGAATTTTGATAAGAATGGAAGGGGAGAGAGAGCGGGAAAGAGGAGGGTTGTGGGTGGGAGGGAAGTCATTGGGGGGGGAAGCCAATGTAATCCATAAGCTGTACTTTGGAAATCTATATTCATTAAATAAAAGTTAAAAAAAAAAGAAGACCTTGATAGGAATCTGTGCATGCACAGAAAGCCATTGTAATTTGGTATAGTTTTTTCAAAAACAATAGAATTGAAAACTGATATAATCTATGAATTATGATAAGCTCACTTGCAAAACTTATGAAAGAGTCTTCTCCTTACACATAAATATACACAGTTTCACTTATCTTTATATTTTATACAAAGCTAATCTCTTCTTTAACATATGTGCTAAAAAGTTTTTTTATGCATCTGAGAAGTAATATTAAAAAAAGGGGAACAAAGAGAAAATAGTATATTAGCTTTATTAGTGCCTTAGCATTTGGGAAAATTTAATTTTTTTGCTTTTTTCAACATTTTGTTATGTTTATAAACATCAGTCTCACCTAAAAATAAAGGAAAAAGAACAGCCGGATATGTAAAAAAGATACATAAAATGTGCACACAATGTTGTGAATAAGGATGTGGATAGGGGATTTCATTAACAGTGATGTAGTATCTCAGGCCAACATTCCAACTAAAAGCAACCAAACCAAAGCTGTTTAAAATGTCTAAGAGCAGGGTAACATTTGGCCTGTGGTTAAGATGCTATGTGGGATGCTTGCTTCCCATATCTGAGTGTATGGGTTCAAGTCCCATCTCCATTCCCAGTTCCAGCTTCCTGCTAAACACAGAATTAGCAGCAGTGATGGCTCAAGTCGTCAGGTCCCTGTCGCCCTGTGGGAGACCTGGATTGAGATCTAGGCTCCTGGCTTCAGCCAGACCCAGCCCTGGCTGTTGTGCACACTTGGGGAGTGAACTAGTGGATGGGAGATCTCTGTCTCTCTGGCTTCCAAATAAAAATAAATTAAAAAAATAAAAAATAGCTTAAAGCCTCAAGGAACTGTCAATGCAGTAGTGATTATCAGGCCAAAACTGAAGGAATAATGAGAGCTCATTTAAGAAACTGCTGTTGTTCTGAGGGAATGTGCTGAACTCACAAAATCTGAGTTCTAGTTTTGATAACCATGGAAAGTATGTACTTCTAGAAAAATCTTCAAGGAAGGCTGTATGATTTTTTCTGGAGAGTGACTGTTATCTATCTCCTTTATAAACTAGCACAACCTTGATGCCAAACTCAATAAAATCAATATGGGGAAGGAACATTACAGGCCAATATCACTTTTGAATACAAATGCAAACCATATCCATTGATAAGCCAAAAGATATGCCATGAGTAACTCAGGTGTTTCCTAGCAATGTATAGTGGACTTTTCATTTGAAAATCAATTACTATAGCACTTCACAATAACTGATTAAGGAAGGCACTCCATGTGGCTGGCATTGTGCAAGCAGATTTTTGATGGAGGTTGTAGCCCCTATCACAGCAGAGAAAACACTATTTTATTTTTTCTCCCCAGTTAAGATGCTAAGATATAGAAGTCCTCCTGGTGTCTTATAGGCACACATATTTTCTATGTGGGAAAAATGAATCTTGACCTTTATCTTACACAGTATCTAAAAATCCATTCTAAGTAGATTATGGACTCAAGTGTGAATAAAGACTTGAAAATACAATGTAATATTATCTTCATGATAGGCAGAGATTGTAGACACTGTACACAAAAGTAAGCAAACATAAAGGAAAGAATTAGTGGATTAAAATATTAAAATTGAGAGAAGCAAAAAACAATTTATAGAGTAAGAAAAGGTAAACGTAACACGCATAATCAACAAAGGACTTATATTCAAATTACATTAAGAACTTCAGAAATCAATATGGAAAAGATCAACTCAATAAAATAATGGACAGAGACTTGGGCAACCTCATCTCAAAACAGGAAATCCAAGTGGTCCATAAGCCTATAAAAAAGGATACCAGAGAAGCACCAATTTAAATCATGGGGGGATACCGGTTATACCATGCCTGCCTGGATGTACACCCTAGAGAAGCACGTGCACACTTCCATCAGATACATGTCCAGGAAGGCCATGGCTGCATTATCCATATAGCCCCAAACCAGAAACACTTGGAAGGTCCATCAAGTGAGGACTGATGTGAAAGGCCAGCATGGAGGAAGGAGCTTGACTGAACACTGTGCCAGGCCAAGGGGAAGGCAATGAGACCTGAGACAGGCTGAGGGGCAGCAGAGGGAGGTGCATCTCAGCCTCCCAGCTGTAGGCAGTCCTGGCTATGGAGAGGACTGCCTGCTGGACAGAGGGGCCCTGGAAATACTGAACTGAGTGTCCACGCATGATCCCTGGACCTCTGGTCCCCGGAGTTATCTTCTTTCCACTGCCTTGTTCCATTCTCTGCCAGGTTTTGGGGGGGAGGGGTTGATTTAGAGAGTTTTGTTTTTGGAGAGAGATTGTCCTTCATTACTGGTGTTCACACCCAGCCCTGGCAGCAGACTAAACACCCCCGACATGTGATGGATGGGCTTTAGACAGTAGGGAGGGTTGGGGGCGGGGAAGGAAGCAAAAGCCAGAATTGACAGCTGCCAGTTGTATTGAAGGTAGTTCATGAATAAATAAGGCTTCCGTCATATTCACTCTGGAGATCCATTTATTACGATGCTGCATCCCCCACTGCCCACCCTACAGGATTCTCACTTCTGCCCCAGGAAAGAGGCTCAACCACAGAGGAAGGTCAGTCTTACGCCTGCTGTCAGAGGCCCTTCATTATTCGCTTTATCCAGGGCAGAAAGCTTGAGACCTTGATGAAGACTCCTGGAGGGGTCCTGTTTCTTTGTCCATAGGATAAAATGCCCTGGGCCACATTGCTACACACAAGAGGCCCCCCAGAATCCCCCTGTGGGCAGAGAGAGGAAGGAATGAGCTGATCTCCTCCTGGACACCCCTCCTCCCCGTGAGTGGCCTCTGTCAGAGGCTCTGTGTGTAAGATCAAGGCCAGGGCAGGCCTTGCTGCCTCTCTCAGTGCTATGGCTCCAGCCAGGCCCTGACCCTTTCTTGCAGCTGCACCCAAGCCCAGCCTTTCTCTCCAGTCCTCAGGGACGCTCTGCTGCTGCTGTGGGCTGACTGATCCTCCCCACTGCCGATCCACCCAGGAGGTGCACTAGAGACTGGATTCCTGGGAGACTCGGGCTTCCTAAGCTCAGGATGGAGGGCATGGGGAGGTTACCACTCCCATTATCCCAGACCTCCCTCAACCTCCTCTCTCCCCAGGACTGCTCTAGACACTTGGAACCTTACTTTGCCACCAGTCTTCATCTTCTTTGGGTCCCCGACACAGATCTCCGTGGCCCTGCTGTAATAGCCGCGGAAGAGGGACTCGCACTCCTGGTCCTGCTGCACGGTTAGCTCCACTTCCTGCAGTGTGGTTGCTAAAGTGCCTGAGGCAACCTGTCCCCAGCCGGCCACTCGGCACACCTGCCCTGGCTTCACCCGGGCCTTGCCCCTGGGCAGGCGGATGGGCCGCACAGCTTTAGTCTTCTTGGCCTTTCTCTCCAGCTGGTGGGGAAAAGAGGCAAGATAGTCCATCTCAGCCAGTGACCATCTGGACCTGGACACCACAATGAGGCTGCCCCATCTTCCCTCTTTTCTGGAGCACCGGAACAGGCCAAGTGGCCAGGATGGAACGGAGGGAAGGAGCAGCCTCACAGTGGGAGAGTCAACAACAGGACCAGGGAGAGCAAGAGCAGTGGGAGTGCCCTACCTGCAGTAACATGATGTCGTTGGTGTAGTCCTCGGGGTTGTAGTCCTTGTGGGGGATGGCTCTTCTCACGGGGATGACCTGCTGCGTCCTCTCCTGCTCCTTGATGTTGTGGGCCCCCAGGGTGACATTTATTGAGCTGCACAGGGAGCAGAGTGGGGATGGGGAGGTGTGGACACACAGGGGAGACAGCCCAGGAGCTGTGAAGAGCAGCTGACAGCTGGGGCAGTGGAGGGGACAGTAGTTGACTGTGCCTCTTGCTTCTCAAGAAGAGCGGGGAGACAGTAAAGAACACTGAGAGTAGAACTTCCGTGTGCTCCCTCTTGCCAGCCGGCAACATTGTGGAACTGTGCGAGTGCGTTTGCACTTGAACCCTTTGTGCGTACTTCCCAGGCCCACCCCTCCTTTACGTGGCCAGTGTGATGCTGCTCCTCTCAACTGTGCCGCTTTCTCTTTCCCCTGAGACCCCAGCTCTTCCCTATGCTGTTCCTCAGCCCTCCATTGTCCCAGTCCTGTTCTCTGATGAGTTCTCCTGGGCTTGTGTCACCAGGGCCCCGGCAGCTCCCCTGCCCCTGTGGAGCCTCAGACAGTGCAGGCCGTCGGCAGCGCCTCACCTTCCCAGGCAGTGAGCAGCTGTCAGCACAAAGTCTTCTCGTACCAGCACACCGCTGCACCGCTTCTTACTCTGAGCCAGAAACTGAACAAATGCCATGTAGGGGCGGGAGTGGGGCTTGGCCTCATGGCCCCCGATGATCTCTGTAAGAAAAGCCTGGCAGATAGGGTTACTGGGAGAGGCTCTGGTCGGAGGTGAGGTGGGTCTCTGGTGCCCTACAGCGCCTGTGCTCTGTGTATGGCTCTCCTGGTAGGCACAAGAACCTTTAATGAAACTCAAGCCTCAGAACCTTGCTCTGAGGAAGGGCAGCCGGTGCTCATCCTCCATGTCCCACATCCCATGGGCACATGGAAGAGGTCCGCTCTGTCTTCGTGGGGTGAAGTCCCAGAGGGTCCTGCACATGACTGCTCTGGTTCCTTCTTTCTTTCTAAGTTTCCCTGAGCCCTTGGAGCCTTTGCTAATATCCTGATGGTGCCATGTTCTGATAATCTACCTGTGAGCTTATAGCTTATTAGATTTTCTAAAACCCTCATATCCTAAGGCCTAGCACGTCCTGGGTTCTCAGTAATTTTTTTTTCTTTCTTTTTTTTTTTTTGGCTGCATGAATGAATGGTATTCAGTTAGTCTCTGGCTGGGACTTGTAGGGTAGGGCTGGTGGGATTTAGGGTCTCAGGGATGTTGGAGGAGGATACCACCAATGACAGTGGAGCAGCTAAGGGTCTGGGAAGACAAGGGGAAAGGGAGACACCAGCCAGAAATGGACTAGGGAGGCCTAGGGTAGAGCCCGGGCAACGAGAGGGCTGCGGATGCCAGCTCTGAGATCACTCGCCCCGTGGGCTTTCCTCCTGGGCAGGACTGAAGGGTGGGAGGCACTGTGTAATATGACCTGCTCAGTGACAGCCCCAACGCCTGCAGCCTGGGTGTCTGAGCGGCCCTTTCCTGGGATGGAGGGAGGGACTTTAACTGCTTGCCTTTTGTACCTTCACATCCCCTGCCAAACACCTTTCTAAGAACAACACACCTGTGAGGTGATGAAGGAGAGGTTCAGGGTGAGGCTGGCACCTGTTAAACCCCTTAAGGAGCCCTCCCTCTGCCATCCTTGTGGGATGTCTACCTAGCACCTGACTTATGATTCTGGGTTTGGGATGGGAACCGGGGCTCAAAAAGTTCCTGGACTCTAACTGAGTAACTTTCTGACCAGTGCTAGGCAGAAGCATCAGGAGCCCAGGGGGTTTTGTGAGATGGGCTCAGGCCTCTGGGATAAATGCTCACCTACCTGTCCCTGTCCCAGGAGGCAGAAGCGAGAGCGACAGGAGCAGGAGCCGCAGCATCTTCCCGGGAGGGCTGCCCTGGTTGGAGCTGCTGGTGTTTCCTCCTCCCAGACACAGAGCCCCGGAAGGGGAGGAAGGGAGGGTGGGCTCACTGACTGCACAGACCTCCTAGGCTGGTCCTTCTTGGTTTTGATGGGTGTCATCAGGCAAAGTGGTTTGTCAAAGGTCTCTGGTTTAGGAGAAAATGACACCATCACTGCACTAGCTCCCCTGCCTCTGAGTCATAAGCCAAAAGCGAAACAAAGAACGAGAAGGTGGAGGCTGTGGAGGCTGTGGCTGCAGCCGGCAGAAAGGCTGAACCACCAAAGCCCCCCAGTAACAGCCCTCACCATCCGCTTTCCTCGGCTCTTGACTCTTCATTCTGATGGACGAATGTATAATTATTTAGTGAGCTACATGCAGGGATATGAGAGATGTGACTCCTGTCCTTGAAAAGTTCATAGTTGGTTGACGTTACGTATTATTTATTGTTTCCTTGCTGTGTTGTTGGGGGTAATGTTTCCTCACCTGTGTGATTCAGGGTTTATTGAGCTATCTGAGCATTGGTGGTTTTGTTTCTGGTTCAGCTTCCCTGTTGTGCTGGCTGATGGAAATGAGGAGAGATCGGTTACCTACACTTAGACCGTCTTGGCTCAGCTGGCCCACTCTGCATCTCTGGGAAGGATTAGACTCATTTTGGGATAGGTAACAGGATCTAGTGGAAGTCAGGGTCAGAAGGACACAGTTCTCCGGAGTATGCGGGTGAGATACATTTTCCCTAGGCCTGGAGAACTCTTGCCTGTAAGCTGGGACTCATGATTCCAAGATTGCTTCAGTTCAGGACTTCCCATGTCTTCACCCAGCTCTCACAAGGTAGGCTGCTTATGACGGTGTTGCTGCACAGCAGGTCACTGGTGAGCCCAGGAGCTTCCTCTCCAGGGAGTGTTCCTGGACAGAGGCTGGCAATCCCACTGGATGCAAGGCTGGGAAGTCAGCATGCGGCGGGTGTCAGATGATCTTGCAGGCCTCTGGCCCTGAGAAGGAGTCGAGGACTCAGACCTGGGTTGAAAAGGACTTTCTCAAATGCTGAGAAGTCTGGGCCCAGCCTGGAGTCTGTGATGCCTTGGTTGTGTGACCTTGGGCCAGGCACTTCAACTTTCTGGATTTTAGTTTCTTCTTTCATTGAAGAAGACTCTGAGTCTGTGACACTCATTTCCCTACTTTTTAGCCACAAAATCCACAACGTCTAACCTGAGAATGTATGTGCTGAGTTTGCAACCTTTGGAAATATATGAATTTTCCTTTTGCTTGTTGCATTTTGTTCTTTTTGTACCTTGCAGGAAGCCACGTTCTTCTTATTTTTGTGGCTTATCAATTTGTTTTTAAGATCAGAACTGGAAGCTGTGTGTTGTCATGTGCTCTTCCTGTATTTGTTTAAAGCCCAAGAGATTATGCTCTAGGGTGCCTTTGAGAGCAAAGAGATGAAGGGACAGACCTTCAAGGATACCATGATCTCTCAAGTCTAAGGCGTGAGGTAGGGTGTTAGGGGTGGGGCAGCGAGAAGAAGTGTTGCCTCATGCCTGAAGCCCGTGTTTCACTCTGAAGCAGTGTGCAGATCGGCCAGGGCCTCTCTCTGTATACACCTCATGAGGCTGGCGTGGCACACAGTAATAGAAACTGAGCATCACTCATGGAGGATCTGAATATTTTCCTCCATTTTTCAGGTACATGGAAACCTCTCTAATTGGGTTCAACTTTGGGTGTGTCTAGGCCTTGGTAATAACTGGAATTACATTTTAGGTCAGCCCAGGCTTACAGTGGGACCCAGTTCAATTTAGGGGAAAATAGAACACTTTTTAAAGATGAAAATTTATTTATTTATTTATTCATTCATCTATGTAAAAGGCATTTGAAACAGAGAGTGATCTTACATCGACTGGTTTATTCCTCAAATGCTTGCAACAGCTGAGGCTGGACCAGGTCGAAGTCAGGAGCCAGAAATTCAATCCAGGTTTCCCATTCAGATGGCAGTGACCCAAATATTTGAGGCACCACTCTTTGGCTGCCAGGGTGTACAGTGAATTGGAAGCAGAGCTAGGACTTGAACCCAGGCACTTAGATACAGGTTACAAGTGTCCCAAGTGGTGTCTTAACCGGTACACCAAATGCCCATAGATACAGCATTTTTTATATATCTGAATTTATGTACCAAGGCTCATACCCACTGCATGCAAATCAAATCAAGACAGATCTATTCACATTCTGTGCCCTTATCATCTGTACTTCCCCTTTCAGGAGGGAGCTCTCCTGAGTCCTGACAGGACGAGAAAACCTCCTGTTCCTTCTAAAAACCCCATAACCTACTGTGATACATGTAACAGATGAAATTCAAGTGAGTATCACCATTTTTAAAACAAGATGACTTTGATTCTTGTGGATTTCAAAGCCAGATCCAGGCCAAGCAGCTCTGTGGCAAGGTGACATGGCAAACCAGAAACGCACACACGTTCCATGCTGGCGGGGCTGCTTTGCTGTATCCCTGCAGCACAGCATGCAGAGGTGCCCCGTAGGCACTGATGCATTGGGTGATCACAGAACGGTGCTGCTCAGTCGTGATGTGGAGAAGCAGCCTCTCTACTTTAAGGTCACTCCAGCCCAGGGTATTGATCGGAGAATCCTAGTCCAGAGGTCAGGCTGTTCAGGAGCGACCCAAAGAGCTGGGCTGGGAGGTCTCAGGCTGCTGAGTGACCTATCAGTTGGTGGGCTCTGAGCTTAGGAAGGACAATCATGTGGCTGCAAAGGACTGATGTCCTGTCCACGTGAAAGGGGTAGCCCTGAGTTCTGAGCACACACCCTGCTTTCCTCTTCCTCCCGGGACAGGGCAGAGGGTAGGCTAATTGCCGAGATCACTGGGATGAACAGTGCAGGTTGCTCCTCCTAGCATTCTGGGCATCCTAGACAGTGACAGACAGGGGGAGGCTGGCTCAGATCCAGATGGGAGAGCACCCTTCAGGTCATTTGAGGAGGTAGGGAGATGAGCTTCCAGGAGACCAGGAAGTACATTAGGCTCTGAACTCAAGACAAGGCTGCAACAGGCATTCAGCTGGGTCTGGGAGTGCTGAAGGGCCTTCCTGGAACTTGGCATGCTGCCAGTTGCTAGCTGCCCTGATTTGAAGAGGGAGCCCTACATGGGGTAAGGCACACCTTTGCCAGAGAGACTCCCACCCATTTTTGCTAGAGTGGAAAAGTAGCCCCCAACTTGAGGCTCCTTAACTAATCCCCCTTCCAAGTCAGATTCTTTTATGTGGCCATATCAGCTCTGGGGTGTGACAGGGAAGGGGTGTAGATAGGGAATAAGGTGAGAGGGTGACATGGATGAGCTAAGAGAGAGAATCATTTTTCCCCCTGGGGCAGTGTCTCCCTGTCCTTGAGGAAGCTTACACTGAGCCTGCCTGGGGAAGCCCACACTAGGGAGGTCCATTTGGAGCTGGTATCAATATACCATGGTTTTCAAGGTGGGGTATAAAGAAGGCTAAAGCATAAACTGAATCAGAAGTGTGAACCAATGGCTGCTGGCCACACAGCAGGTGCTTATGGGGTGTCATTTTGGTGAATAAAGGAGGCATCAACAACTTCCACTCTAGAAGCTTATTAAGTACTTGGCAGGTTTCCCACCACCACTTCCACCCAATGCATTGTGGCTTCAGCCCCAGAGAAGAGGAAGGGCAGATCAATCCTGGAGGCATTTCAGTCTGGCCCTTGCAGCTTGAAGGATCTCATTGTTTCTTCTATCCAGTGCATAAAGCTTGAGATCTTGGTATAGACACGTGGTGGGGTCCCATCTTGCTTTGCAAAGGATACAATGCCCTGGGCCACATCATTACACACGAGGGGACCTCCAGAGTCCCCCTGTGGACAGAGAAAAGAAAGCTGAATTGGTCTCCTCCTGGTCATGCCTCCCACCACCTCCTCAGGGGATGGGTGTTCTCTGTAGTGGGCTGTATGTGTGAGAGCAGGATCAAGGCAAGCCTTGTGACATCCCTCAGAACTAGAGCTCCAGCCAAGGTCCTGACTATTCCCTCCAGTCAACTGGGACCTGATATGCCTTCCCTCCCCACAGTAGCCTCTGCCTGTCAGTTGCTCATTCCCTGCAGGGAGGGAGAATCAGACTTGACTGCTAGAAGGCTGAGTACATAGGAATGGGCTAATTCTCCACAGAGGTCTACTGTGCCCAAGGCAGGGGATGGACAGTTTTGATGATCTCACCTGTGAAGAAGACTTGTTGATGTTATGGTCCCCAACACAAATATGGACGCTTTCATTGTAATAGCTTTTGAAGTAAAACATACATTCCTGGTCCGTTTGGATTTTGACCTCTACCTCATGCAGTTTCACTGTGGTTTTTTTCACACCAGTTGACCCCCAGCCAGCTACACTGCACACCATCCCTGGCGTCACCTGGGCTGTCTTCGTGGGCAGCCTGAGGAGGCTCACTTTGTCAGTCAGGTTGGCCTTCTTCTTTAACTGCAGGCAGAAGGAGGGAATTCTAATCAACCAGTGACCCACAAAGATTTGAGACAGCCACAGAGTTGCCTTCTTCATGGGCCTGGGACAAGTGAAAGGGTCATGTTGGGAAGGAAAGTTGGGAATGAGGACATGGGGCTTCAGAGACCTCAGGGTTGAATGATTCAAGCCTCTGGGGACTGACATGTCTTACCTGGAGTAACATGATGTCATTTAAGTGAGGTTTCTTACGTTGATAGTTTGGGTGGGGGATGGCTCTTTTCACGGGGATGACCTGCTGGGAGCTCTCGCGCTCCTTGATGTTGTGGGCCCCTAGGATGACCTTCATTGAACTGTAAAGAGACATTAGAGGGAAAAGGAGTCACAGGGGACACAGCCCAGAAGCCTTGTAGGAAAACAGACAGCCCAAGGCAAGGCAGAACTTGAGTTGAAAGGAGTTACAGGAGATGGGTGGACTGAGATCAAGCATTTCTGTGACCTTCACTTCTTGGCAACCAGAACTGCAGCAGATGTAGGTTCTTAGCCTTGCACAGAGGTTGACCATCTCCAAGAAAAAAAAAGTCTCGAGTTCTCAGATCTGCACTCTGGGCTCCAGGCACAGCACTGACCTCCTTCCCATCTCCCTTTAACTAGAATGCTCCTTCTGTCTTTAATGTGCCACTTGGAATGAGCTCTTCCTTTCCATCCAAAGTTTACCTATCCTCTGAACACTTCTGTGTTAACAGATGGCCTACATTCACAGCTTCTAAAAAGAGAATTCCCCATGGAGTGTCCATAGAATAGTAGGAGACCCTGCCATGAGCTTACCTTCCCCTGCAGTGAGCTGCTGTCAGCACGAAGTCTTCACGTACCAGGAAACCCCCACAGGTTATTTTTTGAAAAAGAGTCTTGATCTGAAGAAATGCCATGTAGGGACGAGAATGAGGTATGGCCTCATGGCCTCCAATGATTTTCCCTGGAAGAAAAATTCTGTTCTGCCTTCTGTGCTCATAGAGCTGAAAGCTGGGGAAGGGGAGACTGGAATAAACTATAGGGAGGGCAGAGTGGGGGGAGTAGTAGATAGCTGAGCCTATAGCAGTTGGCAGCAACCAAGAAGGGGGCCTAACAGATTCTTTGGGCAGCATCTCTGGCTTGCACGGTGACCCACGAGACTCTGATTCTCTCTCTGATGAAGAGAAGAGTGGTCGTTTTTCCTTAATTTGTGCTTCAAAATTTTATGTTGACAGACAAACTTTAGAACAAGCACTGGCGTAGGTCCTGAAGAATACTGTTTCAGACGCTCCCAGATTCTCTTTCTCCTTTTGTTTTCCAGAGCCCACTGAGCCTTTGCTAGTCTGTAATATTCAAAGTGAGCTCAAGATGCTGAGTTGTGTTTGATGTTTATCTGCAAGAGCCTGACACAAAGTAGGTACGCTGTCAGTGTCTTGGATGCATGAAGGAATGCTCCCAGTTAGCCTCTGGGTGAGGCTTGCGTGGGTTGCACTGGAGAAACTCTGAGTTGGAGGAAGAGGTTGGCCTGACAAAGCCATTGTACCCTTCGGTAACTGAAAAATGACCAGAGAGAAATGAAGCTGAACCAAAACAAGCGTTAAAGGGTCCAGGATATCAACTTTGAGGTCAACTGTGTCCTACGTCTTGGGAATGGCATGTTTGGAGAAAGGGATAAAGGTTGAGGGTATGTTTTATTTTGAATTAGAAATTTAGTGGAATTTACTTTGATACAGAAGCCAGTTCCTTTTTCCTTTTTTTCTTTTTTTAAATATTTGACAGGCAGAGTTAGACAGTGAGAGAGAGACAGAGAGACAGAGAGGAAGGTCTTCCTTCTGTTGGTTCACCCCCAAAATGACTGCTAAGGGCGGCGCACTGTGCTGATCCGAAGCCAGGAGCCAGGTGCTTCCTCCTGGTCTCCCATGCGGGTTCAGGCGCTCAAGCACCTGGGCCATCCTCCACTGCCTTCCTGGGCCACAGCAGAAAACTGGACTGGAAGAGGAACAACCGAGACTAGAACCTGGTGCCCATATGGGATGCCGGCGCCGCAGGCGGAGGATTAACCAAGTGAGTCGCGGCACCGGCCCCGTGCCAGTTCCTTTTTTCAAGCTACAATTTCTTGGGGAATCAGTTATTTCTCATTCACAGCTTCTAACATTTTCCCAGATGCTTCTGTAAAAGAATCCACTCTCCAGATGACAGGGCAGGGCTTGAGGGGAGACAGCAACTTATGAAGAGTAGCTCTGTTATTCCTAATGGGTTTCTGATGAGCATCTGACTTGCCAGTCTTTAGGGAAGACTGCACCTGGGGTTCAGAAAGTTCCTGGAGTTGGACCAGGGCCAGGGTGTAGCAATGGAGCAGCATGTGGAATGGAGCTAGGGCTCTCTTCATGGGGGCAGTCACTTACCTGCCTCAGCTCTGAGGCACAGAAGAAAGGCCAACAGGAGCAGGAGTGGATGCATCTTATTGGGAAGGCTGCTCAGAAAACAGCTGCTTGTCTGTCTTTGTCTTCAAACCCGCAGCATTGGCTGGTTTTGTGGGGATTTATCAGATGAGACTATGTCAGCCTTGCGTGATTAAGTCCTCAGGCCTGAGTTGAGTAAGAAGTTACCGGTAACCACATGAACACCAATAGCTCTTGACTACCCAGCAGTAACCACACTAGCACAAAACAGGATCCCAAGGCCACAAGTGGTTGGAAATACTGCATTAGCCACTAGTGGGTTCTTGAACCTCAAAAACCTAGGTATCATCATGATAGACACAAGAACACCTTCATTTTCTTGACTCTCTTGAGACTGTCAGTATGATTGCTTATTGAGGCCCCTTTTCATGGGAGAGTCAGAGACATTAGAGATAAGATTGTTTGGCTCTGACGGAGGAGACAAAATCATCAGTCTTGGATATGATAGGTAAAGGCCATGGTTAGAGGAATGGGCTGAACAGTGTGGGAAGAAGATGCGTTTCATTTGCCAAAGAACTGAGTGGTTTAAGACAACATATCCTTTGACCATGAATCTGCAGTTTGGTCAGTTTTGTCTCTGTTCTCCTTGGTGTCAGCAGGGGTAGATAAAAGCCTGGAGACTGGGATCTTCAGGACCCTCTGAAGTCTCATTCACTCACTCACTCATCAGCGATTGATACTAGCTATCATCTATGGGCTTCATTTCCTCCCCACTAGGGTCTCTCCATATTTTCTCACTGCATATAATTGTTCTTTACTGCATGTTGGTTGATGATCAAACCCTTAAAGAATAAGCCAGGCAGAAGCTATGTGCTTTTTATTACCTAGATTTGAAGTCATGGTATCCATTGTACCATATTCCATTGCTCAGAGCAATCTAAAGCTCTCACCCAGATTTAGAAGGAAGGCGCCTAGAGCTCACCTCTCAGTGGGAGGAGCATTGAAGTCTTGCTCTAAGAAGAGCTGGTGGGATGGGGTATACACAGTTGCAGTCATGTAGGAATGTACACTCTGTCACACTGTTTTGGGTACAAGTAGAAATGGCTCAAGGAGTTGAAAACACTGATTGGTCAATGCCAATGGATAGGCTGGGGTCTGCTTTGTTTAATCTGTGTGCACTGAAAATAGAAGAGGGTTAAATACCCCAAAATATGTTCTCTTTAATGAATAATTGATACCATGTCAAGTGGGAACCAATGCCAGGGAACCCAAGTAGTATTTTCAAACTGTTGTGCAGAGAATTACATTTCTTATATCTTGTACCATTTGCTAAGCAAAATATATGACAATGTCTTCCTAAGGGAAACAAAAGGAGACTTATGAACTAGAAGTTGGTTCTCAACATCTTGATCCCAATTCTCTTAAATAGTAACAAAGTCTTAGTTAAAGAAGCAAAGTTGTGCTGTCAACAGTGATCCAGGCAGTGTAGGGAGTCACAGCAGTTCAGAGTAGGGTGTCCATGCCTGGGTGGGGTGAGGAAGATGCCCACACCAGGCCTCCTTTACACGTATACATCCTCCTCATTCCATATGGGCTCAGACACCCTGCACTGGGCATTTGGACTTGGATGTCAGAACACACATGAGGTGAGAAGAGCATGTGTGTAGGAGAGCGGCACAGTGAGTGGATGCCCAATTAGGGTGAGGAAGATGCAGGAGGCTGGTCTAATACATAGTTTCTGAGCTCAATGAGGGTGACTGGCCTCTGTCAGTGGACATGGTCTGGTACAATTCCTCAGAGCAGGCTGGGCTGGGTAAGGCAGACATTGGAATAAAGAGACTGCTTACTGGCTGTGGAGGGTCAAGGCCTGGGGTGAGAGGAGGGAACATCATAGGAGAAGAGTGTTGGTGGTGATGAAAGACTTGTGATAGAAATCTCTGTGGTGAGTAATTAAATAAATAGATATGTTAAGGCAAATATGTCAGACTTCTCACTGTTTAAAAATTAGAAAGCAATGATTATATTGATGTTAATTTACTGAGTTTGATAGTTATATTGGTTATGTCAAGAGCATCCGTGTTTGTAAAAATTATATACTTCAGGGTTTAGGAAATAATGGAGCGCCATGTTAGTACCTTTACTCTCAAATAGTTCAGGAAAATAAGTTTGTCTGTGTCGTACTTGTGATTTTTTCTATAGAGTTGAGATTTTTTCAAAATTTACAGAAAATCTGTGGTCTTTACACATACAAATAACAGCCAACTTTAAGATATAATTAGAGGCTGGCGCCACAGCTCACTAGGCTAATCCTCCACCTTGCGGTGCTGGCACACCAGGTTCTAGTCCCGGTTGGGGCGCCGGATTCTGTCCTGGTTGCCCCTCTTCCAGGCCAGCTCTCTGCTGTGGCCAGGGAGTGCAGTGGAGGATGGCCCAGGTGCTTGGGACCTGCACCCGCATGGGAGACCAGGTACCTGGCTCCTGCCATCGGATCAGCGCAGTGCGCCGGCCGCCGGTCCGATGCCATGGCCGCCATTGGAGGGTGAACCAACGGCAAAGGAAGACCTTTCTCTCTGTCTCTCTCTCTCTCACTGTCCACTCTGCCTGTCAAAAAATAAAATAAAAAAAGATATAATTAGAAAGAACATGTATTACAAAAGCAACAAAAAAGATAAACCTTTCTTAGGAAAAACTTAATCAAAATTGTAAAAAATTTATTTGTGGGAAACTTTAAAGGTGTAAAATAGACTTGAGAAATAGAAATATATTCCTACTTCCTAGATAAGGTGAATCCATATTGTTAGGATGCCAATGCTTTTCAATCTAATGTGTACATTTAATGTGATTCCAACAAAAATGCCAAAAAGTTTTTCTCCTAATGTTGCAGAAGTTCTAAAATTCACATGGAAAGTAAACATCAAAGAATAACTAGGAAAATAATGAACCACAACAAGAAAAGAAAGAGCAACAGCAGAGAGGGTTAGCTTTATCAGGTATTAAAAACATTCTATGAAATTTCTTTACTAAAACATTTTGGGGTTGACTCAGAAATAGTAAGACAGACCAATGAAACAGGCGAGAAAAATCCAGAAATATTCCCAAGTATATACAAAAATGCAGTTTTAAAATAAGGAGACATTTCGACTAATTGGGGAAAAGGTAGACATTTTGATATCCTGACAACTAGACAGACATTTGTTAAAATATCAAGCTGGAGTCATATTTCACATGAGTCACCAGAATAAAATTCAAGTAGGTAAGAGACTCAAATATACTAGAAATACTATATATATATATATACTATATATACTATATATATAGTAGAAATACATATACTAGAAATACATATACTAGAAATACATGTGGGTAGAGTTTTTTATAAACCCAGAGTGGGGAAAGTCTTCCTAGCAGTGACTCTAAATTTAGGAATATTAAAGGATTCATAAATAAATTTTTTACATAAAAATTCATATGTCAGACTCCAGTTTTAAACAAGTTTAAAATACGGATGTAAACTTGAGAAAAATAATTGCAACATGCAAGTTTACCACAATTAAATAGCTAATCTAATATGTAAAATTTCTAAAAGTATAGAAGAAAATATCAAAATAGGCAGAAGATGTGGTACTTTACAGTAAAACACATGCAAACTAGAAGGAAGAGTTCTCTTGGGGCCGGCACCGTGGCACAGTGGGTTAACCCTCCACCTGCGGCACTGGCATCCCATATGGGTGCC
Source organism: Oryctolagus cuniculus (assembly GCF_964237555.1). Classification (NCBI taxonomy): domain Eukaryota; kingdom Metazoa; phylum Chordata; class Mammalia; order Lagomorpha; family Leporidae; genus Oryctolagus; species Oryctolagus cuniculus. The sequence continues at coordinate 50,658,459 of NC_091443.1, read as the reverse complement.
GGGTTCTAGTCCCTGCTGCTCCTCTTCTTATCCAGCTCTCTGCTATGGCCTGGAGAAGCAGTAGAAGATGGCCCAAATCCTTGGGCCTCTGCATCCATATGGGAGACCTGGAGGAAGCTCCTGGCTCCTGGCTTTGGATCGGTGCAGCTCCGGCCATTGTGGCCATTTGGGGAGTGAACCAGTGGATGGAAGACCTTTCTCTCTGGCTCTCCTTTTCACTGTAACTCTACCTCTCAAATAAATAAATAAATAAATTTTTTTTCTAAAAAAAAAAAAAAAAAAAGGAAGAGCTCTCAACGGCACTCATGTTAGGAGAGATGGTAGTAGGACATGAGAAAAATGGAAGTGAGAGTTCTGCTGAGACACTGCCTCGTCTCCAAAGTAGCCGAAAACTTAGAACATAAACAGTGCACTTCTCGGACAAGGTACTTTTCTTTTCAGTGGTATTTTGGGATGAATCTTTTTTCTCTCCATAATTTTACCCTGATCTTGTCCATGTCTTTTCATGATTGTGTAAGCAGCACAGAATTGGATCTTGCATATTTCAATCCAGACTGATAATCCCTTTAACTGAAGGGTTGAAGCTGTTTGACAATAATGCAACTACTGACAGGCCTGGATTTCTGTTTGTGTGATTTAGTCCTTTGTCTTTCTTTTACTGTGTTTTATCCTACTTAAGTTTTTTCTTTTTTAGCTTTCAGTTATGTTTCCAGAAATTATTTTAGTGCTTGTTCTAAGATTGCAATGTGCCTCCTTCACATGCTTCATCTATTCTGAATTAATGTCATATCGTTTCACTTAAGAACCTTGTAATGATGTATTTTCATGTCTTCTCCCTTCTTTGAATTCCTTTTAATCCTATATTTATATCATACACCATAAATCCTATAGCATTTCTGCCTTAAATAGTCAATCATTTTGAAAGAAATGTATGCAAAATCTTTCTATTTAGTTACATTTTATTTTGCTACACTTTCATTTCTGCTTTTTCCATTCTACTTAAAAAATGGATCATTGACCTTCAACTTGAAGACTTCTTTTAGTATTTTCTGCAGTGCAAGCTGATGGCAACAAATTTGTTCAGCTTCAGCTTTTCTGAAAAGCTCTTTACCATTCTTTCATTTTTTAATTTTTTTTCATTTTTTAAAAATTTTTTGACAGGCAGAGTGGACAGTGAGAGAGAGAGACAGAGAGAAAGGTTTTCCTTTTTGCCGTTGGTTCACCCTCCAATGGCCACCGCGGCCGGTGTGCTGCGGCCGGCGCACCGCACTGATCCGATGGCAGGAGCCAGGTGCTTCTCCTGGTCTCCCATGGGGTGCAGGGCCCAAGTACTTGGGTCATCCTCCACTGCACTCCCTGGCCACAGCAGAGAGCTGGCCTGGAAGAGGGGCAACTGGGAAAGAATCCGGCGCCCCGACTGGGACTAGAACCTGGTGTGCCGGCGCCGCAAGGCGGAGGATTAGCCTAGTGAGCCGTGGTGCCGGCCGTTCTTTCATTTTAAAAAAAGATTTATTTTATTTATTTGAAAAGCAGAGATAACAGAGAAGAGGTGAGGGAGAGAGGGAGAGGGGGAGAAAGGGAGAGAGGGAGAGAGGGAGAGATCACCCATTTGCTGGTTCATTCTCCAAATGGCTGCAATGGCCTGGGCCAGGCCAAAGTCAGGAGCCAGGAGCCTTCTCTTGGTCTCTCAGGTGGGTACAGGGGCCCAACGTCTTGGACCATCTGCTGCTCTCCAAGGTGCATTAGCGGGGAGCTGGATTGGAAGTGGAGCAACCAGGACTCATATGGGATGCTGGCCCTGCAGGCAGTGGCTTAACCTTCCACGCCATAGTGCCGGACCTTGTCCTTTCATTTTTGAGCAGTGTTTTCATCACATATAGAATTCTAGTTTGTTTCTTTTTTTCTTTCAGCCCTTTAAAAATGTCATTTCACTGTTTTCTGGCTTTCATTGTTTCTGATGAATATCTTACTGTTACTCTGATTGTTGGTTTTTCTCAAGTAATGTGTCTTTCCCCCCTTCTGCTTGCTTTCAAAGCTTTTTCTTTTTCTTTGATCTTCACCCTTTTGACCATGATGTGCTTAGATGTGGTGTATTTTTTTTTAAATTGGTCTTACCCAAGGTTCACTTAGCTTCCAGAATCTGTTGATGAGAAATCTAGTCTATGAAGAAAAAAGGAAATGAGGAGATTGTTGTGAGCACTAGCAGTTTCTGTCAAAATACAGACATAGTGAGTGGCAGCATGTGGACAACAGACTAGAGCCCATGCATTGACAAGAGAATCCTTTAGAGATGGAGCCTTGGATTAAACCTCATGCCATTAAAAACTCAGTATACTCACCCATGCTGGATCTGATTCCTTGACTTTTAGGCAACAGTTGATCAAGCTTCATTTCCTGTGCTGATCTGCCTTTAGGTGATCATCTAGAGAACGTAGGTAGTCCAGGCCTGTGACAATAGTTTCTCATAAAAAATATGGCAATCTGGTTTTACACATCATCTTCTAATCTTATCTTATTTGAGTCTATCCTAACATATGGCTTTAATGTTGACATGTTGATGAGATCAGCTTTCTGAACCTGAAAGGTTGAGAATTAATATTCTATGTGAATTTGCCATAGCAATGAAACCCTGTAAGTCCTTTATGGCACAGCTACCAGGTCTTCTCTAGAAGTATTTTGAGTACATGGCTGTAACTGCCAGCTTATAGAGGTTACTCAAGGACAGCTGAATACATAAAAGGGGGCCAGAACTGGGGGCAGTAGCTTTTGTTTGTATCCACAAACCTGGTTCATTCCCTTCCAAAACTTCACCTGCTGCATGAATCCTCATAAAGGCTATTGTTTCTTGTTCCCATGCAAAAGAATGTCAGTTATATAAAGAACGTCTAAGTCATGTCTCAAAACAGTGCCCACCCTGAACTCTAAGGAGCGTTCTACAGGAAAGAGTTCTCAGTAGGAAATCGACTCCTGACTCATGGGAGAAACAGGTGAAGGAACTAGGAAATTTCAGTTTACTTTAGGAAAAGTCAGGCTCAGGGAAGAATGCTTCGTATCGGTCTTCAAGTAATTTAAAGCTATAAAACAATCAGAAAACAAATGACACAGTAGCCATAGCAAGTCTTTACCTATTCACAATTACTTTGAATGTAAATTGATTAAATTCTTCAGTTAATGAGACATAAAGTGGCTGAACATAGGTTTGAAAAACCAAATTCCAACTATATGCTGCCTTTAAGAGATTCACCTCACCTTTTAGGACACACATGGACTTAAAGTGAAGGGATGTTGCAGCACCTCAGGTGTGAAAGGACGTCCCCATCAGAGTTACATGGTCCCAGGGGGAGACACATGGTTCTGTGTATATTTGGGACAGGGAGGCATTAACCTGGAGCTGGAACTTATGCTGATCTGCTGGACAGTACCCCATTAGTGACAAGACCTTGAAGGAGTGGCTGCAGGGAGTGTTTGGCAAGGTGAACCTGACACAGGGAGACCCTTATTCAATAGGAAGTCACATACTTTATGTGTGGCCTCTAACCCAAGAACTTCCTAATGATGGCAGTCTTGGGAATCATGAACATACCCATAGCCGTGACTGTCTAACTATTAGAAGCATTTCTTAATTTTTCAGACCAGGTGAGTCTCCCTGATTAAGGTTCAATTGTGTCCAGGCAGGAGCTGGCCATCCACATTTATGTCCAGCAGATGGTGTTTATCCTATCTGTGCATTGACATTCATACCTGTGACTTTTAAAACAAATGAAAATAAGGCTTCCCTAGTGGTCTTCCTTCCTTTCTGTTTATTTTGAAAATTTTGTATTACTCAGAAATATATGCACATTTTTGAGATATAGTACAATATTTCAACAGATAGACATAGCATAAATCAATTGTGGCAGGCAGTTAGCTCTTCCATTTCCTTCATCACAGACTATAGTACTCCTGTTCTTCCAGGAAACAGCAGAACCCATTGCCTTCACATGACTGCACCACCATTCACACACTTTACCACCCATGATCAGATCTCCAGCACCAGTCTCTAATAATCACAATTTTAAATTTAATATATGAAAAAACTTCTACATATTAGAGAAAGCAGATGGCATTTGTCTTTCTGGGCCTAGCTTATTCAGTTAACATACAATTCCATCCATTTTGCCCATGTCAGAATTTCATTCTTCATCATGCCTGAGTAATCTTCCACTCTGTATACATATACCACACTGTCTTTATCCATTCATCCAGTGAGGGACATCTAGATTGATTTCCGATCTTGACTATTGTGAATAGTGCTGCAATGAATACAGGAGTGCAAGTATCTCTTTCAATGCTGATTTCATTTCCTTTGAAATAGCTGGTCATATGGTAATTCTGTTTTTAATTATTTGAGTAACCTGGATCCTACTCTCCATAATGGCTGTGACAATTTGCACTGCCCCCTGCAGTATGTAAGGGTTGCCTTTTCTCCACTCCATTGTCAGCACTTTTTATTTGTTGTCTTTTTGATCATAGCCATACTAACTGAAGCAAGATGGAATCCCATTGTGGTTTCACTTTGCATTTCTCTGATGGTTAGTGATATTGAATATTTTTACATGTGTTTGTTGGTTATTTTTTTTTATAATCTATTTAGATCTTTTGTCCATGTCTTACCTGGATTGTTTGCATTGTTTATTTTTTTGAGTTTTTATAAAATCTGGATATTAATCCTTTATCAGGTGCATAGTTGTAAACATTTTCTCCCATTTTGAGGAGTCTTCCTCCTCTCTACCTGCCGCCCTGTCTGCTAGGTGAAAGGGATTATCTGGGGGAATAAACATAGTTTGGTAACTTCACACCCAGACACCAAATGATTGAAATCATTTCCAAATCCCATATGCTGCTTTGTTCTACAGTAGTATTCATACAACCATATCAGGAATAAAAATCAGATACAAATACTTTATTCCCATGGATCTTACACATAGATCTGGCCTTATGGACTAGTTGGAAGATGGAGAGGGGGTTGAAGTCTTTAACTGTCAGTTTCACTTGGGATCAGGTGATTGATCCATTACTGTGTTCATGCATATCCCCAATATCTGACGCTTACTAAATACCAGTAAGTATTTGTTTGTTGCTTGATGGGAAAAAAATGTGCTTTCCAGACCTGCTACCAAGAGGAGCCCTCTGAACGCAAGAGGGTGACGTTCAGGAGCCCAGCAGGAAGGCTCAGCCCAGAGGCCAGCAGTGGTCAAGAGAGATGGGCTGCCAGAGGCTCAGGCTGCTGAGTGGCTTGGTGGCCGAGGTGTCCTGAGCTCGAGGGAGGACACTGGACTGTAAGTGAGGGGGTTGAACTAGTCCTGCCCAGGTGAGAGATGGGGCCAGGCTGAGGATTCTGGAGAGAGACCCTGCCAGCCCTGTCCTCAGCGGGCATGCCTAGTGCCAGCACTGCCCTGGTCCCTCTGAGGCCTCTTCTCAGCCACAGCCTGAACTGAGCTGGCACTCCCCGTGGTGAAGCCCTGATGGAACCACAGGAGGTTCTGGATGTCCTAGGAGGGGGACTGTGAGGAAGGAACCAGCTTAAATCAGTGTGGTCTGGAGAGGAGAGGACAGGAGTCTGAGAACTGTCAGCAGGGATGGGGAGGAAGGGACAGGCTGGGGGCTGGAGGGCAGGCTGGGCTCTGGGCTTTGGGGCAGGGGCATGAAGGAAACTAAGTTCAATTGTGAATAAGGTGGCACCCAAGGACCAGCCCCACCCGCCACCTACCACCCCAAATGTGAGGGAGAAATGTACTGCTCAGGAGGGCCGTGCCCCTGCCACAGTGGGTGGGGCTGTGTCCCTGAGCAGGGACCCCAGCTGCACCTGCTTGGCCTCTAGAATCTCTGGTGTTATCCCCTTCTATCTGTTACATAACACAGGGGAAGCAGGGAATTCATCTCGAGCCCCAGGACCAGAGGGTCCATGATCTCTCCTGATGGGGCCCAGCTTCAGCCCTTGCAGAAGGGCAGGCCCTAGAGAGACTGGACAGGGTGAAAAGGAGCTGGGTAACAGCTTTGTGTGGGGTTGGGGGAGGTGGCGAGGAGAGAAGGGAGAAAGCAAACAGCAGGATTCATTGATGGCCTGCTTAGCACAGGTGAGTGAGGGTCAATGAATAAACAAGCAGCCAGCCTTCCACTCAGCTAAGAGACCTTTATTCAGTTGCTGGCACCTGCCCGGGGTAACTGTGGACCTAGTTCAAGGGAAGATGGTGAGTCACAGAGAGGGCTTAGTTTTCTTCCTGCAGTTGGTGGGTTTTCATGGTCTTCTTTATCCAGGGTAGGAAACTTGAGATTTTGGTGTAGACCCGTGGAGGACTTCCATCTTTTGGTCCATAGGAGACAATGCCCTGGGCCACGTTGTTGCACACAAGGGGCCCTCCAGAGTCCCCCTGTTAATAGAGAGTGACAGGCTGAACTGGTCTCCTCCCGACCCTGCCCTCCTTGCCATTCCAAGCCCTTCTTGGAGAAGGCAGATGGCACTTCCTGCATGTGGGAGGCCAGAGGGTAAGGCAGGCCATGGGCCCCTTAGCTGCCAAGGTCTGACCCTGGACAGCGTTTCTTCTTCATTTCACCCCAGAGTCCTGCCTCCATCTTCTCCCCAGATCCTGGGATTCTCTCTCCTTCAGGGAGTTCCAGGCCACTATTTAAAGACCTGAAGGCAGACCAGGGGGCCGAGATCCTGTGGTGGGTGGCGGCTCTGAGGAAGCCCCCCTGTTACAATTTCTGCACATTTAGAAATGTGCAAACCCATCCTTCCAGAGGAGCAGCAATCAACAGACTCCCCTTTGTAGCTGCTGAGGTCTTTGTTACTTGGCAGCTATGGCTGCTCCCCTCTAAGCTTCTGCTGGTAGGTGAGGGAGCCCCCCACTGATTGGGTCTCCAGGTTCCAAATCTTCCCCCAAACATCTCCCTCCCTAGAGGCAAACCAGGTGACTGCTCAATCTCACCTTAAAGGAAGATTTTTTGGTCTTTGGGTCCCCCACGCACATCTCAATGTCTTTTTGATACATTTCAAAGAGGGATTCGCATTGCTGGTCCTCCTGCACTGCCAGCTTCACCTCCTGAAGTGTGTCTGAGTATCTGCCATTTGGGTTGATACAACCCCAGCCGGCCACTTGGCACACCTGCCCTGGCTTCACCCGGGCTTTGCCTGTGGGCAGGCTGATGGGCTGCACAGCTGCAGTCCGCTTGGCCTTTCTCTCCAGCTGTTGAGAAGAGGCAAGATAGTCCATCTCAGCCAGTGGCCATCTGGACCTGGATACCATGATGGGGCTGCCCCGTCTTCCCTCTTTGAAGCACTGGAACAGGCCAAGTGGCCAGGATGGAACGGAGGGAAGGAGCAGCCTCACAGTGGGAGGCACAACGACCAGACCAAGGTGAAAAAAAGCAGCAGGGAGTGCCCTACCTGCAGTAACATGATGTCTCTAGAGATGTCCTCGGGGTTGTAGTCCTTGTGGGGGATGGCTCTTCTCACGGGGATGACCTGCTGCGTCCTCTCCTGCTGCTTGATGTTGTGGGCCCCCAGGGTGACATTTATTGAGCTGCACAGGGAGCAGAGTGGGGATGGGGAGGCGTGGACGCACAGGGGAGACAGCCCAGGAGCTGTGAGGACCAGCTGACAACTGGGGCAGGGTAGGGCTGCAGGTGAGGGGGAATCCAGGAAACCAGGGGCCCCTGGGGCTGAGCTGTCTGTGCCCTCCGCTTCTCAACAGTGGAGGTGGAATGTTGTAGCTGTTGGTTCTCAGGGGTCACTTACTCACAGGAAAACACACGGGGTTTCTTCATTTTGCATTCTGATGCCAAAGCAAGCTCCTAGCTCTCAGTACGGCAGAGTTGATCCCTCTGCTCTTCCCCACTTGAGCAAGGCCTCTGGCACCAACCTGCCTTTTGCCACAAGACTCTCCTGTCCTCTTTCTCACCCTCTTAGGAGCCCCCTGCACACGTGTTCCTGCGAGCCCTGGGAGTCTCTGTGCAGCTTTTCCTGGTTTGGGGTGGGGAGTGGGCTGTGTGCTGTTCCTCACCTTCCGTGGCAGTGAGCAGCTGTCAGCACAAAGTCCTCTCGTACCAGGAAACCTCCGCATGTCCTCTTCATACCATCTTTCCAGTACTGAAGATAGGCCATGTAGGGGCGGGAGTGAGGTTTGGCCTCATGTCCCCCGATGATCTCCCCTGCAGGAAAAGTCTGCCTGCTCATGTGCACCCAGGGGGGGCGGGCATTTTCTTGATGGCTCCAATACTGCTGGGCATCTGGGAGCCTGGAATGACATTGAGGTGAGAGGGGCATTGGGGAAGGACCCTCATCCTCCTTCTCTGAAGAGGGGAAGGAAAAGAGTTCTTGGTCTATGAATCTTTCTTGAATACTTCATCGGAGGTGAGCATACCTGTCTTAGGGACAGTGACACCCAGAGGTGCCTCCTGGTTCCTCTCCAGCTCTTTGTTTCCAGTGAGCTTCTGAGACCCTGATGCATCCTGTGATGTCTAGGATGGTTGTGCTTTCTCAGGCCAGGAGCTGAATTTAGGGACCTAGACATTGTTACAGCCTGTCTCCTAAGGCCTGACATCAGTAAGTGCTCACTGGCTGCGTGGAGCAGTGGCCCGTGTTAACCTGTCGATGAGGGCTAGGAGGGCAGTGCCGGTAGGATTCTGGGAAGCAGAGAAGTTCGGGTCTTCCACAGTGGCTCAACCCTGCAAGGAGGGGAGCCACCACAGGCCTGGGAAGAAAACAGAGCTGGAGACAGGGACTGAGGAAAGGCTAAAGTGCCTGTGGCATCCTGTCCCCAGCCAGCCACTTGGCACACCTGCCCTGGCTTCACCTGGGCCTTGCCCCTGGGCAGGCTGAGTTCTTAGGGCAATGATTACGACTCTGGGGTCAGCTGACCTTGGGCGTCTCTGCTAAGCAGATGGGGAAGGGAGCAGCTGTCTCATCCCAGACTCAGAAGCTAGGTCCTCTCTACCTTCTTCAGGAGAATTAATGTTTTCTCTTTTCCCATCTGTCATGCATTTCTAGGAAAGTCTTGCTTTCCAGTCAGTGGGGAGGGGTGTAGAGGAGGAAATAGCAGCTCCTGGCCCTTGTTGAGAACAGCCTTCTGGCTGACCGTTACCCAGCCTCGTACCTGGAGTTCTGTATGGCACTGGAGTGGGGCTTCAGAATGCTGCTGGTAGAAGACGTGTCAGGTTGTGAGGAGGGGGCAGGGGGTCTGTGCCTACCGTGGAGTGGGGTCAGGCCTCTGAGGCGGGGGTGGGCACTCACCTGCCTCTGCCCAGGGGGGCAGGAAGAAGGCCAACAGGAGCAGAAGTGGCTGCATCTTCCCAGGAAAGACTGCGCAGCTTGGAGCTGCTGATGCTTCCTCCTTACTCTCTTTTAGTTCCCGGGGTGGGGGCGGAGAGAGGAGACAGGGTGGGCTCAGTGACCTCATGTTTTCCGGTACTTCTTTGTGGATAGCTTTCTATGAAAGCGCCCCACCCCCACTGCCTGAGCCTGATGACGTCTTCTAGGAGGTTGTGTGAGAATCGTGCAGTGACCGCATCGGTACCCACAGCTGCTGACTCACAGCGAACCACCACCTGTCCCAGCCCAGAGCAGGAACCCCAGGGTACAAGTGAGGACTGTGGGAGGCCCCAGACACCTGAGTCCATCAGGACAATTCCTTCAGCAGATGAATGTTTGGGTCCTTCTTTTGTGTTAGGACCGAGCATGTTGGAGGTATGTCTCCTCCCTTCCACAGAGAGCTGGTCATCTGGTGGAAGAGACAGAAACACCAATGACTGGAATAGAGTTTTGCAAGGCCAACAGAGTGATACACAAGGCAGAGATAAACCATGGTCACCATCTACTGAGCCCACCTAGTGACCCATTCATTGTGGCAGTGTCTTTACTGAGAGATTTTTAAACATCATGCTTAATTACAAATGCCCCTCTCCCCTCCCCACCTTTTTTTTTAAAACAAAAGTCCTGCAGTTGGTGTGGATTGACCCAAATGAACAAATTACTGTGATTCTAGGAATTAAATCCATTGATTTCATAAGCCTAGGTCATTCCTACATCTTAGGTTAGTTTGGGGCCAGTCTCACAGACTACATGAACTGGTAGAAAGAGACGGTTCCCCAAAGGATGCTCAGGTTCCTAAATCACTGATGCCATGTCAAGTCAGAAAGCATGCTAGACAAAGGTCAGCCATTGTCTTTTTAGGGTTCTCAGTCTTCTGTGCAGAGGGTCACACTTACAGCATAGGCCCAGCACATGTTCAGTTCACCGTAAATGTTTGCTAAACAAACTATGCTGATGTTCTCACTACACTGAAAGTGGGACGTTGTGTCTAGGTAGACCAGGACCACTTCTGTGATAGCAACAACCGAGTATCTCTAAATGGTTGGATTCTGAAGGCTCAAGTTTCTGTTTTTGCATTAATTTAATTCTAGGTATTTTGTTATTTTTAGGTGCTCTCATAAATGGAGCTATTTTCTTAATTTCCTTTTTGGATTGTTCATTGCTGGTGTATAGAAACATAAGTGATCTATCCTATAATTTGTCAGATTCATTTTTATTTATTTATTTTTTAAGATTTTATTTATCTGAGAGTAGAGTTATAGACAGAGAGAGGGAGAGAGAGAAAGGTCTTCCATCTGCTGATTCATTCCCAAATGGCCATAACGGCTGAAGCTGGGCCGATCTGAAGCCAGGAGCCAGGAGCTTCTTCCGGGTCTCCTGTGTGGGTACAGGGGCCCAAGGACTTGGACTATCTTCTACTGCTTTTCCAGGACATAGCAGAGAGCTGGATTAGAAGAGGAGCAGCTGGGACTCACCATTGCCCATATAGGATGTCAGCACTGTGGGTGGAGGCTTAGCCTACTACACCGTGGCAATGGCCCTGTCAGATTCACTTATTACCTCTACTAGTTTTTTGATGGATGTTTTGGGATTTTCTTTCTAGTAAGTCCTATCATCTGCAAGAAGGAATGATTTTACTTCTTCCTTTTCAGGTGGGTGCTTTTTCTTGCCCAATTGTCTGTCTAGGAATTCTGGAACAATGCTGAATAGCAGTGATGAAAGTGGGTATCCTTGTCTTGTTCCTGATGTTAGAGTTAGGGGAAATTTTGAGTCTTTCTCCACTTTGGCTGATGACATTGAGGTTTTGTTAAATGCCTTTTATGATGTTAAGAAACTTCTATTCCTAGTTCACGATCTTTTTTTTTTTTTTTAAATCATGAAGGGGTCTTGAATTTTTCATAGTTTTTCTGCATCCATTGATAAGATCACGTGGTTTTCCTCTTCATCCTGTTACATGGTGGTATATCACAATGATTGTTTTCTCGTGTTGAACCACCCCCTACATTCTGGGAATAAATCCCACTTGGTCATGGGGCATAAGCCATTTATTGTGCTGCTGGATCTGATTTGCTAGAATTTTGTTAGGCTCATTGTATCTATAAAATAATTTTCTTTTGGGTTGGCTTTGGTAGATAAGTTAGCTTCAGAATTTTTTTAGGAAGTGTTCCTTCCTCTTCAATTTTGTGGGGAAAGTTGGGTATTAGTGGTGTTAATTCTTACTTAACTGCTTGGTAGAATTCACCAGTAAAGCCTTCTGGTCTTGGGATTGTCTTTACTTTGTTTACTGATTCAGTCTCTTCTCTTGTTATTTGTATGCTCGGATCTTTTTCTTCTTGAGTCAGTTTCTGTAGTTTCTGTGCAGGTAGAAGTTTGTCCATTTCTTCTAGGTGAGCTAATTTTGTGGTGTATTGATGTTGATAGTATTCTTTCATAATTCTTCTAGTTTCTCTAGGGTTGTAGTAATGTCTCTCTTTTCATTTCTGATTTTAGTAATATGAATCTTAGTTGGGCTAGCTGAAAGCTTGTCAAATTTTTTGGTCTTCTAAAAATCAGCTTTCTGGTTTAATTCTATTTTGTTTAGATATGATCTAGTCGTTATTATTTCCTTCATTTCCTGTCTTTGGCTGTTTGATCTTCTTTTCCTAATCTTTTCAGCCGTGAATTTATGTTATTGATTTGAGATCTTTCTTACTTTATAATTTAGATGTTTTCATTTGAGCACTGACTTTGCTGCATCCCCAAATTTTTGGATGTTACATTTTCATTCTTACTCATCTCAAAATGTTTTCTTTTCTTTTCTTTTTTTTTTTCTTTTTTTGACAGGCAGAGTGGACAGTGAGAGAGAGAGACAGAGAGAAAGGTCTTCCTTTTGCCGTTGGTTCACCCTCCAATGGCCGCCAGCGTACCGCACTGATCCGATGGCAGGAGCCAGGTGCTTCTCCTGGTCTCCCATGCAGGTGCAGGGCCCAAGCACTTGGGCCATCCTCCACTGCACTCCCGGGCCACAGCAGAGAGCTGGCCTGGAAGAGGGGCAACTGGGACAGAATCTGTCGCCCCGACCGGGACTAGAACCCGGTGTGCCGGCACTGCAAGGTGGAGGATTAGCCTAGTGAGCCACGGTGCTGGCCCTCAAAATGTTTTCTAGTTTTCTTTGTGACCTCTTGTCTGGCTCATTGGCTATTTAAGAGTATATTGTGTATATATTTAACAATATATATTGCTTATATATTTATACATAAAATATATATTATATACATAAATACATATGTAAGAGTATATTACATATATTTCCATGTTTGTGAATGTTCCAGTTTTCCTTCTTTTATTGATTTCTAGCTTCATTCCATTGTGGTAGGAAAAGATAATTTATAATACTTAAGTCTCTTTGAAATTACTAAAAATGGTTTTATGGCCTGTGATCTTTCCTGGAGAATATTTCATTTGTACCTGGGAAGAATGTGTATGCTGTTGCTGTTAGAGTGTTCTATGTGTGTCTGTTAGATCTAGTTGGATTATTGTGTTGTGCAAGTCCTTTATTTCCTTATTCTTTTAGATGGTCTATTATCTGAAAGTGGAGTATTAAGATCTCCAACTGTTTTTTATAGAACTATTTCTACTTTCAATTCCATTAACATTTGCTTCATAGTTTTGGAGCTCTGACGTTTAATGCATAATGTTGTTTATATCTTCTTGATGTATTGATCCTTTTATCAACATATAATATTTTTGAATCTTTGAACAATTTTTTACTTAAAGTATATTTTTCTGATATTAGCATAGCACCTCAGATCTCTTTTTGTTGTTACTTGCATGGATTATTTTTTTCTTCATTCTTTCATTTTCAGCCTCTTTATGCCTTATACACTAAAGTAAAGCTCATGAAAGAAGCATTCGGTTTGTGCTAATGTATCTTTTAATTGGTGAGTTTAATCCATTTACAACTGATAATGAAGGACTTATTTCTGTTATTTTGCTACTTTAAAATTTTTTGTATGTCTCATATAGTATTTGTTCCTCAGTCTTCCAATGTTGCCCTCTTTTATGTTTGAATGATTTTTTCTAGTGTACTATTTTGAATTCCTTTTCTGTATATTTTTAAGTTACTTTCTTTTTTTGTAAAGATTTATTTATTTATTTGAAAGTCAGAGTTACACAGAGAGAGAAGAGGGAGAGGGAGAGAAGGAGAGAGGGAGAGAGGGAGAGAGGGAGAGAGGGAGAGAGGGAGAGAGAGAGGTCTTCCATCTGTTGGTTTACTCCCCAATTGGCCGCAACAGCCAGAGCTGCGCCGATCTGAAGGCAGGAGCCAGGAGCTTCTTCTGGGTCTCCCACACAGGTGCAGGGGCCTAAGGATTTGGGCCATCTTCTACTGCTTTCCCAGGCCATAGCAGAGAGCTGGATTGGAGCAGCTGGGTCTCGAACCAGCGTCCATATGGGATGCTGACACTTTAGACCAGGGCGTTAACCCGCTGTACCATAGCACTGGGCCCTTTAAGTTACTTTCTTAATGACTACACAAGACTGCATTTAATATCCTAACTTTAAATTGATTGAGATTGAATTGATGCCAAAGCTTCAGCAATATACATTTGTATGTTGTAACATATAGCTCCATCTCCCCTTTATATTATTGTCATAAATTACATTTACATGCATTGTGTCAACTAACACAGTTTATGTAAACTATCGTTTTATGCATTTGGCTTTTAAATCATAGGAAAGAAAAAGAAGTTACAAACAAAAATACAATAATATTACCTTCTGAATTTATCTATCTAGTTGCCTTTACCAGAAATTTCTATTTCTTCCTTCGATTTCAAGTTACCATCCAGTGTCCTTTTGAAGACTATCTTTACATTTGTTGTAGGCTGTTCTACTCTTGTTTATCTGGGAATATCTTTCTTTATCCTTCAGTTTTGAAGGAAAGTTCAGATACAAAATTCTTGATTGATAGTTTTTTTTTTTTTTTTAATTTAAGCACTTAAGATACATCATCTCACTACCTGTTGACCCCCTGGTGTCTGATGAGAAATCACTTAGTGATCTTACTGAGAATCACTTCTCCATGGTGAGTCACTTCTCTACTGTTGCTTTGGAACTTTCCTCTTTGCACTGGTTTCAGGTTTGATTATAATGTGCCTCAGTGTAGCTCTCTTTGAATTTATTCTGCTTGAAATTTGTTGACCTTCTTGGATGTATATATTTAGGTATTTCATCAAATTTTTTTCAGTTTGGGGCCACTATGTATTCAAATATTTTTTATTCTTTTTCCTTCTCCTTCTGAGACTCCATATTCTTTTTAAAAAATATTTATTTATTTGAGAGGGAGAGTTACAGAGAAAGAAGGAGAAAAAGGGGGTAAGGATCTTCTGTTCACTGGTTCAGTCCCCTAATGGCTGCAACAACCAGGGCTAGATCAGTTAGAAACCAGGAGCCCAGAACTCTATTCTGGTCTCCTATGTGGGTGCAGGGGCCGAAGTACTTGGTCTATCTGCTGCTTTTCTTCCTGGGCACATTACCAGGGAGATGGATTGTAAGTGGAGCAGTAGGGACTCAAACTGGTGCTCATATGGGATGTTGGCTTCCCAGGTGGCAGCTTAACCTATTGCCCCGCAACACTGGCCCCCATATCTTAGTCTTCTTGATAACATACCCTGAGGTTCCTTAGACTCTGTTATTTTTTTCTTCGTTTTCTTTCTGCCTCTCAAATTGAATAATTTGCTGTTAAATTTAACTCATGTTTCCCTCTGCCTGCTCAAATCTGTTGTTGAACCACATTAGTAAAATTTTCATTTTGTTTATTTATATTTCAACTTCACAAATATAATTTCTCTTTATGCATATTCTCTACTTTCTCATTCACTATTACTGGCTTCTTTGGGTTCCTTCCCTTTTCTCTTTCAACCCTTTGAGAATTTTCAAGGTAGTCAGTTTCAAATCTTTATCTAGGATATCCAATGCCTGGGCTTCTCAAAATGTCTTATGTCAGTTTCTCTTTTTCAGCCCCTATGAATGCATTATACTTCATTGTTTCTTTGTGTTATTTATAATTTTTTGTTGAAAACTGTCCATCCTGGGTGTTATAATTGGTAACTCTGGAAATCACATTCTTTCTCCCCTTCCCCTAGGGAGGGGACACTGCTTGTCCAATGGTAAAATCATTCATTTGTTTAGTGACTTTTCCAAGCTGTGTTTGCAAGGATCATTCCTTGTTTGTGTGATCACTTTAGTGTTTGCTTTTTATTTCTATCTAGTTGGGTCTGGGCAGTCCAACTCAATTTTTGCAAAGACTGAAACCAGAGAATGATTTCAGAATATAGTTCATGATTTCAGGTGATCTTTGAAGTTTGAAGTAACAGGTCAGTGCTGGAGTGACAGGGTCAACAGAGCATGGCTCTCTGGAACCTTTTTCTGATTCGTATCTGGAGGGGTCATTCTGTTGCCTTTAAGCTAGAGAACCTCAGGCTTTCTGTCCGCCCCTGCTCAGGCTGTGCAACTCTGTGATTTGCTGAACTTCTTAAATCTCACTCATTATTCACTCCTTTGCTTTAGCATCTTTGGAAGTCATCAGCTCCTCACACATACAGGAGAAGTTAGAGGAGGATACAAAACCCCATGATCTTAGGTTCTGCCTTTCCCCTCCAGTCTCATTCCTTCCACACTCCCTATTTAGATTGTTTATTCAGGAGTTGGGAACCTGAACTTAGTTATTTTAACATGATATACAGATTAGCCTGAGAGTGGAGAGAGTGGGATGTTACGGAGAAATTTTTTTTTTTATTTCAATAACTAGTCAGATGGCCATGGCCCTCTAGGAAAGTTATGCTAAATCTAGAAACAATAATAAAAATGTAAGGGAAAGGGAAAATTACCAGGGTGGTAGACATGCAGACAAGATTAGCATGATTCAGGCAAATCCTTAAGAAAGCATCCTACCCAGAAAAAAGGCTCAGTGGAGAGATTATATTGTCTTCCTATGTATATGACCAGAGACCCAAACTAAAAGAGAGTGAAAACTATCTGTAACTTGTGATTTTAAGAATTAATGTGTAAGCAAAAATCAATAATAAAAATGCATTTAGAAAAGAAGACAAATGAATCAACCTGTTGAGCAAATGAGAAAATAATACCCAACAGCATAATACCAGCTAATATTCATTGGTGAACTAATAGTCATTAGTTCAACACCTGAGTTAGCTCCTGGTATTTCCTCTACTTCATAGATGAAATATCTAAGACATTGAGAAGGTAAGGAACTTATCCCACATCATGTAGCTCAAAAGAGAGATTCTGCAGGTGGTGAATAAGGGATTGGAATGTGGAGATCTTATTCCAAAACTTGTAACCTTGTCCATAACTCTACAAACTTCATCATTTCTTGTATTGTTTAAGAATTCTGTGGAAGAATTAAGGAGATGCTGAGGAATAAAAGTTTCTGTTTATGTCTCTGATATATAGCTCTGATTCACTTAAAAGAGAGAGGTACCTTAGTTGTTACCATATGATGATGAAAAAGTCCATGCAAATCACAACCACACCCTTTGCTTTTATTCTTTATGCTCTTGATGTCCTTCCTCAACATTTAGAAGAATGCCATTCCTGTCCCTTGAGGGGAATTCCTGTTGGTCCTTAGCTTCTCACTGAAACACAGCGGGTCTTTGTTATAAGTAGGCAGCCCATTCTACAATTGTAGGTAAACAAGAATGACCTATGGCAAGCACTCCTACACTCATAATGTCATTTGAGTCTGCTATTGTAACTTGATTTCCTTGAGCCTGATCACTCATGTAAGTCATGGTAAAATCAGAAGCAATAGGCATAAAGGGCTATATTTGACCTAAGTTGGTTTCATTTGACCATGGACCCATCTATGTCACTGAGAAGAAATTCCTGTCTCAGGAGCTATCTCTGTATTCCTATCAAGATGGGATGCTAGTCTGGATTTCTGGAGTATTTATAGGACATCAAAAATGTTTTGAAGAAAAGTCTGGTCAGTAAGGTGAACTTAGGGTGTGTTTTGTGTGAGGCATGTGATACTTCCATGTCTCCTCTGTAGTAGTAAAGATGGAGAAGACATGGATGGGGAGGGGGAGAATTCTAGAAGACAGATAAACCTCTATGAGCATTCTAGAGTTTTGGTATCTACTAGAATATTCTTTGATTTTTTTTGTTGCCTGCTCTAGTCATTGCCCAGCTTCCGTCAACAATAACAACAGAAGTGTGGAGAAGAACAAGATCTGGATGCTGGCTCAAGGGCAATTCAGTAACAATTTGGAGTGGTTAAATGTCTGGGATAGGTAGAAAGAAGACTATAGGGCTGGGAGAGGAAAGTGGGCTTGGATAAGAACAGTGAGTCCACCTCCACCAAATGGGAACAAGTGTAATAATACAGGCTCAAAAGAATAATTGGTGTTGACTACACTTTTAGACAGGAACAAGGTGTAGGAGAGCAATGGTCTGGGTTGTGATGTCACCTTTGATATGACCTTAGGTCACTCTGAAGACTCCCCAGCCCCCACCTTTCCAGGAACTTTGTCCACCAAAGCCACCTCCCTTACCCAAAGCATTTTTTTCCCACAGAGTGTGAAGGTCACACCTTAACCTTTAGGGGGTGGTGGGCTCGTTTTCTTATTGTCTTGCTCAGGGTCCCACACTTTGAGCTTTCTTATCATGTCTGCTTGGGATGTGGTGAATGGTTTGGTTTGGGGTAGGTTAGAGGTGTATTGCTGAATCATTTATCAGAACTACGGATATATGATTGCAAAACTGATTTTTTTTTCTCTATCTCAAAGTACAGAGCAGGTCTAATAACAAATGCTGTGTTTGGATACCCTAATTCATGCCTAAGGATTTCAGTGTCATATTCCATGTCTGTCCTCCAGTCTTTTTTTTTTTTTTTTAACTTTTACTTAATAAATATAGATTTCCAAAGTACAGCTTATGGATTACAATGGCTTCCCCCCCCATAAGTTCCCTCCCACCCGCAACCCTCCCATCTCCCTCTCCCTCTCCCATTCCATTCACATCAAGATTCATTTTCAATTATCTTTATATACAGATCAATTTAGCATATATAAAATAAAGCTTTCAACAGTTTGAATCCATACAGAAACACAAAGTGTAAAATACTGTTTGAGTACTAGTTATAGCATTAATTTACATTGTACAACACATTAAGGACAGAGATCCTACATGGGGAGGTGACTCCTATTGTTGTCTTAACAATTGACACTCTTGTTTATGGCGTCAGTAATCACCCTAGGCTCTTGTCATGAGTTGCCAAGGCTATGGAAGCCTTTTGAGTTCACCGACTTTGATCTTAGACAAGGTTATATCAAAGTGGAAGTTCTCTCCCTCCTCCCTTCAGAGAAAGGTACCTCCTTCTTTGATGGCCCATTCTTTCCACTGGGATCTTACTCGCAGGGATCTTTCATTTAGTGTTTTTTTTTTTTTTTTTTTTTTTTTTTTTGCCAGAGTGTCTTGGCTTTCCATGCCTAAAATACTCTCATGGGCTCTTCAGCCAGATCTGAATGCTTTAAGGGCTGTCCTCCAGTCTTGACATGACATCAAGTTGTGATATGTCATACGAGATACTTGGGTATGACTCAGTTGTAGATAACCCCTTGCTGTTTAGCTTATCTGTTTCTGACCAGAAACTCAAGATCAGTGTGGGAAATACACACAATAGTGAAGGAGGCCTGGACCATTCCAGTCAGCCCTTCCAAGTTTGTACCATGAGAAAGTAGGGTTTTGCAGAAGCTTGCAGGGCCTTGAGAACATGTGCCAATGGCACTGTGGTACGATGACTTACTGACTCACTGGGGGGTCCAAGGACTCCATAATTCTCTCTATATTCTCTAGCTGAACCATTTGCCAGAACTATTCTCTAGATTTTTTTTTTTTTTTTGTGTTCTCTTGTCTCCGGTTTCTAAGCCTAGAAGACTGGGGATCTGTTGCTGGAGCATGTTTAATTTACCAAGGTATTGAGGTTCTGAGTAGTCAGATATCCAGGCCCCTTTGGCATCATGTGCTAGACTTTGGCTGTGCAGCTATGAGCATCTATAATACCTACACACAACCCAGTATTTCCTGAGGACATAATAGGGCTGGAACAGGTGAGGTTAGTATCAGCTCGAGTCTTTAGTTTTGCTTTTTTTTTTTAAAGATTTATTTATTTTATTTGAAAGTCAGTGTTACATAGAGAGGAGGAGGAGGAGGGGGGAGAGGGAGGGGCAGGAGGAGAAGGAGGAAGAAGAAGAAAGGGAGAGGGAGAGGGGTGTTTTCCATCTGCTGGTTCACTCCCCAATTGGATGCAACGTCTGGAGCTGTGCCGATCCGAAGCCAGGAGCCAGGAGCTTCTTCCGGGTCTCCCATGTGGGTACAGGGGCTCAAGGACTTGGACCATCTTCTACTGCTTTCCCAGGCCATAGCAGAGAGCTGGATGGGAAGAGGAGCAGCCTGGACTCAACTGGCACCCATATGGGATGCTGGCACTGCAGGCGGTGGCTTTACTTGCTATGCCACAGTGCCAACCCCAGCTTCGCTCCTTTCTCTCCAGAAATCTCACCTTTGCCTCATTCCTCACAAGACTGAGAGGAGGGGAGGAAGAAGTATTTTTCTTGTCCCCATTGAGGTCATAAGAGATGAAAAGGGTAGGAAAGACTTATCCAAAGAGTATATCCGCTCTGGGCTCTGCTGAATGTCCCAGAGAAGAGGATCTTCACTGCGGAATTAACTCCCAGCTGACTCATGTGGGGTAAAGATGAGGTGAAGTGGAGAACATCAAAACCGTCTTCAGATAAACTGAGGATGTCATTTTGTAGCATAATTAGTTGTTTAAACAGGAATACAGATAAGAGGAAATTAGGGAAGAAGGAAAGTAAAGAGCATTAGTGTTAACCCATGCTACATCACTATATTCTAAAACGTGTGTAAGGGAGTTTATATGTTATCTCATTGAACTCTGCACATTCTGCATGGGAGTTTTTTGTTTGTTTGTTTTTTAACAGGCAGAGTGGACAGTGAGAGAGAGAGACAGAGAGAAAGGTCTTCCTTTTTGCCGTTGGTTCACCCTCCAATGGCCGGCGCACCGCGCTGATCCGATGGCAGGAGCCAGGTACTTATCCTGGTCTCCCATGGGGTGCAGGGCCCAAGCACTTGGGCCATCCTCCACTGCACTCCCTGGCCACAGCAGAGAGCTGGCCTGGAAGAGGGGCAACCGGGTCAGAATCCGATGCCCTGACCGGGACTAGAACCCGGTGTGCCGGCGCCGCAAGGTGGTGGATTAGCCTAGTAAGCCACGGCGCTGGTGGGAGTTATCATTAATCAGAGTTTTAAGTGAAACAAACTGAGATATTAAGTGATGTGATCAAGACCAGATGGTTAGAGAAAGTGTGTACACATATGCATGCTTATACACACATACACACACACACACACACATACACACACAGGATGAGTGCCTGTCAAGCTGCAAACTCTTCTCTCTGCCACTCGTAGAACTAGTGGAAGCCACAGTGGGCAGACTTCAGCTCAGCAAAGGGAGGTTCTCTTATAATGTGAGTTCCTGTGGGAGTGGTTCCTCCAGTGAGTCTAGCTGCCTTCTCTCCAGGGAATTGTTGCAATGGAGGCTGTAACACATATTAGGAGGACTGGGAAGTTGCTACGGGCATGGGCATAAGATCACCTTTGGGACCTCTTGCAGCTCTGAGCTTTTATCTCAGCTAAAAGAGACCTCGTCTCTGGGTTAGCAGCCCTGGGTTCCCCTTCAGTTTTGTGGCTCAATTGCCAGTTCTGGGCCACATTATCCTTGCCTATCAAAGGAAGATGTGGGCTTCAATAGAGGTTTTTAAATGTCTTTCATTATAGAAACTTTTCCTAAATGGATTATATATGTGTAAGGCAGCTCTTGAAATCATATATCTGTATCTATATTGATGTTCTGTGTACCTAAACAAATATTTATGTACATACTTATGTATATTTAAAATATGTATACATGTGCATATTTATAAACATGCATTTTAATATATTAGCTATGTACATATAATAATAGATAATAATTAATAGATTATATTAATGATTAGCTATGTACATATAAGTAGGTACATAAATGTGTGTGTGTTCATGAGTGCAGTTGTTACATATTTGGTTTGCTTTGATCCTCTCCTTTTCCTTTTCAAGCATAATCTCGACACATCTTTGCACTCGCACTCACACTCACAGTGTGAAGTCAACTCTTTTCTCCAAAATCATTAAGATATTCTGTTATAGAGGGCTTTGTGATCAACAGGATGTGAGGAGGCATGACTTTAAGGGTAACAGGAACCAGGAGGAAGATATTTCCCCACATGAAAATGAGATTGGTATTGGTAGTGTGGGTGTTTTGGTCACAGGGTATTCATCCACAGCTGTGACTTGACTTAACTCCAGAGCATCACCCAGATTGGCCGCAAGACCTCGAAGGGGATGCCTGCTGATCATGCCTGGTTAGATTGACTCAGGTACCCAGGGACTGAGGGCCAGCAAAGAATCTCCTAACACGTGATTGGCTTCCTTGCTTAGAGCTGGCCGACTGTGGGCTTGGAAACCAGGAATGGAACATAATCATCATGGCCTGTGGGTTAGAGGCTATTTCCATTTTTCTGGTACCAGATGAGCTGCTCTGAGTCTGGTGTTATTTAAGGAAGATAAGGAAATGTAGAATCACTTCCATGTCAGCATTTGCACTGAATTTTATATCTCATAAGCTACTTTAGATGTAAATCCTAAGTAAATGGCTTCCCTGGTTATGTTTTTCTTCTCTGCATCCCTCCCTTGCCCAAAGGCCGTTCTCCAATGGATATGGAATTAGAAATCTTCAGAACAGGAGGTCCCCACATCAATTCCAGTCCCACACACTGCTCAGATGGGACAATTGATATGAAAACTGCAAGTTGTAAGACAGATGAATGTTATTATCCTCAAGGAAGATGACTTCCATGGCAGATTCTGGCCATTCTGACCCACTAGGCCAAGGAATGAGACTTACAGTGATGAAAGTCCTTCTTCACAAGGAGTTGAACAGTGGCCTCCATGCTCACTTCTGAGCCATCAAGCATTCTCACCTTGCTGTACTCAGAACTACAATACTGTTTCATCACTGTGTCTCCCGTCTCTGGGATCTTACCCTCATACCAGGAGATAAGACCAACTTTCCTATTAGGAGCTAGCAATTGATGAAAAGGAAGAAGAGCTTAAACTCCTACTCCTGAGGAGCAAGAAGTGAGTGGTGGCATTGCTGTTTTCTTTTTTGTGTATTTTTTATCCCATACCTTCTAGGGTAGAACACTTCCTTGAACATGTTTCTTGGTTTTTTTCTCCTCTAATTTCCATTGTTTGACAGCTTGATCATCAAATGTTGATGACCTGAAGTGGAGTGTGCCCCTTCACCATCTATAGATTTTGCTAACAAGTATAAGATAGCCCCCTAAATCCAGAAAAGAGAATTTTTAAAATTCAGGGAGATAGTGTTTTTTTTTTTTTTTTTTTTGCCAGGCAGAGTTAATAAGAGAGAGACAGAGAGAAAGGTCTTCCTTTTCCGTTGGTTCACCCCCAAATGGCTGCTACGGCCAGTGCTGCGCCGATCCGAAGCCAGGAGCCAGGTGCTTCCTCTTGGTCTCCCATGCGGGTGCAGGGCCCAAGGACCTGGGCCATCCTCCACTGCCTTCCTGAGCCACAGCAGAGAGCTGGACTGGAACAGGAGCAACCAATATAGAATTTGACGCCCCAACCGGGACTAGAACCAGGGGTGCTGGTGCCGCAGGCGGAGGATTAGCCAAGTAAGCCACAGGCTGGCCCAAGATAGGGTTCTGAAGTCAGCAAAGAGATTGTATAGACAAATTAGGCTCTTGTAGGAACTAGCCCCAAAAGAAAACCAACTTGTCATGCTTTTGAAGACTGCTAACATTTACTCATGGATAGTTTTTTTTTTTTTTTAAGATTTACTTATTTATTTGAAAGAGTTACACACACACACACACAGAGAGAGAGAGAGAGAGAGAGAGAGAGAGGGAGGTTTCCATCTACTGGTTCACTCCCCAGTTGGCTTTAACGGCTGGAGCTGTGCCGATCCGAAGGTAGGAGCCAGGAACTTCCTCTGGGTCTCCCACACGATTGCAGGGGTCCAAGCACTTGGGCCATCTTCTACTGCTTTCCCAGGCCACAGCAGAGAGCTGCATCGGAAGTGGAGCAGCCGGGATTTGAACTGGCGCCCACATGGGATGCCAGCACTGCAGGCAGCAGCCCCACCCACTACACCACAGTGGCAGCCCCATGTTTTTTTTTTTTAATTTAATGAACATAAATTTCCAAAGTACAGCTTATGGATTACAATAGCCCCCCCCCCCCCCCATAACTTCCCTCCCACCCACAACACTCCCCTCTCCCACTCCTTCTCCCCTTCCATTCACATCAAGATTCATTTTCAATTATCTTTATATACAGAAGATCAATTTAGCATATATTAAGTAAAGATTTCAACAGTTTGCACCCACACAGAAACACAAAGTGTAAAATACTATTTGAGTACTAGTTATAGCATTAATTAAACACCTAAGAGTAATTGTGTATTAATTACAGAGTTCAACCAATAGTTTTAAGTAGAACATAAAAAATACTAAAAGGGTAAAGTATTAAGTTCTTTTTTTATTTTTCTTTTTTTTGTTTGTTATATAGTTATTTTTTTTATTTAATAAATGTGAATTTACAAAGTGCAACTTTTGTATTGTTGTGGCCCCCCCCAACCTCCCTCCCTCCCATGGCACTCCCCTCTCCCACTCCCTCTCCCATCCCGCCCTTCATTGAGTTTCATTTTCAATTACCTTCATATACTGAAGATCAACTTAGTATATACTAAGCAAGGATTTCAACAGGCTGCACTCACACAACTGCACAAGGTATAGGGTATTATTCGACTAGTAGTGTTGTTTTTAAGTTTCATAGTAGAACACATTAAGGACAGAGATCCTACGTGGGGAGCATGTACCCAGTGACTCCCGTTGTTGATTTAACAATTGGCACTCTTATTTATGATGTCAGCAATCACCCGAGACTCTTGCTATGAGCTATTTAGGCTATGGAAGCCCCTTGAGTTCACCGACTCTGAACTTGTTTAGTCAAGGCCGTATCACAGTGGAGGTTCCTTCCTCCCTTCAGAGAAAGACGCCTCTCTCCTTGATGGCCTGATCCTTCTGCTGGGGTCTTGTTCACCAGGATCTTTCATTGAGATTGTTTTTTGCCACCGTGTCATGGATTTCCATGCCTGTGAGACTCTCATGGACCTTTTAGCCAGATCCGAATGTCCCAAGGGTTGATTCTGAGGCAGGAGTGCTGCCATTCTATGAGTCTGCTGTGTGTCCTGTTTCCCCTGCAGGATCATTCTCTCCCTTTTAATTCTATCCTTAATTAGTTGCTTACACTGGTCTTATTTGTGAAATCTCATCGACACATACCCTATCTTTTTGATCGGTTGTGTATACTTATCAGTTTACCAAGTGCGCTGGCATTGGTACCTGCCTCCTTGGTAAGATTGAGCTGAAATCCCCTGGCACATTTCTAGCTGCATCGGAAGTGGAGCAGCCGGGATTCGAACTGGCGCCCACATGGGATGCCAGCACTGCAGGCAGCGGCCCCACCCACTACACCACAGTGGCAGCCCCATGTTTTAAATTTTTTTTTTAGGGCTGGTGCCGTGGCTCACTTGGTTAATCCTCCTCCTGCAGCGCTGGCATCCCATATGGGTGTCGGGTTCTAGTCCTGGTTGCTCCTCTTCCAGTCTAGCTCTCTGCTGTGGCCCAGGAAGGCAGTGGAGGATGGCCCAGGTGCTTGGGCCCCTGCACCTGCATGGGAGACCAGGTGGAGGCATCTGGTTCCTGGCTTCGGATCGCCATAGCTCTGGCTGTAGTGGCCATTTGGGGGGTGAACCAACGGAACAGGAAGATCTTTCTGTCTGTCTCTCTCTCTCTCTCACTGTCTATAACTCTACCTGTCACATAAATGGAAAAAAAAAAAACAATTCAAAGAGAGGGAATCCTCCAAAATTCTTAAAAAAATAAAATAAAAAAAAAGACATTTATTTATTTTGAAAGAGTTAGAAAGAGAGAGAGAGAGAGAGAGGGAGGGAGGGGGAGAGAGAGAGAGAGAGAGAGAGAGAGAGAGAGAGAATCATCCACTGGTTCACTTTCAGATGGCCACAATGACCAGGGAGCCAGCAGCTACATCTGGGTCTCCTACATGGGTGATAGGGGCCAACACTTGGGCCATTTTCCACTGCTTTTCCCAGGCCATTAGCAGGGAGCTGGATTGGAAATGGAGCAGCTGAGACATGGATTGGCACCCACATGGGATGCTGTTGTCACAGGTGGCAGCTTTACCCACCACGCCAAAATGCTGCCCCAACCTGTCTTCTTAACATTCAGCAAGGACAGGAGCCTCTCTAAAATTTAGCCACTAAGCTATTTACTTTGAACTTGTGAGGGAAAGAATAACTTTCTTTTTCTTTCTTTTTTTTTAACTTTTATTTAATGAATATAAATTTCCAAAGTACAGCTTAGGGATTACAATGGCTCCCCCCCCCATAACTTCCCTCCCACCCACAACCCTCCCATCTCCTGCTCCCTCTCCCCTTCCATTCACATCAAGATTCATTTTCAATTATCTTTATATACAGAAGATCAGTTTAGCATATTTTAAATAAAGCTTTCAACAGTTTGCATCCACACAGAAACACAAAGTGTAAAATACTGTTCGAGTACTAGTTATAGCATTAAATCACAATGTACATCACATTAAGGACAGAGATCCTACATGAGGAGTAAGTGCACAGTGACTCCTGTTGTTGACTTAACAATTGACACTCTTGTTTATGGCATTAGTAATCACTCTAGGCTCTTGTCATGAGTTGCCAAGGCTATGGAAGCCTTTTGAATTCACCGACTCTGATCATATTTAGACAATGTTGTAGTCAAAGTGGAAGTTCTCTCCTCCCTTCAGAGAAAGGTACCTCCTTCTTTGATGATCTGTTCGGAAATAATAACTTTCAAAATAGGCAGTGACCAGGGAATATGGTTATATAGTGTTCTCACAGTAGAAAAGGGAGAGAGCGAGAACAAGTGAGACAGAATTGAGCTCTCAAAACATGTAAAGACACGGAGGAACCTTCAGTGTCTATTGCTAAGTGAAAGAAGCCAATCTGAAAAGGCCACTGTATGATTCCAAGTATACAACATTCTGGAAAAGGCAAAACTGTGGGGACTGTAAAAAGACCAGTTGCCAGGGGTGGGAGTAGGGAGATGAATAGTTGCAGGACAGAGGATTTTTAGGGAGTGAAACTACTCTGTCTGCCGCTGTAATGATGGACACATGGATTCTACATTTGTCTAACTCCATAGAATGTACCACACCAAAGTGAACCTAACGTTAACCATGGAGTCTGGGTGATGAAGATGTGTCAGTGTATGTTCATCAGTTCTAATAAATGCATCGCTAACAAGGCATATGGGTGTTGGAGGAGGCTGAACATACGTGGGGTCAGAGTGTGTGTGTGGAATGTGTGTACCTTTCTCTCTGTTTTTCTGTAAACCTAACTGAAAACCTAAATTTTTAAAAGATTTATTTAATTTATTGGGAAGGCAGGGTGACAGAGAGAGAAGGACAATGAAAGAGAAAAGGAGTTCTTCTATCTGCTAGTTCACTACCCTAATGGCCATAACAGCCAGAGCTGGGAAGGCCAAAAAGCCAAGAGCTTGAAACTCCATCAGAGCCTCCTATGTGGGTGGCAAGGGCCCAAGTACATGGTCCATCCTCCACTGTCTTCCCAGGCATGTTAGCAAGGAGCTGGATAAGAAAGAAGCAGAGCAGACAAGACTCCAACTGGTGCTCTGATATAGAATGCTGGCAGCCCCAACTATTTTTAAATTAATAAGCATCTTTTAAAAAAAGATCTATATCTATCTATCTATTTAAATTTGAAAGAGTTACAGAGAGAGGTAGACAGAGAGAGAGAGAGAGGTCTTCCATCTGCTGGTTCACTCCCCAAATGGCCACACTGGCTGGAGCTGAGCCTATTGGAAGCAAGGAGTCAGGAGCCTCCTCAGGATCTCCCACGTGGGTTGCAGGGGCCCAAAGACTTGGGCCATCCTCCACTGCCTTCCTAGGTACATTAGCAGGGAGCTGGATAGGAAGTGGATCAGCTGGCACTGGAACTGGTGCCCATATGGGATGCTGGTGCTTTAGGCTTGGGCTTTAACCCGCTGCGCCACAGCGCCGACCCCAATAAGCATCTTTAAAGCAAACACATACCCCCATATAACATTTTGGACAAATGTAAAGTGTTAAATAAGAGTAGACATAAAATCATGTATCTCTATAACTATATTAACTGCAAGCATTCTAAATTCTCCAGTTAGAAGTAAGAGAATATCAGATTAGCTCTAATAGCAAAACATAATATGTTCCCAGTACAGTAGGCTTAAAAATTTGAAAATAAAAGAAAGGAAATATACATTATATTTACAGTATCCCAAATAAAACCATTATAGGTGTGTTAATGCCAGGAAAAATTGATTTTAAGACAAAAGCATGTGTAAAGAGAAGTAGGGGGCTGGCGCTGTGGTGCCGCAGCCTAAAACCCTGGCCTGAAGCGCCAGCATCCCATATGGTGCCGGTTCTAGTCCCGGCTGCTCCTCTTCAGATCCAGCTCTCTGCTATGGCCTGGGATAGCAGTAGAAGATGGCCCAAGTCCTTGGGCCTCTGAACCCACGTGGCAGACCTGGAAGAAGCTCCTGGCTCCTGGCTTCGAATTGGCACGGCTTCGGCTGTTGCGGCCATCTTGGGAGTGAACCAGCGTATAGAAGACCTCTCTCTCTTTCTCTGCCTCTCTGTAACTCTGTCAAATAAATAAAATAAATCTTAAAAAAAAAAAAAGAGAAGTAGGATTATTTCACATGGATAAAAAGTTCCACTAATCAGGAAGACATAATGACTTGAAATTTTAATGATTTGAATCAGGGCCTGAAAATATATAAAACAAAAAGTGAAAGAACTGCAAGGAGATAAATAAATTCACTATCATCTCAGGAACTGGCACAATAAACATGATTTAAATAGAACACTTGACAAAGTGGACCTAATAGTTCTACAATACTAAACCAGCCCACTGCAGAATATATATTTTTATTAGTACACACAAAAACATTTGCCAGAATTGATCATCTACTGGGCCATAAATCAAACCTCATTTTCTGGTGACAGCATCATTAAGCTAGAAATCAATAACATGATAACTAGAAAATCTCCAAAATGTTATAAAAAGAAATACATTTTAAAAATCATCTGTAAGTCAAAATATAATTTATAAAAATAAAATATTTGAACTGAATAATAGCAATAACAATACTTATTAGAATTGTGGAATGCAGCTAAAATAGGTATAGCAAATTATATAGTATTAATGCTCATAAATCACAGAAACTGAAGTCTTTGAGTTGGTTATATATATTATGTAGTTAGAAATTAGCAAATTAAATAAGCTCAATGAAGTAGGAGGAAGATATAATTTGAGACAGCAGAAGTTAATGAAACAATAAGCAAACATACAGTTGAGAGATTTAATAAAGCAAAGGTTATTTGAAAAGGCTAATAACATGATCAACCTCTGGATAAGCTAATCAAGAAAAAGAGAAGACTTTTTAAAATATACTAATTTTTCCCTCTTTTTTTAAAAGATTTATTCATTTTTATTTGAAAGTCAGAGTTACACAGAGAGAGGAGAGGCAGAGAGGTCTTCCATCTGATGGTTCACTCCCCAATTGGCTGCAGCGGCTAGAGCTGTGCCGATCTGAAGCTAGGAGCCCGGAGCTTCTTCCGGGTCTCCCATGTGGGTGCAGGGGCCCAAGGACTTGATCCATCTGCTTTCCCAGGCCACACAGAGAGCTGGATCAGAAGAGGAGCAGCCGGGACTAGAACTGGCGCCCATATGGGATGCTGGTGCTTCAGGCCAGGGCGTTAACCTGCTGTGCCACAGTGCTGGCCCCTTCCTCTTTTTTTAAAAAAAGACTTATTTGTTTCAAAGTCAGAGAAAGAGGGACACACACACACACACACACACACACTCAGAGAGAGAGAGAAAGAGAGAGATAGAGAGATCTTCCATATACTGGTTCACTCCCCAGGTGGTTACATTGGTCTGGGGCTGGGCCAGGCCCAAGCCAGTAGCCAGGAGCTTCCTCCAGGTTTCCCACATTGAGTGCCAGGGGTCCAAGCACTTGGATCATCTTCTGCTACTTTCCCCAGGCACATTAGCAGGAAGCCAGATCAGAACTGGAGCAGCCGGCACTTGAACCAGCACCCACATGGAATGCCAGATTGCAGACAGCTGCTTAATCCACTATGCTGCAATGCCGGCCCCTAATATCAGAAATTTAAAAAGTAATATTTTCCCAATGCTTCAGGGAATTTAAACATGCCGAGAATTTCATTAAAAACTATATAGAGGGGCCAGTGCTGTGGCATGGCAGGTGAAACCCCCTCCTACAGTGCTGGCATCCCATATGGGTGCCAGTTTAGATCCCGGCTGCTCCACTTCCAATCCAGCTCTCTGCTGTGGCCTGGGAAAGCAGTAGAAGATGGCCCAAGTCCTTGGGCCCCTGCACTCACATGGGAGACCTGGAAGAGGCTCCTGGCTCCTGGCTCTGGATTGGCGCAGCTCTGGCCATTGCGACCATTGTGGGGAGTGAACCAGTGGATGGAAGACCTCTCTCTCTGCCTCTGCCTCTGTAACTCTGCCTTTCAAATGAATGAACAAGTCTTTTAAAACTATGTGGAAAATTTAAGGCCGGCGCCGCGGCTCACTAGGCTAATCCTCCGCCTTGCGGCGCCGGCACACCGGGTTCTAGTCCCGGTCGGGGTGCCGGATTCTGTCCCGGTTGCCCCTCTTCCAGGCCGGCTCTCTGCTGTGGCCAGGGAGTTCAGTGGAGGATGGCCCAAGTGCTTGGGCCCTGCACCCCATGGGAGACCAGGAAAAGCACCTGGCTCCTGGCTCCTGCCATCGGATCAATTCAGTGCGCCGCCGCGGCGGCCATTGGAGGGTGAACCAACAGCAAAGGAAGACCTTTCTCTCTGTCTCTCTCTCTCACTGTCCACTCTGCCTGTCAAAAAAAAAAAAAAAAAAAAAAAAAAAAAAAAAAAAAAAACTATGTGGAAAATTTGAAATGTTAAACAAAATAGAAACATCACTGCCTGCCACAAACTCAAGATGAAATTGCAAATTTGAGCAATGCTGGAATAATCAAAGAAATTACTTCAGTAGTAAAAAGAAATTTTCCACATACAGAGCTGACCTAGATGGTGGTACTACTAATTTCTACTGAGATTAAAAAAAAAAAAAGCTTTTAACATTCTAAAAACACTTCCACAAAGATAGAAATAACACCACTCATCTCCATTTATAAGTTTGGCATAACTGGGGTATGAAGAACAGAATAATAAAGAGAATTTATAGTCAGTCTTATTCATGGTGAGGTGAGTGAGATGAACTCTTCCAGCTGCTGGTTCACTCCTCAAGAGGCTGTAATGGCTGGGGGAAGCCAGGAACCAGGAGTTTCTCCTGGGTCTTCCACATGAGTGCAGGGACTCAAGGACCCGGGCCATCTTCTGCTGCTTTTCCAGACACATTAACAGGGAACTGGATTGGAAGTGGAGCAGCTGGGACTCGAACGGGCACCCATATGAGATGCTGGTGTTCAGGGGCAGCTCAACCCATCACATAATGCCAGCCCCATTTCTGTTTATTTTTAAAGAGAGACTGGGAGGGAAGCAGTACTGAAGTTCCTAATAATTCTGGGATATTATTCCTGGTGGATACCCCTTCTTAGCTCTCTTCCCTTGAAAGGTTTGTGCTTTTGTGTTCACTATCTGAGATCAGCGTCGCTAAGTCACCCTCTACATCATCTCTGTCTTCTAGCATTTAAGAAAACAGCAACTGTGTGTCTTCAGTGCTGCCTTTTCATGTAAGAGTAAATTTTCTTCTGTAGGAATTCCACTGACTCCAGCTATTCTATGTGATTTCCCCTTCATCATATAACATGACTGTATGCCACATGCCTAAGGTGCTACACCAGTGTTATCACCTGAGATCTGTCCTTCTACCGAAACTCTGGCCAGATTCAAGGTGAAGGCATCAGAGACAGTCTCAGGGAACTCTGCAATAGGCAGAAAATAGGAACATGGTGAATGGGGTCACAGTGTGTGGAAACCCCCTGTACTACAGCTCCCAGATGGATGTAGACATTCCAGTGTGGCCCAAGTCAGCCATAGCAAAAACCTTGACACCTCTTTCAGTGCCCAAAATTTAACAAAAATAAAATAATCCCTTGAAAATATGTCATTGAAAAAATGCAAAATACTGAGAGGATGAGTTAAGGCTGTGTTTAGTCAATAACCACAAACTTGCTCTTAACTACAGTGACCACAAATCACCCTCCCAGGGTTCACTACATCTCAAGAGCCATTGACTCTTTACAGTCATTGTAGCCACAGCTGGAATCCCATAGACAGCACCGCAGGCATTACAGATATAGAGATGCTGTTTCTTGCAAACTTTAAAACTTTCCACTGCTGGGCGCTGATTTGGGGAAGCCAAATTATAGCAACATTGGAGAATCAGTCCCTGGAGAAACATTTTTACATAATCCACATGGAAATGGAATGTTTAACTCTGGGCAATTCTCCCATTCAGAAAGAATGTATTAAGTACTATCTCTGTGAGTGGTACTTTACAAAGTATTGGGAATCCAATCGTGAACAGTAACAGATTTAGTTTCTAATCTTGAGGAGATATACATTAGCCAAAGAAATTCACACATTTATAATTACAATTGTGGCTAAATATGTCTATACAGAGCCCATCACTTAAGTCCATGAATCTGATCACCTCCCTTTTTCCTTTGCTTGGTGGATAGTACTACTGTCTACCCTGTTGCCAAACCTTTCTTTCTCCATTCTTCACTACCCACATCAACTCCATTACTGAGGACTGTTCAGCTTTTCTCCTCAGTGTCTTTCTGCACACTGCCCTCTTCCCCACCACTCCAGCTACAGTGTTGATGTAGATCAGAGATCACGACTGGGTTTTAGCCAGTAGTCACCTTCCCTTTGGTGTTTGCAGTCATCCAGCCATGATTCACAAAGTTGTCAAAATGAGATTTTCATGTTAAAATCTTATCACCTGACTCCTTTTTCATGAACCTTAAAAAAAAGTCATTTTATTTTAAAGGGAGAGAGAGAAAGAAAGAGAAAGAGAAATCTTCCATCTGCTGTTTCACTCTCCAAATGACCTGCATGGCCAACGCTAAGCCAGCCCAAAGCCAGGGGTCTGGGATTCATTCAGGTCTCCCACATGGGTGGCAGGTTCTCCAGTATTTGAGTCACCACCTGCAGCAACCCAGATTGCACATAAGCTGGAATTGAAGCAGAGGAGTCAGGACTCCAAACAGACTCTGATGTGGGATATGGACATCCCAACCACTGCACCACACATTCACCTCCAGATATGAGCTTCTTGAAATGTCAAAAATGTAGGCATGGGGAAGCCTCAGTGCTAAGCCTGGTCTGTATCATTAACCTTCCCATTGGGAGCAACAGTCTTCTAGGCTTACCTGAGATTTTCAGGAAATGCCCAGTTTTGACTCTCCATGTGGCAATGACATGGGCTGTTTGGCACACTCAGAATTTCTTGAGACTGCTTGTCTCCTTTTGATCAGATCTCTCCTCCAAGACCACCACCTCTAGAAGCCTTGATTCACTCCTGATGAAGTTTCAGGGGGCACCTTCCTCTATCTCCATGTCTTTCCCACCTCTAGTGCACAGCTTACATGGCTGCATTGTCATCATTTGCTGGCAGGCACATTTTAAGGCAAGGAAGTATGTCATTCAGCCTTGGGATCCTGAGCTCTGAATGTACACCCCTACTTGTAGAAGCTTAGTCTGTTGATGGGTCTATGCTTCCTTTCCCTTTCCGGAATTTCCCTTTCCCTTTCCCTTTCCCTTTCCCTTTCCCTTTCCCAGGCAGAGTTAGTGAGAGAGAGACAGAGAGATAAAGGTCTTCCTTCCATTGGTTCACCCCCCAAATGGCCACTAAGGCCGGTGTGCTGCGCCGATCTGAAGCCAGGAACCAGGTGCTTCCTCCTGGTCTCCCATGCGGGTGCAGGGCCCAAGCACCTGGGCCATCCTCCATGTCTTCCCGGGCCACAGCAGAGAACTGGACTGGAAGAGGAGCAACTGGGACTAGAACCCGGTGTCCATATGGGATGCCGGTGCTGCAGGTGGAGGATTAACCAAGTGAGCCATGGCGCCGGCCCTGGGTCTATGCTTTCAAGGCTGAGGTCTCATGGAGATTTCAGGAAAAGGAGTAACAGCTCAGGACATTCAGATATGGCACTAAAGGGCACACCCCGATCCTGTAAAGAGACTAGGGAGACTTCTTGCAGCCAGGGCACCCAGGAAACAGACAATGTACAGAAAGGGGAAACCCAAGCAACTTAACCTCCAGCCAGGGATGGCCATCCATGAAAGCAGGCAGATCAGAAACCCAGGGTAGGGGTGCCAATTATGAAGAAAGACTTAGCTGCATGGCTTGAAGTTTCTTCTTTGTTCCCTGCCCAACCAAAATCTAGAAAATCCTTACGTTTACAAGAATAAAAAACCAAAAGTAGGTGATGACATTGGTATCATGTTATACCATGTGGCTCTGCTCTACACATTAGAAAAAGGCACCCTGGGGTAGACTTTGTGGAATAGTGGGGTAGCTTGCTGCTTGGTACCCCTTCATCTCATATCAGGGTGCCTGGGATTGAGTTCTGCCTCTTCTTCTGAGTCAACTTCCTGCTGATGCACACACTGGGAAGCAGCAGATGATGACCTGAGTACTTGGGGTCCTGCTGCCTTAATAGGAGACCCGGACGAAGTTCCAGGCTCCTGGATTTTGGCCTGACCCGGGTGGGCAATTGGAAAGTGACCCAATGGATAGAAGATCATGTTTTATTTTCACTTCTCATTGACCCAAGGGATAACTGTTAACTATCTTTCTGCTCTATGGCTTTATTTATTGTCACTGAAAACCTAAGCTGTTATTTGGGATAGGAAACTATGACTAGACTAGTCCATCTTGCAGACTTGTGTCATGTACGAGAGAGCTTTGCATCTGGAACAAAAACTGGTTGAATCTAAATAATGACAATGTTAAATATTCTATTCAAATTATTTCAAAATTTAACATAAAGAACATAGAAAGTATAGTATAATGAATACCCTTACACCTCTTATCTCAATTAAATAATGACTAAAGTTTACCATATTTTCTTTTTTAAAATGTGATTTTAAATATTAGTTATGGCCTAAAATTTGTCCCAAGTCAAGCACTAGAAAAGATCTGGAAAGAGTAGCAGGCATTTGCTTTAGGGGTTAAGATGCTTATATCTCCAATCAGAGGCCCTGAGTTTGCTTCCCACCTCCAACTCCTGACTTGAGATGCCAGTTAATGTGGACTCTGGGAAGCAGTGGTGATGGCTCAAGTCACTGAGCTCCTGCCATCCAGATAGGAGACCCAGATCAAATTCCATTTCCTTGCTTTGGCCCCACCCAGTCCCAGCCTTGTGGACATTTGGGGAGTGGACCAGCAGATGAGAGCTTGCTTGCTTGCTTTCTCTCTCTCTCTCAAATAAATTTTTGAAAGATCTGGGAAAAAGTATGACCTGGCTTTGTTTCAGCCTCAGCCTACGTCTCTTCTTGCGACACACCCGTCACATGTGGGCTCTCCAGTCAGGCCACCGCAAACACCTGGGATTGATGCTGGGAAACCAGAGGGAGGCCCCTCCTCACACCTCCCCAGGCCCAGAGGCACCGAGAGAGGAAAGCTGATGGGGAGGTGCTTGTGGGCACTTTCAGTAACGTGTAAGTCAGAGGTGAAAACTGCATACCACACTCCACTTTCATTAAAAACAGTGAGTGTACGTAAAGGCTACCCTAGCGAGAAAAGTTCTCCAGGGCCAATGACCGGAGTTTTCCACTGGGGCCTGTCTTCCACTTTTCATTTGTCTGGGGGCCTCTGAGACCCTTCACTCACATGTATAGATTACGCTTCTACCTCCAGCCTGGTGACCTTGAAATCTAAGCTCCCATCCAGAGCTCTCTCCCCAGCTCCATACTGGTAACTCTAATTGACTTCATCCACATCACTTGGATGCCCATGGACACATCAAGCTCAAGGGTACAAGCCTGAGCTAATTATTTCCATCCCCACTTCAAACAGAAGATGCTGGGAAATCCAGGTATTCTTGGATTTAACTTTCACAAAATGCTCCTGGGTGACCTGGAAAGTTCATGGCTTTTTCTTTTTTAAGTAGAATTCACATGATACACAATTAATCATGGACTGTTTTAAAACACACAAGTCAATGGCATTTAGTACATTCACAACATTTTATAACCATCCCTTCTACCTAAATTTAAGACATTTTCACTACCCCAAAAGGAAAAAGATGTGTGTATTAAGCAATTACTCCCTGTTCTTCCCTGTCTCCAGAAAATATTAGTTGGGTTTCTATCTCTGTGGATTTGCCTATTCTGGATGCTTAAAATGAATGGAATCATGTGTCTGACTTGTTTAACCCAGCATATTTTTTTTAAGATTTATTTATTTACTTGCAAGTCAGAGTTACACAAAGAGAGAGGTCTTCCACCCTCTGATTCACTCCCCAGTTGGCCACAATGGCTGGAGCTGTGCTGATATGAAGCCAGGAACCCCGAGCTTCTTCTGGGTCTCCCATGTGGGTGCAGGGGCCCAAGGACCTGGGCCATCTTCTACTGCCTGCCCAGGCCACAGCAGAGAGCTGGATTGGAAGTGGAGTAGCTGGGCCTCAAACCAGCACCCATATGGGATGCCGGCACTGCAGGTGGTGGCTTTACCCGCTATGCCACAGCACTGGCCTTCATAATGTTTTCAAGGCTCATCCATGAGTTAATGCTTCATTCCTTTTTTATGAACGCTAATACTCCATTGTTTGAGTATTCTATTTTATGTTTATCTACTTATCAGCTGCTGAATATAACCACTCCTTGGCTTTTGTGCCTAATACTGCTAGAACATTTGTGTACAAAAAAAATAGATACAAATGTATTTGAATGTCTATCTTCTTTTTTTAAAAGATAATTTATTTGAAAGGCAAAGTTTTATACACACATACACGGAGAGAGCGAGAGATAGAGAGGGAAGGAGGGAGGGAGGGAGAGAGAGAGAATGAATGAGAATCTTCTATCCCCTGGTTCACTGCCCAAATGGCTGCAACAGCCCAAGCTGGTTTAGATTGAAGTCAGGAACCAGAACTGTACTGTATTGGGTCTCCCACATGAGAGGCAGGGTCCCAAGGACTTGGGCCATCCTCTGTGGCCTTCCTAGGCATATCAGCAGGGGGCTGGATTGGAAGCAGAACAGCTGGGACTCTGATATGAGACTGGTGTTGCAGGTGGTAGCTTAGCCTGCTGTACCACAATGTCAGCCCTGTTGAATGTCTGTTTTCATTTCTTGTGGGATATACCTAGGAGTGGAAGTTGTGGGTCATATGGTTATTCTGTCTTTAAATTGTTGAGAAAACTTCAAACTGTTTTGAACAGTGGCTATATTATTATATATTCTCAAAGCGATGCACAATTATTCTAATTTTTCTACTCTTGCTAATACTGCTATTTCCCTTAGTTTTTATAAATGTATCATCCTAGTGGGTGTGAATGATTGTGGTTTTGATTTGTGTTTCCCTGATGACTAATTATGCTGAACATTTCTTGAGGTGCTTGTTGGCTGTTGGCAATTTTCTTTGGAGACCACTTTGCTCAGTTTTTAAATAAAAGTCATAATGTTTATGGTTTGGTATTGAGATGTGGATTTGAATCTCAGGCTGCAAGGCTGGTACTCGGGAGAGCCACTTAGCTGAGGTCCAGCAATTATAGGAAGCTCCACCTCCTATAATTTTTCTTTTTAAACCATTAACTAATTATTTTTAAATTTTATTTGATGCACACACACACACACACACACACAGATTCCATGCATTGAGTCACTTCCTGAATGCTCACCCAGCCATGGGTGTGCCAGGCAGTGGCCAGGGGTCTGCAACTCAGTCTGGGTCTCCCACATAGGTGACAGGGAGCCAGCCACTTGAACCATCACTTGCTGCCTCCCATGGTGCACATTAGTGGATGCTGTAATTAAGAGTGGAACTGGGACTTGAGCCTGGGCATCCCAAGTGGGGTCTTAACTACTAGGTCTAATGCCCTATCCCATACTCATTTTCTTGTACTCTTTTCAAGGGGAGAGTTACAAGAAAATTAGTCAAGCTCTATTGAATCATTAGTCTTGGTTAAAGACTCTGTCTTGTTCTTCCATGGTTATTTTAAAATTTCAATGTACTTTAAGTACCACTGGATATCTTGCTAAAATGTAGATTCCAACTTCTGTTCCCTGAATTTCTGACTTGGTAGCTGAGCTCTGTACTAAGAAATCTGTACTTTTAAACATCCCCTGGGTGATTTCGATACAGGCTATCTTTGGCCTCTTTCAGAACCACTTTCCTGCTTGAGTAATTGTGAGTATTGCCCAATTTTTCACTGTGTGAATCTGTCACCATTTATTCAACCAGTTAATTATTGGAGAAGCTCCAGTTAGATTAAGTGAGTTCTTCACTATTTTATTAGCACATTGGTTGTAAACATTTCTATACCTACAATTTTGCCCTCATCCTTTTTTTTTTTTTTTTTTTTTGACAGGCAGAGTGGACAGTGAGAGAGAGAGAGACAGAGATAAAGGTCTTCCTTTACCGTTGGTTCACCCTCCAATGGCCACCGCGGCCGGCGTGGTCCGGCCAGCATACCGTGCTGATCCAATGGCAGGAGCCAGGTGCTTCTCCTGGTCTCCCATGGGGTGCAGGATCCAAGCCCTTGGGCCATCCTCCACTGCACTCCCAGGCCACAGCAGAGAGCTGGACTAGAAGAGGGCAACTGGGACAGAATCCAGCACCCTGACCGGGACTAGAACCCGGTGTGCCGGCGCCGCAAGGCGGAGGATTAGCCTAGTGAGCCGCAGCGCCGGCCTTGCCCTCATCCTTTTAATATTTCTTGATTATACCCTGACTTTGTAGTATATGCTTGATAAATACTCCTCTAATTGTTGAATGGAAGTTGAAGGTACAGAGGCTAGAGAAAAAGAAGCCACATCATGCCCTGAGAGAGATGATAGAGAGGAATTAGAGTTTTAAAGGTAAAGTGGAAGGAGGAAGCAGATGAACTTGTGAGGGAGCTGCATTAAAATTCCATAAAATCGAAACTAGAAGCCAAAAGAGGCTGTACACCTGGGGCCCAGCCAGTAAGAGAGCTTACTTCCCTAGAAACTAGGAGAGGGACCAAGGCCATCCATTTGAAAGCTTCAGGGTGGAGCAATAGTGGTGAGTCAGAGGGATGCTGCAAGCCGAGAGAGAAGGAGGGAGGGGTAAGGAAACTACTCAGCTTTCTGTCTGAGCTTAGCTCCTGGAAGAGGGGCCATGCGTGAGAAATTAAAGTGTTCTTTTCACTAAAGATTTTTGAGATATATACAAGACACAAACAGAATTGCTTTGCTATTGAAACACTGAAGTTTGTTGCCAAGGAAAGGGGGTAGAAGTGTTGATGTGGACAGGCTTGGTTGTCTTAAAAACTTCAGAGAACACACAGCATGCCCCTGGGTCACAATGGCCCTGCGCACATTCACAGAGCATTGAAGAGGATGCTCAGCATCCTCACCACACGGTGCAGAATGCTCATGGGGTGCAAGGAGGTGGTAAATGCAGTGAGGAAAGCACACAGCCTTAGTGTTTGAATTAGTTCCCCCAAAAGCCTCAGAGCCCAGAACCGAATGTGGCAGCTTCCTGTTGTTTCGCACAACCCCACAGAGAGCTGTGATGTCTTTTGGTCAGATCAACATCACCACACCTATCTTCCTGAATTTATGAATTAATTTTGGGAGAATTGTCATCTTTTAAAAAATTGAGTTATTCTGTAACATTTAGTGGCATTTTAGATTGCAGTATGGTATGGTATGTGTATGGTAGTACTCATAGTATGGGTTCATATTTTTTCTATGATAATCAGTCTGGAGCTGAGTAGCCTGGGCATGCTGCAGTAACCACACAATGCTTTTCTCATCAGAGACTTGCACTTCTGTCTGCACCTATTGGTTTTCACCCTTTTGCTTATTGTGTCCTTGTCACTAGATGGCTGCAGCTACTCTAGGCATCACATTTGATTTCTTTCAAGAAGAACGAAGAATAAACAGGGCTGATGTACCATCCATAAGTAAAAACAGGTGGAAAATCAAAATAGCAAAATAGAAACCATTTCAGACTTCTGTTTATTCTCACTGGTCAGAACCCTGTCAAAAGCTATGCCTATATGCAAACAAACTTGGCAAAACACATTCATGTTCCTCTCTCCCCAAACCTTGGGTTTTTATCAGTAAAAGGAAAGTGATGAACAGGTTTAAAATAGATAATGTGTAGATCTGCTACATTATTCATCAATGTAGTCGTGTATTTAATTTATTAAGTCTTCTTTTATGGTCTTTATAAACTTTTATTATTCTGCTCTATACATGTTTTAAATACTTTTGTTATTGCTAGGATTGCTGCAACTTTTATCACTATTATGTTACCTTTTACAAATATACATATTCTAATTGGTTGCTGTATAAGAGTTCATTCTTGTGTATTGTTCTTGTTGAGGATAATTAACTATAATAGCTTATAAATTTTTTGAGTCATTTAGACACTAATATCACCTAAGTTAATGAACTATTTATTTTTCCTCTCCTTATAGCATTTTCTCCTTTTTTGGTCTTATTGCTAATTAAGACTGTCAAATTCAATGTTGGTTAAAAGAAATGCTGGAAAGGTTAAGTTTCTAAGTTTTATCGTTAAAATATTGACTATGTTTTTGTTGCTATTGAGCCAGACCATGCAAGATGGGTGGTTTGTATCAGGATAGACAAAGAAAAGGGACTTGACTGGTGAAGGACTAGAATCATAAGAGCATAGAGGCTAGGTGATAACTGCATTTATGGGATAAGGAAAAGGGAGAAGTCAATTTAAAAAGGAATATTTTAATTTGACATACTTCAGATTTACAGGAAAGATGCAAGATTAATATGAAGAATTTCTATATACCCTTCACCAATATTCTAAATGTTGGTATTTTATGTTTATCTCTTCCATTATAAGTAATCTGCAGATATACTGCCTTTTTACACCAAAATTCTCCAAACTGTTTTCCCAATACAAATATAAAAACTAGAAGTTTACATTGTGGGGAGGGTGTTGTGGCACAGGAGGTTAAGCTGTTGCTAGCGATGCCCACATCCCATCAAGTCCTGCCACTGTCGCTCCCCGTCTTCATGGAGGAACGACACAGGACCCTGCGCTGTTCTTTCGTCTGCTCGGCCCTCCCCGGGTTTGCTGCTGGTTCTTCACGGGTTGGCTACTGTCCCTTCCACCTCCGTGGAAGGGCGGTTCCCCCTGGCCACTTTCCCCACTTCCGCAGCGGAGTGGCACACCGCCGGCCGGCTCTCTCGGGGGCTGCACAGGTGTTCCTTCAGATAGATGTTCCCCTTAGATGTTCCTGGTACATGCCGTCTCTCTCCTCCTTTATAGTCCTCCTCTGCCAATCCCAACTTGGCTGCCCACACGCCGAGTACGCTGCTCTCCTCCAATCAGGAGCAAGTCCTACAGTTTATTGGCTGAACTGGAGGCAGCTGTGTAGAAGCTGTTTTCTCCTCTCCCAGCGCCATATTGTGGGAGAGCAGATGCATAGAATAAGTCTTAATTCCAGTAACTC
The DNA here is from genome assembly GCF_964237555.1 of Oryctolagus cuniculus. Taxonomy (NCBI): domain Eukaryota; kingdom Metazoa; phylum Chordata; class Mammalia; order Lagomorpha; family Leporidae; genus Oryctolagus; species Oryctolagus cuniculus. Next base: position 50,617,166 of record NC_091443.1, on the reverse strand, counting down.
AGTCCAGTCCGGGTTGCTCCCCACATGCCACCACTTCCAATCCAGCTTCCTGCTTATGTGCCTGGGAGGCAGCAGATGATGGCCCAAGTGCTTGGGTTCCTGCTACCCACGTGTGATACCCAGATGGAGGCCTTGTCTCCTTGTTTTGGCCTGGCTTAACCCCAGCTATTGTGGGCATTTGGGGAGTAAGGCAGCAGATGGAAGATATCTCTGTTTCTCTTTCTGTCTCTCCCTCTCCTTTCTCCTCTCTCTGTCACTCTGATTTTCAAATATACACATAATAATCTTTTGAAAAAGCGATATTGTTATGATGCTATTATATGACCTGTACAACTTACTGATATTTCTCCAATTGTTCCAATAATGTCCTTTGTAGCAAAAGAAAATTTAAGACCATGCAATACATTTCAGTCTTTCCCTCTTTTCTTCAGTCTGGAGCGGTTTCTGGACCTTTCTATGTGTCTTGTTAGTTTTTAAGAGTGCAGGTCCACTGTTGGGCAGAGTGGCCTTTGACCTGGGTTTGTCTGACCACACCTCAAGATTAGACCCAAACTTTGAACTTTTGGCAGGGCCTCTGGTGGTGGGGAGTCCTTCTCAGTGCATCCCACGTGGAGGCTCATGCTGTCAGTGAGCCCATTGCTGGCAACCTGACACTCCTACCTCCAAGTTTCTCCAGTCAGTCAAGTTACTGTTTTGCCTTATGCTAGGAGTGAGTATCTTCTGGGGAGTTACTTTGAAACTGTGTAATATCCTGTTAGTCCTCAAAGTTCTACTAGTGGCAATAATTTGTGCCTAAAAGGATTGGTATTAGGAAGACTGTTAAATGAGAATTTCCTAATGCTTTCGATCCTTCTACATTTATTATTAATTGCTTTATTCTATGGAGAAAAGGCTTTCCTATTTATTTATTTATACATTTATTTATGTCAGTGTGGAATTACTAATTATTACTTTACTCAATAGGTTTTAATCATTTTTGCTCATTTATTTTGAAGCTCAAATTGCCCCATTTTTGAGGAAGTAGTGTAGTCAACTTTAATGTCCAGGTATTTGGTTTGTATAATAATGGGAAAAGCTGTAACTTAACTTAAATAAGAAATGAAGGAGAAAGAAAAATATTTTTCCATTGTTGCTGTACTTTTTATCCAAAAGTACATGATTAATCATGAAATTAATTTTATTTACATATGCTTATTTCCTTTTGTGAATTATTTGTCATACCTTGTGCCCATTTCCCCTATTTGTAAGAATCCTTTATTGCTTAAAGGCATGAATCCTTTGTCTGACATAGACATTATGAATTGCTTATTGAGAGGATAAAATGAAGCAGAAACTTTACCAACATATCTTATTTACTGTAGAGCCCTCTCAACAATCTCACACAATACTGCTATTATTTTCACTCTACAGATAAGAAGGCAAAAGGGTGTAGAAATATCTCCCCAGCTCATGGGCCAGCAACCAAGGAAAACCAGAGGTTAATTCCAAATGTGGCTGATGCCAGGTAGCAGGCAGCTGGTAAAGTGCGTGTACTCCATGAAGATGAGCCAGTGGGTCGGTCACGAACATCGACTCAGAGCACAGCTACCTGGGAAGGCCTCTCACCTGGACCCCAGGGAGCCACCACAGTGCTTCCTCTGCGAAATAGAAGCTGCAGCAAGGTCTCTATGGCCCCTTCTGACCACGGCTTCCTGGAATTTTACCCTTCTCCATATTAGTCACTACTGGGGTCCCCTCTTTTCACTTGCCTTCTTATTTCCCTTCTTTTTCTCCTCTCTGCAGCTGCCTTTTTTTTTTTTCCCCCTCCTCTGATGTGCATTTGGCCTGCCAGGGGGCTCCTTTGAAATAATCATGGCTGGCCCTGTGACCCCTGACCAAAGCAATGACCTAGAGGCTGCCCTCCATTGCCTCAGAGTTTCAGGAGCCCCTATTTATGCTCTAGGGAGAGTGGGAAGGCCAGAGCCCTGGAGCTCTAAATCACCACCTTTTAAACTCCCTGTACCATGGACTGTCTGCATGGTGCCCTCTGGTGTCCAACCTAAGTTCTTTCACCTTCTAGACTAGGAAGTCCAAAGCAGATTTCATCTTTTCCACAAGAGGGAGCCACTCAGGAAAAACAAGATTGTGGGATTAGTAGAAGCCATTTTCAAATAATAAGTTTTATTGAGTTACAAGAAAAAATTGCATTATTTTTTCTAATTTATTGGATAAAACATCAATTCAGAGAAAGAAGAAAGGATTAGTTACTAAAAATACTAGTGAGAGCATTTAATGCAGCAACCCAGAGGAGTCAATTAGTCCTTTGTTCCTTCATTCACATAATCCTGTAGAGATCTCCAAGAGTGCCCATGTGTTTTATCTAATTTAGGCCCTGATGTGCATAGCTGGATAGAATGAGCTCTAGCTCTGATCTCTCCATGCAGCTCCAAATAGCCTGTTCAACTCTCTCAATATGTGCAAAAGAGGTAACAAATGTAACTGTGTGAAAAGCAGATTTTTTTTTTTACTCCCTCCCTCCAAAGCCTGATCTCTGCTCTCTCCCCTCCCTGGCACTGCCATCTACTTAGCTGCACAGACCCAAAACCTCGGAATCATTCCTGACTCCCCTTTTCCACATCTTGCATCCAAGTCACTGGTGGTTTCTGTTAGCTCCGCCTTCCAGGCACATTCCAGCTATAACCCCTTCTTACCACTGCCCTCGTAGTCCAAGCTCTGCCATCTTTCTTCTGATCCAGCAGTAATGTCCTGAGTGCTCTGCCTCTTCTCCACCTCCTTCACTTAAATAAGAGCAACCTCATAAGATTGCAAGTGGGATTATGTCACCCATATATAAAACCCTACCAGGACACTCATTTGATTCAGAATGAAATGCAAGGTCTTCCCCATAGTCTGCTCTCTGAGCTTGCCTCCTCTACACTCTCATCCCTCACCCCTTTCTAGCTACTGTCTCCTCCTTGTTAGTCCTTGGGCCTCTGCTCCTGATATTTCTTCTTTCTTGAATGTTCTATTACCAGACCAGAACTCTATTCCTCCTTCACTTCCTTAACATATCTATTCACATGTCATCTCCTCAAAGGAGACTCTCCCAATCACCCATCAAAGATGGCTCCATATCTGGTCCTTTTTCCTGATTTATTTTTCTTTGGGGATTTTATCATCTGAGAGTGGACTGCTCAATTCCCTGTGTGTTTGGGGCCTGCACTTTCCTAAATAAAATATAAGAGTTATGAAAGGAGACTGTTCTATTCCTTGCTGAAATCTTGGAGTACATCATGGCCACTTAATGATGTGGGAGGATATGAATTAATCATTAAAAGATTCTGGACTCCCAAAATAGTTTATCTTAATACAGCATTATTGCTACTTTATATGTAGGGAACTAAAGCACAGTGAAGTAAGCTGACTTCCTCAAGTCAAATAACACAAGATAGGCAGACTGGGAGCATTTCACTGCTTTCATTGCAACACTGACTCAAGTCTTCTTGTGTCCTAGACCCCGTGTTAAGTCTTGGGGCCTTGGATGAGAAGGTCTTGTTCCATCTCCCAGCTCAGCCTTTCTGATGTTGTGGCTCTGGGTTCTCTTGTGTGCTCTGCTGGCAGCAATGGGCAGGGCTCTGTGTGCACCCAGGGCAACATCATGTCTGCAGAAGGCCTGGAGTCAGGAAGGTAGACTGCTCCCTACTGCTTCTGTGACTTCTGGCATCAGGGGCCTGCCTAGTGGACCTTGACCCTGTTCCTTCTGGTCCCAGAGGAAATGTGAAATGGTCTGCCTGTAGTGTCAACCCCTCTGTGTGTGTGTCTCTCTCTCTCTCTCTCTTTTTTTTAAAGATTTATTTATTTATTTGAATGTCAGAGTTACATAGAGAGAAGAGAGGCGAGGGGGGGGGTGTCTTCCATCCGATGGTTCACTCCCCAGATGGCCGCAATGGCTGGAGCTGTGCCGATCCGAAGCCAGGAGCTAGCGCTTCCTCCGGGTCTCCCATGTGGGTGCAGGGGCCCAAGGACTTGAGCCATCTTCTACTGCTTTCCCAGGCCATTGCAGAGAGCTGGACAGGAAGTGGAGCAGCCAGGACTAGAACTGGCTCCCACATGGGATGCCGTTGCTTCAGGCCAGGGCGTTAACCCACTGCGCCACAGCGCCGGCCCCTCTGTCTGTCTCTTATCCCCTCTCTTCAGTGTTGTGATACTGGAAAGGCCACACACATACTTATGCATTGCTGATTCATCCTGAGAGGTACAGAGAGGAATCCACACATCCCTCAATACTTCTGTGCTCAGTAAACCACTCATGGCTTGGAGGGGCATCTAAAAGTGGGGAAAGGGTTAGGCCCATCTGTTCTGTTTGACAGCAAAGGAGATATGGAATGAAGGGTCATGTTCAGGGATGATTAAATGCTCATGGAACTTTTCTCTCCCAAACAGCTGCGATGCTTCTGGGTCACGGTAGGAGTGCTGTGCAATGGGAGGGGAGAGGAAAATGAAAAAGCCACATCACTGTGCTTTCCTTTTAGTCTTCAGTTTTCAGCTTTTTGCCTTCACCATTTCCCCTGACCAATTCTTCATTTCAGAATTAGCTGGAAAAGTTCTGTTTTTCCTCTTTAACTAGCATTTTGCTTATCCTGTGGTTTATTGAGCCAGAGGGAATTTATACCCTATAAATAAATAAAACTATTATTATTATGTAGATCTATTCAGAGTATTAGTTGAAGGGGAGAAGTGACATTTTTCTTTATTTGCTTTAGAAATGTGTTGCAGTCACAATAGCTCTCCTCCTGCCTTGGATTAATGGCATAATTATTCACACTGGGCAGCAGAGATGGAATGAGCTTGAACTTGACATAAATTAATACACCAAAATATGCCTCCTGTTCTCTCTTATTGCTTAATTAATTCTGAATTATGAAATTTCCTTTGAGCTACGCAAAAAGCACGGGCACTGAATTCTGGTGCAATTATTCTCTATTTGCAATAAAAATCAAGTGGTTTGATAGTTATGGTCTGTTTGCAAAGAGAATATCCATTTCAGCATCCTGGTGGGGAGGGAGACAGAAGACAATCTAAGGGATATTTCTAGAGGCTTTACAGTGAAGAACCTGTACATTCTGCATATGTAAGGGTCCCCAAAGAAGACTGAACTTTGCATGAACCAACTGTACCTCTATGGAAATGAGGGTCTTAGGAGCATTTCCCTAAGTCACTTCTCCAATCCTGTGCCTGAAGGTCTGAAATTTTCACTGTGAAGACCATACCTTTGGGTTAGGAATGTGTGTTCAGAGATCCCTAGTTAAATACAAATGAGTTGTCCATGGAGAATAGCAGTTATCTACCAATCACCAGTATAGGTTGAGAAGAACTTGGCATTGCATGATGAACTACACTAAACTCTTGCTAGCTGCCCATTCAAAGGGAGGAAAAGTCATTAAGGTGAATTATTAGAACTCAAGACATTGGCTCGGCCAAAATAATAGATGGGGAATTGTGACATAAGAAGAAAAAATTCTGCACCTGCTTTCTTGCTCCCTCTTCCTCTGGGGATGTGTAAGTGGATTCAAGACATGATCACTCTCTTTAATTGACCTTCGTGCAGTTGTTAAGAGATGTCAAGATCCCATTAATTAAACTCAGGACTTGGGCAAGAAGCCTGAGCTACAGAGTCTTAGTCAACTATTATTATGACGCTGATCTGGAGTACTGGGTTCTTGACCAACCATTAGTAGTGTGATATTTTAATTCTTACTTGTTACTCCTGTTGAGTTGTATCCCTAAGATCCTCATGGAACTGGGGGGAAGAGAATGATGAGCACAACAATATTCTAATATCTTTGCATGGATTCCTGGCAACAGAATGATCAAACACTATCAACATAAGAATTAAAATCCCAATTAGCTGAAGAAGGCAATATTCATTATTCAAATGAGTATCAGTTTATCATTTTACTTTAAAGTAAAGGATGGCTTCTATCGGATTTTTTTCCTATCAACATATAAACATCCTGTACTATTTCTCATCTGGAAAACAAAACAAGGAAACATTTCCTAAACCTCTTAACTCCCTCTGGTTACCTCTCCATGTCTCCACTTCCCTTTAAAGAAAATTTATTTTCATAAAATGTCATCTGTACATTTTGTCTGTTCTTACCTCATATTCTGTCCAATCATTGTTATTCCAGCTTTTTCTCCAGTTCACTTTGTTAAAGTCATTGTATCATCTTCCTTGCTAAATTTAGTATTATTTTTGCGTCCTTTTCTTTTCTATAGACCCATGGTACTTGTCATATTGGTCCATGCTCTCTTCCATAAAACATTAAAAAAAACCCTTGGTTATAGTATTGCTTTTTCTATGATGTCTTTGTCCATGACTACTACTTCTGTTTTTCTGGAGTCTCTTCTTCCCAGGAATAGTCCATTTCTTAATCTGTGCTATGTGAGCTTACTGTGTGCTATGGTCTTAACTACATTACTTATACACTAATGATTCTATATTAATCAGCTATTGTTGCAGTCTCAAATAGCCCCAATAGCTCAATATTTTGCAAAAACCTTTGTTTGTCGTTCATGCTATATGAAGGCCATGAGTCAGCTGTGCTCTACTTAGCTTGACCTAACTCAATGTGACTTTTCATTCTAGCCTCTAGAATAGACCTTTTCTGGGATAAGTTGTCCTTATGGTCAGAAGAAAGAGAGAAGCAGTGCAACATAATCCCTGAGATCACATTTAATGCTTTTGCTCAAATATGCACTTGTCCTCACACCTCATTGAGTAAATCATGTCTCACATTCAAATATGTGAGGTGGGGACATATTCTCCCTCCAAAGGGTTCAGGCAACTTGCATGACAAAAAAAAAGTTACAATAAATCATTATATTAGAAGATGGGAACAAGTTATTGGGAACAACAATTCCATCTAACATGATCCATCTCTGGTCACATGTATGTTCTTCCCTCCAAAATACATCACAATTTTGCCCATAAAAATTAGCCTAAAGGTCAATATGTGCTTTTCAAATAGTCAAAGACTGGCATCCCTTTTAATAACATAGTTCTCTCAAACACTTTATTGTGTTGTCACATTTTGATCTATTTGATATTAATCAAATCTGTGTTCAAGGAGACATAACCACTGTTCTCTTCAAGGCACACCTCTCTCTCTCGACTTATAGAACTGTGAGGATTTTGTGCTTCCATGGAAACATACACTTTTTTTTCTTTTCTCTAAGTCATTTTGTCCAAAGGGAAGAGATTATTGGGAGCTACCTTCATTTAATAAGCGATATTGGACACATAACCAGAGAGGGCTGAAGGACATGTTTAATTTTCTAAATTCGGGATAGGGCTGGGTTGGGAATTGCTTCCTAGTTCCTCCCTCTTACTCTCAGTCTTTCCACATGCATTTACAAGTGTGTAAGCCTGCACCTGCACGCAGCACAGATGCACTCTTCCACAGGGACAGCTTCCTGTCAGCTGCAGGGAAGATCTGGCTTGACACTGACAGCTTGAGAGATGAAAAGGATACAAGAAGTGAGCCAGTCTAGATCTCTCATTTCATAGCTCAGGAAACCAAGGCTCAGAGATATGAGACACACCTAGTTCCTGGCAGAATCAGGACTGGATTCTCCCAGTTTCCTGACTTCTAGCTCCTGAGCTTCCCACATTTCCATGGAAACCGCTTCACAGCACCTAAGCCTGTTTCCTCACAGGGCAGTCTGTCTCCAGAAGGCTTGGCCACACCTCACATACCAGGTCTTTTGAATACTGGAACCCATGAGGCCCTCAGTGAGTCAGTGAGGAGTGTACACACAGGTGCATCACCACTTTTCCTCTATTTTGATAGGATGTAACCCTCCAACAGCAAAGCACCGAGTGGTTCCATCCTTCTTGCCCCCAGGCCTTCTCAATTAGCGTTCCCAGCCCCTGTCCTTTATATAGCAGCCTCTCACTGCCTTACAGAGCAGGAACCCCAGCAACTGCTTCAAGCTTAATTGATCTGGATGTTTAGAATCAAACTTCATTAGCTCAGATTACTTCAGTTTAACTAATTTGTTTCTCTATGTGAGCTCTGATCAGCTTGGTTTAACATCTTCTAAACTGTGAGGTTTATCATCATCAATGCCTACTCAAATGACCCCTGCAGAGTAATGGACCAGAGAAAAATAGCTTAAAAGGTATAGCTATTATGTGGGTATTTCTACATTACACAGAATATGGCCTTCATGTAACCATGGAAAGACACTTATTTCCATAAGATGCATCCAATTCTTTTTAAAAATTTATTTTATTTATTTGAAAGAGTTTCAGAGAGAGGTAGAGACAGACATATACAGACACACACATACACACACACACACACAGAAAGAAAGAAAGAGGTCTTCCATCTACTGGTTCACTCCCCAAATTGCTGCAATGGCTGGAGCTGAGCTGATCCAAAGCCAGGAGTCAGGAGCTTCTTCTGGGTCTGCTATGTGGATGCAGTGGCCCAAGGACTTGGCCATCTTAGGTGCATTGGCTTTCCTAGGTGCATTAACAGGGAGCTGGATCAGAAGTGGAGCAGCTGGGACTCCAACCAGTTTCTGGAAGGCACTAGGAGCAATTGTCATTTCCAAGAGGTGATGGTACAAGGGAGACTTTCTTCTATACATCCCTTTATGCATGTGGAATCACACATTATCTTTCCCCAAAATTAAAGGCAAAAAATTGCATTGTCAGTAGCGATAATCCCAAATAAAACATTTTCCCATAATACTTAGGCCTGTTGACTGTGCCACACACATAGTTCATAATTTTGTATGCTTCGAAACGCCTTCATTCCAGTGCCTTGAGGCAGTAGCCAAGTGGGAGTCTTAGACCTGTGCTGACTGTCTGCCCCCTGGTTATTATTTTAACATGGAAATGGGTGTGAGAAAGCACAGCTAAAACAGAGAATATGGAGGCCTATTTTAACATCATCACACGTATATATATTTGTGTCTTTCTCTTAGAATCTGGAACATACAAGTGCTTTCATTCATTCGAGCTGACAGAACTGCTGGATTCAGTGGGGGCAGTCACTGCCAGAGTTATGAGAAAGGTCTCTTTCAGATTGTTCAGGTCATTTTTCTGCATTGACAAGAATCATAATATTTTCTTTCACTCCTTCATTGTATACGCTCATACTGGAAATGGAAAATACAGAAAATCTACCATTTAGAGCTAAAATGCTGTACACGCAAGAACAGGAAACTGATGTTCTAAGACAGAAATTGTCTTTATTCTTTTTAAAGTTATCTAAATAACTGCATCAGTTCTTCACTTCACATGAATATCATGTACCTTGGACTGACCACGTTGGGTTACAAATGTTGAAGGGTGTAATTGTGGTCACACTGGTGTGCATGTTTAGGTGGGGCTAGTTCAACAACCATCACCAGTGGGAATTTGATACATTGGTCTCTCTGCCCCTTTCTAAGTTTCTGTTCATATCTACTCTCTTGAGGAGGCACCAGGGAGCCCCACTTTACTAAAGGATCAATCCAGAAAATAACACAGGCTGTCTCTGTGACCTCAGTGCATCTGCTTCTTTCTCAGTCCTTGGGGGTCCTTTGGTATTTTGCTCTCATACACCTCACTTCTTCCCAGGGGCTTCCCACAGGTTAATTGACACAGGAGCTGCCCGCTTGGCTCAGGAAATGCACCTGCCCTGAGCTTGGGCCATTGCTGCTGCTGTCCCCTGGTCAGCGGAGATGGAAACAGATAACACCTCCCTTGATTTGGCCCTCTTTCCAGGATCCCACAGCAAGGTTTCATGGTCCAGAGTTGCCACAGTACTTCTGATTTTTAAAAAACAGCCTTATTGACTTATAATTATACTAAAAATGTCAGCCACATAAAGTGTACAAATAAGTGTTTTTAATGGCATATTACATGATTAATTTTTTAACATGTAAAATACATGCAACAGTTTGTCATTTTGACTCAGGCAATTTTAATTAAGTTCACAATAACGTGCAACCATCACCACCATTTCCAAAATTTCTCGTCAACACAAAAAACTCTTGACCATTAAACACTATCTGTTTCTACCTTGTTTTACCCCTGGCAACCTCTGTCCACTTTCTGTCTATGAATGTGCACATTCCAGGCCGCTCATACACGTGGAATGACACATTTTTGTCCTTTTGTGTCTAGTTTCATTCATGTAGCTTGGCATTTTCAAGATTCATCCATGTTGTAGTGTGTGTTAGAATGTCATTCCTTTTAAAGGCTGAATAATACTTCATTTTAGGTATAGGCCACATTTTGTTTATTCATTCATCTGTTGGTGGACACCTGGGTTGTTTCCAAATTTTGAATATTGTGGATAGTGCTGCCATGAACATTGGCATACAAGTATTGGATTGAGTCCTATTTTCAATGACTTTGAGTATGTTTGTAGGAGTGGAATTGCTAGGTCATGTGATAAGTCCATGTTTAGCTTTTTGGGGAACCAAAAAACTGCTTTCCACAGTGATTGCATCATTGTGCATTCCCACCAATGATGCATGAAGGTTAATGCTTTTTACTTTCACACAAACACTACATTCACCATTCCTCCTTGTAAGGCAGGAAAACACTGGTAGCGTTGGGAGGGACAGTCTCAAATGATAGCTGCTAAGCTACTGGTATTTGGTTCACCAGTGAGTGCTCAGAGGCACGCAGTCCCCCATTCTAATCTGGCTTCTATTAGCTCCTCCAGTCTGGTCTTCTGAAAATGCCTGTTCCTGTCTGATGACAGTCATTGATACTGCTTGAGTTCTCAATTCCATAAATCTCTAAAGCCATAATGAAAACCAGTCAAGAAACATAGAGACCAGAAAAGGAGATCCTTTTCTCTTGACACAGACTTCTATTTGGGTTCAGCTGGGCAAACATTTTAATAACATTTTCAACAGAGACTGGCCTGATGCCTGTAACTGAACCACTTGAACCATTCAGTGAAAACCAATCATTCATTTAACTAGTCATGAAATGATGAACAAAATGTACTTCCAGGTCTTCCAAGAAGCAGGCACCAACATGAGATGAGAGGCCCAAGACATGTATTTGGAAAATACCTGCAGAGGAATAGGGAGGGGTGCCATGGAGGATGAGTGAGCCATCAGTTGCAATGCAGGCCTGGCCCCTGGGGAAGGTGAGAAGGAGAAGAATGTTGGATGGAAACATCCTTGACCACTGTGAAATCTCAGGAAGTTCAGCCAAGCTGTCAGGAGTCCTCAAGGCAAAGCTGCAAGTCAGAGAAGGCCCATTCCTCCTGGGACTGGATCTGCCTCAGTACCCTAGTTGTGCTCAGTCTTGGGTTGAGAAGAGCCCTAGGAAGGCTTGGTGTCACCACCAATGCAGTGATGGGTTTCTGAGCAGGAGCTGGGCTGCAGTTGGGAATTTGGCAAGGTACAGTTCCACTGACATGATTGAGTGAGTTTGTATGTGGTGACATTTAGAATGATTCTTAAAGGAGATTCATGAAGAAAGAAATTATACTGGAATGGTATCTTGTGCCATTTCCTGTTAGAGGTTCTGTGTCCCATTAGCCCTCTAGAATATTCAGACTGTTATATATTTACTTATCATGGTTGGCTCTACAATGCCCCATCTTCTAAATGCCTGGCATCTAGGGCAGCTGTGTATCAACCTTCTTGAGCAAGATGGAGGGCTCCCACCACACCTGCTTTAACAGAAAGTAGTTCAGCATCGAGTCTGCTGGGTGCCTGTAACTTTAAGAGTTCTTTGACAACTATGGAATCCCTCCACTTTGAGTAAGCCCCTAACCCAAATGGCTCAAGTGGTAATAGGGGTTAGACCTGGCAACCCAGGCTTCAGAGCCCCAATCCAGTGGATCACTCAGTAACTTTAAGTAATCTTTTATGTTCCTCTTGCACTCTCATTGTTTGGGATGGGTTAGACCCTGGCTTGCAATTTCACCCTGGGACTTGCAGGCATCTCAGAATAGTATTTTTCCCAATGTGGTGGGAAGACTTGGTTCTAGCTCCACTCTATTTCTTCCTCATTAAAATCCTCACCGAATTCTCCTTTGTCTCTCCATATCCTTTCTTATTTCTAACCACAAATCTTGGCTGTGTCTTCCCTACTGTATTTAAATGTCTGCCCTCCCTTTACCCAGAGTCCCACTGGGTGGATTAACAGAGAGCTGTCTCCACATTAGGCACAATCCAGGGCCTTCTAATCCTTGTGCTAACGGGCCCCATTTAAGAAGGTTGGGGCTTGTGGCTTGGCCACACATCAAGGAGAGAATTATTGATGTGCATGAAATAGGCTTTGGGGTTTAATGGCCCTGAGATATCTCCTAACCCTCGGAATCCATAAACTTCTAGAACTCTATTCATAGCTGGACTATACTCTTCCATGTGGCACTGAACTTAATTAGAGAAAACGCATTGACTGCAGCCGGGGCGGAGTAGTTTGATTAATTAGGGCCCTATCATGCATTGCAGTGTACTTTCACGCTCCTGCTGTTGCTGTACATTAGTATTCTGCTGTTGTAGAGCTTTAAATAGTACCTGCTCCCCTGAAGGAAAACTTCAAGGTCTATTCATTTACTAAAAGCTACAATTTTCCCCAGGGGTCAAGTGCCAGATTGTCAGCCCCAGAGGCTGGGAGGTTGTGCTTGCCCAGGACAAGGAGAGCCAGGCAAATTTCCTTGGCCCTGCTTTCTTTGCACAGGGCAGGGAGTCCTGTGCTCCTCACGTTGCTGTCTCTCTTTGGTGGGAATGAGGATGATGTGGTCTTTGCTATCTGGGAAATACACGTGAGACCATGGGACATGTGAGACCATGGGGCATACAGCTCCAATTCTACTTTAATCTTGTAAAATAATAAGTGAATCCACTGAGTTTTTTTTTTCATTTTGTTCACTCAAGGTAAGGCGTAAGGTTGATTGCAAACAACAATATCAGGCTCCACAGTTAGAGTTGCCATGAGGGAAACAGCCTTCCACACTCACCTGGATTCCACATTCAGGGGTTGGCAGGGAAAATACTGTCATTTCTATTTTATAGGAAAAACATTCATTCTTTCAGAAAACAAATATTTAGCTCCTCCTAAGATTTCATTCCTAATACTTACTGAATGCTTACTATATGCCAGGGAGAGACTTACTATCCAATCACATGTCCAAACTGACAGTGTGAACCCCATTTGGCAGATAAAGAACTGGAAGCACAAAGAAGTGGCATGATTTCCCTGGGACATAAATGGATGACAGGGCTTGAATCTGATTCCATGTGGTCTGACTCCAGCACACATGCTCTGGACTGTTGTGCAGTCCCAACAAGCAATCTATCAAACTCACAGAGGAATAATTACTCAGTTACAGTTGATAAATGCAATGAAGAAAAAATACATTGTGCTAAGAGACAGTGTGATAGATGCCCTAACAGTTTGGAGAGTGAGAAAAGGCTTCCCCAAGACAATGACACTTAAATTCAGTCCTGGAGAAGGGGACTAGGGTAAGGGCAGGAAGGGCATCCTGGACAACAAGAATGGAATGGGAAAGATTGAGAGGAGGGGAGCGTGTTGCTCTTGGAAAGACCTGAAAAAGCCTGCTTTCTTTGCTGAGTAGAGACTAAGGGGAGCAGAGAGATGAGGCTAGAGAGACAGGCAAGGGTGAGGCTTTGTTGATCATGCCCGGATTTGAGCACTGAGAGTTGGCTGAAGGTTAGTTTGGGCTTATAAGAACCCACCGTGACTGCTCACTGTGTCTGCTTTAGATTGGAGAGAGAGGCAAAAGCAGAAGTGGGAAGAGAGGCTAGGAGGCGATGACAGGAGGTGAAGATAGAGGGAAATGAGCAGATCAGGGCATGATTATGCAGGAAAGTGGGCATGATCTGGTGACTGATCTGGGCTGGAAAGAAGGAAAAGCCCCCGATCTGTAGCAAACCCTGTTGGCTGATGGTGGTGCCATTTCCTCAGGGAAAGTAATGAAGAGAATACAGGTTAGTGATGGTGGGGGGCTCAGCAGGGCACAGGACAACTGGCAGAGGTCAGGGAAGTATTCAGAGAAATGTGTGACTCTGGAGCACACACGAGAGGGCTGTGATAAATGTATGCATTGTTGAATCACTGACATAGCAGCTGAAGCCTTGGAGTAAAGACGAGAAAAGACCTAGGCTACAACCCAGAATGCCACAAGATTGAAAGGTTCCATGAAGAAGGACGACTCATCAAAGGAGAATAAGAAGGAACAATCAGGGGACTTCAAAAAGTTCATGGAAATGGAATTAGAAGATAAGCCTGGGGTGGGCATTTGGCACAGCAGTCAAGATGCTGCTTGAGATTTTCACATAGCATGTGGAAGTATCTGGTTTTGAGTTCTGGGTCTGCTCCTGATTCCAGCTTTCTACTAATATGCACCCTGGGAGGAAGCAGATGATGGCTCAAGCAGTTGGGTCCCTGCCACTCACATGGGGGCCTATCCCTGGCTGTCACTGCTATATGAGGAGTGAACCAGTGGGAGGAGTCTCTCTCTCTCTTTTGAAATAAATAATTTGAAAAACATTAAATTCGGTCCAAAAGTCGCAAGGTTTTCCTTGAGAATGACTAAATTATAAGAATGAAAAGGAGATTAAGATATCTTGTTGCCCATGTAGATCCTTCCTCTGTTACCATCATTTCTCCAAAAGGAAGAAGGAAAATTTCTCCACATCTGTAGAGACCTTAACCCCTGAGGGATCAGGGGCCCTGTAGGTGTTTGGGATTTACAGGGGAAAAAAAGAAACAGCTTTCTAAGCATGTTTTGGATTATGTATATTCCTGAGTGTGTGTGGAGCTGATTTATAACTTTAGATCACAAAACTGAAGAAGTTCAAGGCAATGGTCCTAGAATGCTATCAGAGCCCATTTGAAACAAAAGTATTTAACTGCTTGCTTGAACTTAAAGTGTGTGCTTAAGAGAAATTCCCTGGATTATTAGATATTTTGCCATTAGGTGGGTGTAACCTGGCCTAAACTTCCTCCTAACTTGGCACCTGTGGATTACTCTGATGCTGGCTATTATTACTTCCTGGCTAATGATAAAGTGGATCATTGTTTAGAACTATCCAGCAGCCTCATGTTTGAAGATGTTTTGAAGATTTCTTTCTACCTAGTGAGAGATCTTTGGTTGGAGGTCCTTTCCTCTCCTCTTCTTGTGGTAGCAACAGCAGGTATAGAATAAGACTGCTGTGAGCCGTCACCACACTGAACTGAAAGCTACCTAAGTTTGGGACTTTTGATTCTGCAAAGCAGAAAAGGAAGCAAGCCAGTTGGCTTAAGAGAAAGCACAAGGCTGCCAGGGTCTTTGTCACAATCTGAGAAGTATTGTTCCCGGGTCTGGGGGTCTGCTGACCCTGGTGACACAGGTGGAGTTTTGGGAGGGGAGGAAAACACATGTGTCCACGCCTGGGACTAAAACCCAGGCCTCGCTGAGAACCAGGGAGGGACTCACACGCATCTGCCCTGCTGTTTGTGGACAAAGGTGCCACCGCGATTCAGCGGTGGAGAGAGGAAGCGGCAGCCTTCTCCACAGAGGTGCTGGAGCAGTCGGACACCCTGGGGCAAAGCACGACCCCCAACCCCAGTCTCACCTCTTCCAGAAAAGTAAGGCAAAATGGATCAAAAGGGAAGCTACAGGCCAGGCCTTCGGTCTGCAGTTAAGAAGTCGCTTACTGATGGGCCCACTCCACATCAGAGAGCTGCCCCAGCTCCCGGTGCTGGCGCCCGGCTACTCTGCACGTTGGGAGGCAGTGGAGGCCTCAGACCTTACTTCCTTCTACCACTTGCTACAGCCCCATGATGCACACACACGAGCAAACACAGGGCACAGCTCATAAAGCCTGCCCAGCTCCTTGAAAACTTTTTGTTGAGAGAATCTTTAATTGTGAAGTTTCTCCAGGAAATTTAATCTTCTCAATTCCTTAATAAATCTTCCTACAATTTCTCAGTGGACCATGCAGACAATATTTACTTGATTTGAATAAATGACTAGCAATATGCATAAGGAAGCTTCTCTTTAAAGTGTATCAATTGATTAATGACTTGGGCAAGATTCACTTTATGGCTCTTGGCTGCATTATTAGTCATTTTATGATAATAGGGTTTTGTCACTTTAAAATGTAACTTTCTTTAATGTAAACCCAGTTAAGGTCACATGTGTTTGAAAAGATTAGGCAGGGAGTATGTGACCATACTAAGACCACCCCCCAATACTATGCACAGTTGCACAGCTGAGCAGGCTCCTAGGTGTCTTTCAGCCAAAACCTTTGATTTTCAGAGGTAAACTGGGTACAGAGATGACAATAGGATACCCACATCATTAGACTGCCTAAGCTAAATCAACACCAGTTTCTCAGATGCTTCTGATGTGCCTTGTACTGTACCAGGCAATCATGTGGTTTTTGTCTTGAGTTTACCCCCTGGTTGCTGAGGGAAAACTGGCACATGTAAATATTTAAAGATAAAACACAGCAATATATCAAGTGTGACTCAGTAGGGGCCCAGACTGCATCTTACAATCATGCTATGGACCGGATCTGTTCCTGGTCCAGGTTGGAAAGCAAAGCAAGCTTTGAGGCAGAGCGGAGCAGTGATAAACATTGCTCTGTGCTGCAACGGGAAGCTGGGCCACATGCAGTTTCAGTCTGGGTCATAGAGGACAACGCTGCCAGGAGGAGCAGAGTATGGCTTAGAATCACTGTGACAGGAAGATTGGAAAAGCCTGACACTCATGCCCCATGTGACTTTCTTCTTCCTCATTCTGGTAGTAGCTTTCCTATCAGGAAACCAGCACAGTACAGTAGCTAATGGAGCTTTGTCATTGTATGACTTTGGGCAAATTATTGTACTTAGATTTCATTTCCTCATCTGTAAAATGAGAATAATAATTAATGCCTGCCTCATGTAATTCTATGAAGATCAATTGAGATAAAGCACAGAAGTAAAGCACCCAGCACAGTATCTGACATAGAATAATGCTTACTGCAAGGATCTATTGCTAACATACCCAGATTATGCTGTTAGCCTAGCAACTGGTAGCAGTGGGTTGTGGGGAGATACTGTGTGTGTGTGTGTGTGTGTGTGTTTCCTTACAGTAACTTGGCTGTTTGAACTATCAAGGAGAGATTTGGATTATGAAATCAAATTGACTGAACAATGAACAGCTCTACAATGGCTGAAAACAACAAATGGGGTTAAGATAGAGATATAAGAACAGTTCATTTAAAAATATTTATTTATTTATTTGAAAGGCAGAGTTACAGAGAAAGAGAAAGATGGAGAGAGAGAGAGAGAGAGAGAGAGAGAGAGAGAGAGAGAGAGAAGAGAAAAGAGATCTTCCATCTGCTAGTTCACTCCCCAAATAGCAGTGATGACCAGGGCTGGTCCAGGCCAAAGCCAGGAGATTCTCCCAGGTCTGCCATATGAGTGCAGGGGCCCAAGGCCTTGGGCCATCCTTTGCTGCTTTCCCAGGCATAGCAGCAGGGAGCTGGATCAGAAGTGGAGAAGCTGGGACTCGAATTAGCATCCATGTGGGAAGCTGGCACTGCAGGTGGTAGCTTAACCTGCTGGCCACAGAGGCGGCCCCAGAACAGCTAATTTGTAAGTGGTCTGTCAGTTGTTTACTAGTCAGTGTCTTTTTTTAAAAAAATTTATTTATTGTCTTTATTTGAAGAGCAGAGTGACAGCAAGTCAGGGAGAGACAAGGGGAGAGAGAGAGAAAGAGAGAGAAAGAGAGAGAGAGAGAGAGAGATCTTTCATTCATTGGTTCCCTCTCCAAATGCTTGCAACAGCTAGGTCTGGGTCAGGTTGAAGCCAGGAGAGAGGCATTCCATCCGAGTATCCCACATGGATGGAGGGGCTTGCATACTTGGCCTTCTTCTTCTTTTTTTTTTTTAAAAATTATGTATTTATTTGAAAGGTAGAGTTACAGAGGCAGAGGCAGAGAGAGAGAGAGAGAGAGAGAGGTCTTCCACCTATTGGTTTACTCCTCAAATTTCTACAATGGCTGGCTGGAGCTGTGCCAATCTGAAGCCAGGAGCCAGGAGCTTCCTCCAGGTCTCCCACGCGGGTACAGGGGCCCAAGCACTTGGGCCATCTTCTACTGCTTTCCCAGGCCATAGCAGAGAGCTAGATCAGAAGTGGAGCAGCCAGAATATGAACTGGCTCCCATATGGGATGCCTGTGCTGTAGACGGAGGCTTAGCCTACTACACCACAGTGCCAGCCCCTTTGGCCATCTTCTCTTACCTTCTCAGGTGCATTAGTAGGAAGCTAAATCAGAAGTAGAGTAGTTAGGCTTGAACTGACACTCTGATATGAGCTGCAAGTGATGTAAACAGAGGCTTAACTTGCTGTGCTCACATTGGCTCCTCCATTTCTTTTTTAATAGTCACAGAGGAAGATTCTATTTCCCAGTCTCCCTCACAGTCTCATTCAGACAATGTGACTGATTATGCCAATAAGACGTGAGAAGAAATGTTGAACATAAAACCACCTGTGTGACTCCCTGCTCTCTCTTCCTTCCATTGTCAAGTGTTCTAAATGACCATTCTAAACAGAAGGGGCACATATCCTTGATCATACTTATTGTAGAGCAAGGAATGAAGCTACCCACACTGTCTTCAACATTGTGTGATTATAAAATACATTTTTATTGTGTTAAGCCTCTGACATTTGGGAATTAGAAATAAGCCTTGATTATCTTACTTGTAAACTGGCCAACTGGGACTGTTTCAATGCAAAAATGTAAAGACAACCAATATGTTCATATCCAAATGATTCAGACTATGTTTAGTAATAATCAATTTTATTAACAAAACATTGGAGTTACTTTTAAAATCATTAAAAATTATGTTTTTAGACTGAATTTTCTTTTAACCAAGATTTTGAAAAATCATTTTTAAACATGTGGTGTTCTGACTCAGCACTGAGAACAGGGAGCGTTTTCAGTTGTTGCCAGAAAATGCCCACCATGTGCTGCTGAGTGAAAAAGAGAGCATGTTTCAAATGAGTACAGACTGACTCTATTGGAAAAAAATTTAGTGTCAGTGGTGATGGCTCCTCTCCTGATGAGGGATTATAGATATTTAAGTAATTTGTTCCATATAGGTTGTCATATTTTCTTGATCTTCAACAATAAGCATGTGAGACTTTTAAACAAAAAGATAATGTAATTTAATTGCAGTAAAATTAAGATAGGTAGGAAATTGGAAGACATCAAATATAGAACACACAATCCCTTAATTCTTTACTGTTTTCTAAAATGTGAGAGTCAGACAGAGACAGACACACAGAGAACTCCCATGTGCTGGGTCACTTCAGGAAGCGAGGTTGGGTTGGGCTGAAGCCAGAAGCTGGAAACTTAATTCAGATCTCCCATATGGGTAGCAGGAACTTGGGCCAACACCACTGCCTTCCAGGGTCTGCATTGGCAGGAAGCTGGAGTGAGGAGTTGGAGTCAGGCATTCTAATGCTGTGGCACAGGTATATAAACGAACATCTTAGCATTCGGCCAAATGCTTACCCATAAGTTTCTTTTTTTTTTTTAAAGATTTATTTATTTATTTGAAAGTCAGAGTTATACAGAGAAAGAAGGAGAGGCAGAGAGAGAGAGAGAGGTCTTCCATCCACTGGTTCACTCCCCAATTGACTGCAATGGCCAGAGCTGTCTGTGCTGCTCTGAAGTCAGGAGCCAGGAGCTTCCTCCATGTCTCCCACATGGGTGCAGGGGCCCAAGGACTTGGGCCATCTTCTATTGCTTTCCCAGGCCATAACATAGAGCTGGATCAGAAGTGGAGCTGCTGGGACTCGAACCAGTGCCCATGTGGGCACGTGGTGGCTTTACTCACTATGCCACAGCACCGGCCCCTACCCATAAGTTTCACAAATTACTTTAATTAAGCATTTTTATGAGATGCAGAGTTTTAATCTGTTATATGTATTCAATGTGTGGTGGTCAAACCAGGTTAGCATTTTCATCTCCTTAAATATCTTGAGAATTTTTTGATTAACACTTAATAATTGTACATTTTATTGGCTATAGCATGATATTTCACTAAGTATATGCAATCTGTACTGATCAAATCAGGGTACTTTACATTTCCCCATCCTTATTATTATTCTGTTTGGAGCCTTTGAGCTCCTCACTTGTATTTGTTCATAAAATTATATAATGGATTTGATAGCAAAAACTTAAATCACAGTGATTTGAGTTTATAATCTCTAGCAAGTTATGTCATTAGTTAAAAGTGTTGAGGAGGAAGTGTGCAAGTCAGCTAGTAACTGTGGACTTAAATGGGGACTACAGAGGCTTGAGTCATCAACATGGTGACTGAGCCGTGGAGATACCCTGCTGGGGGTTGCAGGTCACAATACCTTTCAGTGGCCCTTGACAGTGACCAATGAAACATCTAGTGTATCTTCAGAAGGAGTGAACTTTCAGTCTTAGGATCATTGTGAGAAGAATGATGATTGACCCCCTTGTTTGACCCTCCCTTCGTATAGATAACATCCCATGTGGGAAAGAGTGTGGGAATGTAATGTACCTACTCAGTTAGTAATCAAGTCTGTTAGTCATTAACATGTGCTCTTCTAATTCTAATGAGGCATTCTTCAATATTCAATGTGATTCACAACCACACTTACTTCTGTATTGTTTAAATCTGATTCATTATATACACTCATCCTTTAAGAAAAGTATAAAACCTGTAACCAACTCAGTCTTGTGAAATAGCCAACACAGGAAACCAACTGGTTGTTTCCAAGTTTAAATGTTGGTTTATTTGAAAGACAGAGTGACAGGCCGGTGACACGGCTCACTTGGCTAATCCTCCGCCTGTGGCGCCAGCACCTTGGGTTCTAGTCCTGGTTGGGACGCGAGATTTTGTCCCAGTTGCTCCTCTTCCAGTCCAGCTCTCTGCTGTGGCCCGGGAGTGCAGTGGAGGATGGCCCAAGTGCTTGGGCCCTGCACCCGCATGGGAGACCAGGAGGAAGCGCCTGGCTCCTGGCTTCGGATCGGCGCATTGCGCCGGCAGTAGCGGCCATCTGGGGGGTGAACCAGTGGAAGGAAGACCTTTGTCTCTGTCTCTCTCTCTCACTGTCCAACTCTGCCTGTCCAAAAAAAAAAAAAAAAAAAGACAGAGTGACAGAGCTAGATGATAGGTAGGTAGGTAGATAGATACATATGTACATAGTTAGATGATAGATAATCACTGATAGATAAACACTGGTTCACTCCCAAATGCCTGTAATAGCCAAAACTGGGCCAATCTAGGTATCCCACATGAGTACAGGGGCCCAAGCTCTTGGACCATCTTCTACTGCTTTCTTAGGCCATAAGCAGAGAGCTGGATTGGAAGAGGAGCAACTGGGACATAAACCGGCACCCATATGGCATGCTGGCACTGCAGACGGAGGCTTAATCTACTACACCACAGTGCTGGCCCACATGTTGCTTCTTTAATATGACATCTTTCAGATACTTGGTGGATTTTTGGGTATGCATATCCTTGATGGCTTGGGAAGTTTCTCAAGTGTTCTTAAAGTGAACATGGATATTTGAATCTCTTGATTTGGATGATTTTATGGGGTTTTCTGGGTCAATTGAGTAGCGATCCATTTTCAATCATTACCTAAGGCTGCTTACTGGAAGAGAGGATAAAAACCCTTGGAAAACTACTTGTCAGAGGAATGTACCTCTGTACATAAATGTACATAAATGACCATAAATGACAACTTCACGCGTATTATCCTCAGTGGTGAAAAAACTGAAAATTTACTCCCTTGGATTGGGAACAAGAAAATGATGCCCAATCTTGCTACATGTATCCAACATAGTAATGGAAGCCTCAGTCAGATCAGTCAGGGAATAAAAAGAAATAAAGGGCATCCAAATCATAGAAGAAGGAGTAGATTTGTCTTTGTTTGCATATGACAAAACTTCTTAGAAAATCATAAAGACAGTGCCCGCGCTGTGGCATAGAGGGTGGAGTTGCCACCTGCGGTGCCAGCATCCCATGTGGGCGCCAGTTTATGTCCAGGCTACTCCACTTGCGATCCAGCTCTATGCTGTGGCCTGGGAGGGGAGTGGAGTGTGGCCTGAGTCCCTGGGCCCCTGCAACCACATGGGAGACCTGGAGGAAGCTTCTGGCTCCTGGCTTCAGATAGGCACAGCTCCAGCCATTGCGGCCAGTTGGGGAGTGAACCAGCAGATGGAGGACCCCTCTCTCTCTCTCTCTCTGCCTCTGCCTCTCCTTCTCTCTGTGTGTAACTCTGACTTTCAAATAAATAAATAAATAAATCTTTAAAAGAAAAAAAAGAAAACCATAAAGACTTCACAAAAAATTGTTGATGTAATAAAGGAATTCTATAAAATAAATAAATAGACATACAAAAACCAGTTGTGTTTCTGTACACTAACAATCAAATATCCAAAAGGATATTAAGGGTAAAATCCCATTTATAATAGCACTGGAAATAACATATCTAGGAATAAACTTAGTCAAGGATCATAAAGACTAGTACACTGAAAACTATAACATATGAATGAAAGATATCAAATAAATGGAAAGACATTCATATTCATATGTTGAAAGACTTAATATTACTAAAATGTCTAGAGGACCTGGTGAAATACAGATTCTTTTTTTTTTTTAAGGGAAGGAGTTTATTGGGGGAAATCCATCAGACTGGAGGGAAGGGGCAAAGAAGGAGAAAGAGGGAGAAGGAGAACGTAAAAGAGAGACAGAGACAAGCTATACAGACTCAATGCTGTACTCATCAATATCCTAATGACATTTTCTATGGAAAAAAATCAGTCCTAAAATTTGTATGAAATCACAAAAGATCCTCAATAGCTAAATTAATCTTCAGAAAGAAGAGCAAATCTTGGGAAAGAAGGGATTTTGGAATACTTCCATATTCCAGAATATAGTACAAAGCAGCCATTAATTAAGTCAGCAGAGCACTAGCATAAAGATAGACAAATAGGACACAATAGAGAGGCTAGAAATAAACCCACATATGTGTGGCCAATGATCTTCATCACAGATGTAAAATACACAGTGGGAAAAGGGAAGTCTCTTCAACAACCGATGTTCAGAAAACAAGGTATTCACATGCATACACAAAATAAATAAAACATGGTAAAAGAAAGTAAAAACACACAGCATACACAAAAATGAATTCAAAATGGATTAAAGGCTTAAGCATAAGACACAGAACAGTAAAACTCCTAAAAGAAAACAAAATTATCAGAGTCAGTGAACTCAGGGGGCTTCCATAGCCTTGGCAGCTCATGACAAGAGCCTAGGGTGATTACTGATGCCATAAACAAGAGTGTCAATTTTTTAAGTCAACAACAGGAGTCACTGTGCACTTACTCCTCATGTAGGATCTTTGTCCTTAGTGTACTGTACATTGAGATTTAATGCTATAACTAGTACTCAAACAGTATTTTTTACTTTATGTTTCTGTGTGGGAGCAAACTGTTGAAATCTTTACTTAATGTATGCTAAACTGATCTTCTGTATATAAAGAGAAACGAAAATGAATCTTGATGTGAATGGAAGGGGAGAGGGAGTGGGAAAGGGGAGGGTTGCGGGTGGGAGGGACGTTATGGGGGGGGAAGCCATTGTAATCCATAAGCTGTACTTTGGAAATTTATATTCATTAAATAAAAGTTTTAAAAAAAAAGAAAACAAGGGAAAAACTTCATGAAATTTGTCTTGGCAATGATTTCTTGAAAATGACACTTAGAATAGACAATAAAAGCAAAAATATACAATTGAGACTAAATCAGACTATAAAGCTTCTACATAGGAACAGAAAAAATTGATAGAATGAAAGGACAACCTATAGAATAAGAAACATATTTGCAAACCATGTATAATAAGGAGTCAACATCCAAAATATGTAATGCATTCCTACAATTCAATAGCAAAATAATAACTTAATTAAAAATGGATAAAAGACTTGACATTTCTTTAAAGAAGATATATAAGTGTCCAACTAGTATATGGAAATGCACTCAACATCACTAGTCATGAAGAAATATAAATTGAAGCCTCAAAAGGCCCTAGTCCTTGGGAGGGTCTCCACACTCTGGCTACCTCCAATCACTGGATCCTTTTAAAATCTACCCACTTGCCCATACATTCTGTGTTGTGGCAATGAGTTGGCTGTTTCTCAATCTTGCTTCAGTTGGAGTAAAACTTAGTTGCAGTAAAATTAAGAGAGGAGACTGGAGGATATCGGATATTTTATATACCGTTCCTTGGTACTAAAAATTTTATGAGAGAGAGAGGGGGGTGGGAGAGATCCCATCTGCTGGTTTACTCCCGAAACGTACACAATGGTTGGGCTGGGCTATCTAGGTCTCTCATGTGGGTGACAGGAACCCAATTACTTGAGCCATCATCTGTTGCCCTCACATCTTCTGCCTTGGAAGGAAGCTGGAGTCAGGAGTTTCACACCCAGACCCTGTAATGTGAGATGTGGGAATCTTAACTGCTAGATTGAATACCCACTTCCTACTTTATCTTTTTAAATTACTAGGTTAATAGTAGAGAAGATAGGAATAGGTTTTTTTTTTTTTTTGACAGGCAGAGTGGACAGTGAGAGAGAGAGACAGAGAGAAAGGTCTTCCTTTTGCCGTTGGTTCACTCTCCAATGGCCACCGCGGTCTGCGCGCTACGGCCGGCGCACTGCACTGATCCGAAGCCAGGAGCCAGGTGATTCTCCTGGTCTCCCATGGGGTGCAGGGCCCAAGCACTTGGGCCATCCTCCACTGCACTCCTGGGCCACAGCAGAGAGCTGGCCTGGAAGAGGGGCAACCGGGACAGAATCTGGTGCCCCGACCGGGACTAGAACCCGGTGTGCTGGTGCCGCAAGGCAGAGGATTAGCCTAGTAAGCCACGGCGCCAGCCCAGGAATAGGTTCTTTAGACAAGCCTCCACTAGCTTGTATTTCAAACTTCTCTCTGTTACTATTTACAGCCAAAGAAGATAGAGATAAGCTTTATTTTCTCTCATTTCAGGGTGGGAGAAGGAGAAAAAATATTTCTTAGAAGCTTTTTTCTCAGTTGACATCCTCTTATAATATGACTTTCCTGAAGGTGAATGGCTTCAGGTGCAATGTATGGTGGTCTTCTATGATGTATTCTTCTCACAAGCCAAAATATAGTTATGAAATTTTTAATTTAGTTTAATTTTATTTTATGAGCAGAGACAGAACCAAGTGCTTGGGTCATCACCAGTGCCTCACAGGATGTAAATTAGTAAGAAACTGGATTTGGGAGGGCAGTAGAGCCAGGAATTGAACCAGGCACTCTGATATGGGGTGCAAGCATCCTAAGCAGCATCATAACTGCTGTACCCAATGCTGCCCCTTGAATGTACATTTTGCAGGCCCTGACACTGTAATGATATCCTCATATAATCCCTGCCTTTGACTTAGATATTTTTTTTAAAAAAATCAAACAACCAAAAACCCTGTTAAATGAATCTTACCTTTAAAACCACCTTGACTTTATGTGAACTTCACATTACTTGCAATAACTCATGGTCAATAATTCAGTGGCATTTTCACATTTTTGTTGATGTTTTACCTATCAGTATCTTCCAGTGAACACTCAAATTCTGCAGTGCGGCTGGTGTTGTGACACAACTGGTTAACCCATAGCACACCATGCCAGCATCCCATATCAGAGCTCTGGTTTGCTTCCTGGTGTTCTGCTTCCTATCATCTTCCTGCTAATGTACCTGGGAAGGCATTAGAAGATGACCCAAGTGATTGGACCCCCCTGCCACCTGCGGGAGAGACCCAGATGGAATTCCAGGCTTCTTGCTCTGGCTTGGCCCAGCCTCAGCCATTGTGGTCATTTGGGAAGAAAACCAGAGGATAGAAGAACTCTCTCTCTCTCTCTTTGTGTCTTTCCCCTCCTCTCTGTAACTCTGCCTTTCAAATAAATATATAAATCTTAAAAAAATCTGTTTGAAAAATCAAAGTTTCTGTTTATCCAGCTAAGCAAACTGAGGATTTAAACTCAGAAACAGGGTTGGGTGTTGTGGGCCAGTGGTTAGGCCACCGCCTGGGATGACCATTCCCATAACAGAGTGCCAGTTCCAGTCTTGGCTTCTGGGCTTCCAGTCCAGTTTCCTCTTATGCACTCAGGGCGGGGGGTTGGGGGTGCAAATGATGACCCAAGTACTTGGATCCCTGCCATTCCAATGGAGATCCACTGGGAGTGAACCAGTGGTTGGAAGATCTCTTTCTTTCTCTGTCTCTTCTCTCTACTTAACTCTACCTTTCAAACAAATGAAATCAATCTTTTTAAAATTCTTCTTTAGTAAGGATTTTGTTTTGATATTTTTTCTTATTTTCTACAGTGACCCAGAATTATTTAAAGTAGATGCTGAGTAAATATTGTTAGTAAGGTTATAATGATTAGCTACTGCCATCCATTTATGCTGCTAGCTCAGTTTAGGTTTAGAAATGATTGGAGTTGAAGCTAAAGACCATTTTATCCTATTCCCCCAAACCCAATTTCCTAGCATCATGTAAATGAGAAAATTGCCATGGTTGTGATTTGCCCAGGATGACACAGCTCATTAGCGGAAGCATTAGGACATGACTTCTCAGTTCAGTGCTCTTTTCACTACAAAGTGCCGCCTCCAATCATCTAATGGGGTCAGGAGGAAATGGGACGTAAAATAGGTAAGTTCTATAAGGGAGAAAGTACCAGAAAATGTCGATAGAATGAGGTAGAATCTGGGGCTGGGAAATTGGAAGCTACTAGAAACCATGATAAAATGTGAATGTAAGGGAAACAACAGAGAGGATACACATGGAACTAGATCTGCAGGAAACTTCACCTAAACTTTCTCTACTTCATGCTGAGGTCTGACTCAGTGTTGCAGGCAGCATGCTCTGAAGATAGCTGCAACAATGGCACACATTCCTCAAGCTCTTCTACAACTTGACCATATTATGCCCCATCAAGAGAGGGTATCTAATTCCCTGCTCTTGAATCTAACTGGCCTGTGACTCTCTAGTAGCTAGGAGAATGAGGTTGGAAGGACATGTGTAACTTCTAAGGCTAAGTGCAAAAGGGCTGTATAGCTTTTGTCTGGTTCCTTTGGAACATTCGCTAGGTGGGCAGCCAGCTGCCATGAAACAACCCTGAGACCACCATGCTGAAGAGGATGCATGTAGACACTCCAGTAAAATTCCCAACTGAGCTCAGCTTTCCAGTCATTCATGCCAAGGTGCCAGGCATGTGGGAGACTATCTTAGACCCTGTAGACCAGTCTGTCTTCCAGCTGAACACCACTGAGTGACCTCAGTACATGTCATGGGATCAGAAGTGTACAGGGTGGGGAGGACAGAAGAATTGTTCAGTCAAGACTGCATGAATCCCTAAATTACATAACCTGTAAGATTCAGTGAAAATGGTTTTATTTAATAAAAAGAATCATCAGAAAATACTACAAAGAGTTGTATGCCATCAAACAGGGAAATCTATTAGAAATGGATAGATTCCTGGACACATGCAATCTACCTAAATTGAACCATGAAGACATAGAAAACCTAAATAGACCCATAACTGAGACAGAAATTGAAATAGTAATAAAGGCCCTCCCAACAAAGAAAAGTCCAGGACCAGATGGATTCACTGCTGAATTCTACCAGACATTTAAAGAAGAACTAACTCCATTTCTTCTCAAACTATTCAGAACAATCGAAAAAGATGGAATCCTCCCAAATTCTTTCTATGAAGCCAGCATAATCTTAATCCCTAAGCCAGAGAAAGATGCAGCATTGAAAGAAAATTACAAACCAATATCCCTGATGAACATAGACGCAAAAATCCTCAATAAAATCCTCACCAATAGAATGCAACAATGTATCAGAAAAATCATCCACCCAGACCAAGTGGGATTTATCCCTGGTATGCAGGGATGGTTCAATATTCGCAAATCAATCAATGTGATACACCACATAAACAAACTGCAGAAGAAAAACCATATGATTATCTCAATAGATGCAGAGAAAGCATTTGATAAAATTCAACACCCTTTCATGATGAAAACTCTAAGCAAATTGGGTATAGAAGGAACAAAAAATGGTTTTATTTATTATTTATTTTTAAAGAAACATTTAAAAATTTATTTATTTATTTGAAAGGCAGAATTTACAGAGACAGGGAGAGACACAGGGGGCAATGGCTGGAGCTATGCCAGGCTGAAGCCAGGAGTCAGGAGCTTCTTCCAGGTCTCCTAAGCACTTGGACCGTCTTCTGCTGCTCTCAGGTGCATTAGCAGGGAGCTGGATCAGAAGTGAAATAGCCAGGACTACAACTGACTCTCTCTCTCTCTCTCTCTCTCTATGTGTATATATGTATATATATATATATATATATATATATATATATATATATAAAATCAGAATGGTCACCAAGTTTTGGAGCAGTTTGACGGATAGGGGAACACCAAATTTTCCTACATTTGTAAGCATGCCATTCAGGGATTTCTCATTGAGAGATTCTTGCTTGCTTTGCCCTGGCACATAGATGAACAGTTGCATGTCTGTATTTTAATAGACTGGTAATCTGAGAACCAAGGGGTATCAGTTGGCCCACATGGCCAGAGAGCTTCTGTTTCCTAGTGGATGTTGTATGGAGTTATGAGTCATGTCATAGCTCAATGGAAAAATCATTTTCAGTTCAATGTAGAAAGAGAAATTGATTCTCATTGAAAGGAGGAATTTAAAAACACCCTGTAGGCAAAGGAGAGACTTGGATTCAAATATCGTAGACCCAAAATGTTCAACCTAAAGGGACAAAGAATTGAAGAGTCATTCTCATTAATACATGAATCATGCAGCATATTCCATGAAGTCTACTGAGGCAATGTCTTTCCCTCCAAGATCACATCTGGGTATTGAAAGGCCCGTAACTCAATTTTTTTGTGTTGGAGTCCTGAGAGCTAGGAGGGGTATGGGAATGGCCTAGGTGTGGTAAGTGTGTAGTGTATCTGTAATTCTGAATATAATTGCAACAGCATTGAACCGTATACCTGTTCCTCATCAAGGACAGAGTCTATTTTCTCTCCATTCGAGTCTGGCTGACCTGGGAACTCATTTGACCCATACAGTATGGTAGAAGAGGTATTTTGGCATTTCTAAGCCCAGACACTAAGATGGCCTGAGAGCTTCCACTTTTGCCTTTTGGAGAAAGCCAACTTCTAAATAAGAAGTCCTGTTACCCTGAGACAGCCATGCTCAAGCTTTCCATGTGGAGAGGCCCTATGGAGGAGAACTCAGGCCCTCACTGAAGGCCCCCAGTGAGTTCCAGCTGCCAGTCAACACCAACTAGCCAACTGTGTGAATAAGGCCATCTTGGAAGTAGATTCCCCAGCAGTCTTCAAGTTGTCTTGGCTGACAGTGCATGGAAAGAAATGAGCTATACCTACTGAGACTTGCTCTAGTTACAGAATCATAAACAAATAAATGGCACTGTGGTCTTAGGTTATGAATTTTTTTGTTGAGGTGGCTTGTTATGTAGAGATTAGGTAATTAGAAGAGTAGGAAAAGGCATGAGGCTGGCTTGTGGATATAGAACAACAGGGGTCTAAAAGCAAGTTCTAGGACAAAGGCTTGGGAATTCAGGGATAGGCCATATCATTAGATTCAAAATTCATGTCTGAGACTCAAAAACAGGCCCCAAATGCAGAGGCTGCATCAGGAATTAGGCAAATGGGGAGGACAGAGGACAGAAACAAAGGGGTGGGGGGCACCAAGGCAATGGCTAATGGAGCAAGTTGGATTTTTTTTTAAGTGACAGACCAACACGAATTTTTAAGGGATTTTTCTATGACTGTTTCATAGAATTTGCTTAAGAAACTGAAATAAAGCAAGATTAAAACAAATATTTCTAAAATACTTTCAATTTTCATAGGTCCTGGAAGCAAGTGTCTATCCTCAGCCCCACTGGCAGTGGTAGGAGCAGTGTGAGATACAGCAAAGAAAGCTGTACCCATGCCAGGTAGGGTTCCCACACACTCCTAATGAGTGAGGCAGAATGATGATTAGGACACACTCTAATGAGTTGATGTTTATATAGTACATTTTATATGGGTCTAACTTCTTGCAAGGGCCCAGACATTGCTACCTTTGTTATCTTCAAAAAGCTGTGAGTTAAAGAATCCCTCTAGGTACTGTTATATAAACACATATTCAGGAGGGACCCTACTAATGTGAAGATTTTAGGACTCAGAATCCGTAAAAAGCTAGGTAAGCATCTCTTTTCCAGAATTCTATCTTAATTGGGTCTCTTTCCAGCTGTGTACACCAGGTGACATTAGCATAGATCATAACTGATGCACACCACCTTGAAGCAGTTGGATATATTATTCTACCACCTCTTGCTTTAATAACATTTAGAATGTTCTGAATTTCTAGTGTTTCAGTTCAAGCTATACTGAGAATAATGTTTGCTCCATCCGTTAACAGAGCTGAGCCTAAGTGAACTTATGGAGCATTCCAAGGGTATTTCCCATTTTTGCACCCATCTTTATAATGTGTTGCCTCTTTCCCCATGAGAGACCCAAACATTCTGTTTCCTAATTATTGACCTCAATTCTCCTGTGCCCATCAAGATCTGACCCTTCTCAAGTCTTTCATATTCTGGACCCAACTGTTCCCCAGGAATATTTACTCATTCTGATGCTGAAATATGTGACATAAATCTTTTGAGTAATTTTTATTGATATAGTAAAATGTTCACAAACCCATATGATATCTATAATATAAAAATTATATCCTAATAAGAGAGGGAGGAGATGTACAATTTGGGACATGCTCAATCGGACTTGCCCCAAATGGTAGAGTTAGAAACGTGCCAGGGGATTCCAGTTCAATCCCATCAAGGTGGCATGTACCAATGCCATCTCACTAGTCCAAGCAATCAATTTCTGTTCACAATTGATCATAATGATAGGACTAAGAGTCAAAGGGATCGCATAAACAAGACTAGTGTCTGCAAATACTAACTAATAGACTAAAAAAGGGAGAGAATGATCCAACATGGGAAGTGGGATACACAGCAGACTCAAAGAATGGCAGATGTCCTAAAAAACACTCTGGCCTCAGAATCAGCCCTTAAGGAATTCAGATCTGGCTGAAGAGCCCATGAGAGTATTTCAGGCATGGAAAGCCAAGACACTGTGGCAAAAACAAACAAACAAACAAACTATATGAAAGATCTCTGTGAGTGAGATCCCCCAGTGGAAAGAACAGGTCATCAAAGAAGGAGGTATCTTTCTCTGAAGGGAGGAGTGAACCTCCACTTTGACTATGACCTTGTCTAAATAAGATCAGAGTCACCAAACTCAAAAGGCATCCATAGCCTTGGTAACTCATGACAAGAGCCTAGGGTGATTACTGATGCCATAAACAAGAGTGTCAATTTGTTAAGTCAACAACAGGAGTCACCATGCACTTACTCCTCATGTAGGATCTCTGTCCTAAATGTGCTGTACATTGAGATTTAATGCTATAACTAGTACTCAAACAGTATTTTATACTTTGTGTTTCTATGTAGGTGCAAACTGTTGAAATCTTTACTTAATATATGCTAAATTGATCTTCTGTATATAAAGATATTTGAAAATGAATCTTGATGTGAATGGAAAGGGAGAGGGAGCGGGAGAGGGGAAGGTTGCGGGTGGGAGGGAAATTATGGGGGGGGGGAGCCATTGTAATCCATAAGCTGTACTTTGGAAATTTATATTCATTAAATAAAAGGTTAAAAAATTATATCCTAAGCTAATAAGGGTGGAAATTTCATTATTTTGATTATGGACAATAATATTCCTCTTAGGAGAGAACTATCTTTGCTTTAGAAAATAGATTTATACAAGCAGTTGAGTTGGAGGGAAGACTTGAGAGTCTTGGAGAGTTGTCAGGAGCTTGAGCAACCGTGAGAAGTAGCTAAACTGTTCTTTGTGAGCCCAGAATCAGAGAAGGGGAGACAGGAGATGTTTCTAGGCTTAGGGTAGTAGGACCCATGTTGCTAGGGGAATCTGCTGGCTGTGGAAAGGCTGGTGTTGTATTTGACACTACATGCTGTAATGTACACTTATACTCTTTGGTCTTCAGCTTACTGCAGGCACATGTGTGAGTGTGTGTGTTCAGTCAAATATACATGAATGTATGCATCGTCAGAGTGGGTAAGCCTGGTAGTGAGCAGAGAAAGCAACTTTGGAGGTAGGTATTGGAGCCGAGAACTGGTCATGAGAAAGTGACTCCTCAGTCTACAGAAATGTGGGAGAGTGCTTTGGACTTCTACAAAAAGAGGAATGAGATTTGTGTCACTTCAAATTCCAGGTGACCCATTGATTACAGATAAATCTATGATTATGTAGCTGGAGAGAAGAACCCAGATTGCCTGATTCCAAAGCCCACATTCTGACTACTTGCTTTGGGAGCTACTCAACAAATGGGAGGGAGGAATGAAGAAATATGAGGAGAAAGGGAGTCAGGTGTTTGGCACAGTGGTCATGATAATGCATGAGATGGCTGCATTCCATATTGAGTCTTAGTTCTGCTTCTGATTCCAGCTTCCTGCTAATGCACCCCCTAGGAGGCAGCAGGTGATGGTTCAAGTACTTGGGTCCCTTCCACCCACATGGAAGATCTGGATTGAAGTCAGTCTGGCCCAACCATGGCTATTGTTGGCATTTGATGGAGTGAACAAACAGATGAAATCTCAATCTCTCTCTCTCTCTCTTTCTCTGCCTTTCAAGTAAATGTCTTCTAAAAAATGAATAAGGTACAGAGTGAGGAAACTGGTCCGTTCTGTTAAGTATTTTTCTTCTCCCTTTGTGGAGAAAGCTGTAAAAGTCAACAATTCCCTGATTCAAATTGTGGACTCCTCAAAACTGAACAACAGAGACATTTGTGTGTCTCTAGAACATGAACAAGGATATCCGATGGCTGGCACCCCCATCCCAAGCTCTTATGTTAGGTGAATCATTCTGGGGTTGGCCTTGCGCTTCGCTGTTTTGGGAGGTATGCCTGTCAGGCAAGAGACGGGGTTGGATGTGTCATTTTTCAGTGAGGTTGCTCCCATCCTGAAACACAGGAGGGCAGTGTTTCAACAGGCCTGAGGAGTCTGAATGCACAGTAAAGTATGCTTCCATTATTTTCAGCAAAACGCTTGTTGGACTGATTATTTCAGCTCAAGAATTTTAGAGTCCAGGGGAGGATGCATTTTAATGACTCCAGGGAACGGATCAAATTAAACACATTATCCAGGATTTTCTTTCCTAGCCTCCTCTCACCCGCCTTCTCAGCGCTTCTGTCTGCACTGCACGCGTTTCAGCCTCCTGCCCCGAATTATCCCCATTGCAGAGGCAGTGCTTGCTGAAGAACAAAGGGCCAGAAAAGGCCTCAGCAGCTTGCCTGGGCACAAATCCTCCAAGGTCACCTTACAGCAGGATAAACTTGGGAACTGCTGAGACTTGTGGTCCCAGCCAGCATGTCTGCAGCTGGACAGGCCCTTGCCAGGGAAAAATAGACACAAACCTGGCAGCTGCCACAGCTCTAATCATGTAGGTCAGCTCCACACCCGTCTAGGATCTTCACGTGTGTGCTATCTTATCCTCCGGCAAACCTTGGGAGAAAAGTGCTGTTACCATTTTGCAGATGAGAAGACAAATGCAGAGAGGTCCAAAAGCGTGCTGAAGGTTGCCGAGCTGGTGGATGCAGAGCTGGGGCTGACACCAGGATGTCCAGCCCAGAGCCCAGAGCACACATGACATCCTTCTAAAGTCGGGCTCGACTTCTCTTATACCAATAGGTAGCCCTGTGACACTTGGCTAGAATATTCAGAGGCCACATTAAATGATTTGCTGTGGATGGGGAAGGAATCAGCGACAGCCTTCTTTGGGCCCCCTGAGTGCACACTTTAAATTTCAATTCATCTTCAATCCCTTGTAGCTCCTGGAATAGCCTAGCATTACTGTCGGTTGACGTAATCACATGTAATGAAATCGTGTGATTCCTTGGGATAGTCGACAGACTTACTCTTGATTGTCATGAAGTTTGTTTCTGCCTCACCTTTTACAGGGGTTGCTTCTGCCCAGCTTCTTGTTAAAATATCCTCGGAAACCCACAAGTAAGGGCTGTAATTGCTATCTTAGCTTCAGTCTCACTGATAAGAGACATATATGAATTTTTTTTT
The DNA here is from genome assembly GCF_964237555.1 of Oryctolagus cuniculus. Classification (NCBI taxonomy): domain Eukaryota; kingdom Metazoa; phylum Chordata; class Mammalia; order Lagomorpha; family Leporidae; genus Oryctolagus; species Oryctolagus cuniculus. Next base: position 50,582,926 of record NC_091443.1, on the reverse strand, counting down.
TTAGAAAAAGCAGAATTAACTAATCAATCAAAACACGCAGCTGTAATCTGATTTTAGAGCAATTTGTATGGTAAGAGTTAGCCAAGGAGAAGTAATTTCCTATAACAGTGGGATAAATGCAAATGAAATTTAAGCTCCAGCCTCACTCACCTCACAGAATGTCAGAGAAGCGCCAAGCAGAATGTGTTTATGAATGGGAAAGCCAATGGTGTTATATTTTCTCTTAGGTTATTCTCAATCTTGTTTTCATAAGGGACAAAATAGCTCTAAACATTTCCAAATATTTCACTCCATATGGCTCGAATCCCAAACTTAAAAATATCTACCAACTGCCCACAGAGACCGTTCTTTAAAGAAAAATAAAGAATCAATTTTATTGGAAAATATCCTCAGAAAAGTTTTCCCAGTGGGTAAAACATTGGCTGCCTGCCCTGCAGTGTAGTCGAATCTGTCCTAGCAAAGGTTGGACAATTATTCATTAACCATGTCATGGAAAGTGTTGCACTGGCTAGAAACTTGTTCCTGGTGACCCTAGGGAAATTTCCACCAACTCTAAAATTACTGTAAATGAAGTAGATGAGTGACACTTGCCTAGAATCTTATCAGGTTCACCATTCTGACTTGAAAAGAACTAGGAGCAGTGAACCAATCCTCCCACACTGTGTTGGGGAGTTCTTCAACTTTCCCCAGACTTGCCTTCCAAGCCCTGCAAGCAGGACAGGCCACAGGCTGTGACTAACACTTCAAAGGAAAGGAGAGAAACTGCTGTCATTAAAAATGGGTCACCACTGAGTGACATGGGTTAGGAAAAGATCACTGTGCTAAAAAATGACAAAGCTTGATGGCTTTCCGCCCCATCTTGAAAACCAGGGACATAACAGACCTAAGGGTCAGCACAAACTCTAGAATTGTTTCTATCAACTGCAGATTTAAATACTGAAGCCCTAGAGAGAGAAGAGCTGTGGTGCCCTGGTGCCCTCCACTGAGGCCTGCAGAATACTTTGCAAGTTAGTCCCTTCTGGAGGAGGGCAGCAGGCGGTCTCCTGTGTAGGGCAGCACTGACTATTCCCCCACTACCATGCTTCCCCTCACCTATTTAACAAACATTTCTTGAGCATGTGCTATGTTCCAGATACTATTTTAGGACTTTGGAACAAAGCAGTGACAAGTGAGTCATGGTTCCTGCTCTCATAGGACTCATATTCTAATGGAAAGAGAGACTGTGGAAGAATAAATAATGAAATAGGAGTAACAATTACCACAAAGAAAATAAAACATGGAGATGGGAAGAAAGGGGCCTGGTGAAGGAGGTGCCTCTGGGGAGTGACCTCACTGGTGAGAAGAAGTCAGTCTGGGCAAGGACATTCCAGGCGGGAGAGCGAGGCCCAGGGCCCCAAGGTGTGCTTGAGTAACAGGAGGGGGAACAATGGGGCTCAAGTGCCGTGAATGCACACATTGTGGTGTAAGATGAGGGCCGAGGTGATGGCAGCTCTGCTCTGACTGGAGAGCAGTAGAATCGTGACTGCCCAGTGGACAGTGCAGACCCAGCCTGTGTAAAGGACCTTTCTGGTGCCAGCGTCGCTGTGTAGTAGAGTTAAGCTACCACTTGTGATGCTGGCATTCCATATCAGAGTGCTGGTTCGAGTCCTGGCTGTTCCACTTCTGATTCAGGTTCCTTCTAATGCTCTTGGGAAAGCAGTGGATGATGGCCATAGAACTTGGGATCCTACCACCATGTGGGAGAGCAGGATGGAGTTCCTGATTCCTGGTTTGGCCTGGCCCAACCTGGATGTTGTGGTCATCTGGGGAGTGAACCATCAAATGGAGGATTCTCTCTCTCTTCCCACTCCCTTTTGTCTGTCACTCTGACTTTCAAATGAGTGAATTAATAAACAAAAATATTAAGAGGACATCTTAGGACAGCCACAGTTCCTGTACCCACTGTTCTATATGCACCTTGCCCAGGGCACCAGTTAGGATCCAGCCACATTACACTTGGCAGGTATGGCCTTGAATCTGAGAAGTCAGCTGGGAAAAAGTCTGTCTTTCCTTCATCGGCTTTGAAGACCCATTAAGCATCTGTTTTCTCTGGAACTTTAAGGGCAAGGCCAATATTTCAAAATCTTCCAGGTACCAGTAATTTTTCCCATTGTGTCTCTGACTCACTCTGAGTTTACCTCAGCATCTCATCAAAACTCTTTCTGCTGATCGGAACAGTTTTAAAAACATCATGTCATTACAGCAGATTAAAGAGCAGCTCAGAGGGGAGTAACGTTGATGGGATTTCAGTGCATGTCTCACCTTCAGCTCTGCCACACACAGTTCTATCTCCCTGAGATATATATGGTTCTCCACTAAATTTTCCGTCTTATACCTATGTATTATTTATAAGTGTAGGTGGAAAATTCTTGGTCTTGTAAAATGGCTTTGAATGAGAAGCAACCAATAAACATCTACAGAGAGTCCCACTGGAACTTAGGTCCTTTGGAGAAGGGTGACCAGATGCCTGCTCCCCAACACACAGAACAGAACCAGGCCCAGCAGATTCCTGCCTGTCTTCGCTCATCTTTCCCTGTGGCAGGTTCATCTGAGGAACAAGCATCCCCGCTGCTTTGGCCTCCACCCCGTGTCCCAGTCTTGCCCTGTGCTTGCTGTCAACAAATCTTGTTGCATCACTTCAGGTGTAAGCTCAGTATCAGAGTATGTATCAGCAGCCTGCACTTGGGTCTTAACCCTGCCTCTATTTTTAGCACATGTGTTCTCATGTTGTTTAACTTTTCTCAGCCATTGTGCCTCTGTCCATTCCCAGCTTACTTTGCTACCAGGACTGTCATTTGATGAGACTCAGTTGGCTAATGATTTTCCTTGCATGGGACAACTCTAACAGATTGGGTGTCTGAGGAACATTGTTCAGAGGACTCAGATCCTTTGGGTGTAGTGTGGGCAAGCTGTGTCCTGACTTAGGATCCTGAAGTAGGATCTCTGAACTCTTCACACTTTCCTACATGTCCAGACCCTTCTCCCCCTCATCCAGATGGAAAGAGAAAAAAAGCAAACATTTAGTTTTATTTTCTTTGGTTTGACTTACAAACTGAGCTCCTAAGCATTTAAAGGAATAACCCCAAGAGGGATAGAACATAGTCTATGTAATAATGATGGCTAGACATAGAAAAAGCTGACAGCCATGATCCTCCCACCCCCCGCTTTCAGGAGACATTATGAGTGTCATTTGGGATGAAGGTGGAAGGTAGCACAGGTGATCCTGGATGCAACTGTGGAGACAGCCAGAAGCCACACAAGAAAAAACTGACTTCGTTGGGGGATCTATGAATAACAGCAGTCACTACCAAGAGAGGCAGGGCCTAACCTAGCCAACATACCTGCTCACTGCCTGTGGATCAGCCAGCAGAGGAATACCTGCTGGGGTCCTGGACATGTCTGAGCCTCCGCCTACACTGCCCTGTGTGGGAAAATTCCCACCCTCATCATCTTCCCAGGGTTCCAGTAAGCTTGTTCCTTGTGAAACACAGCAAGTGTCATTTACTTAGAGAATTGTAGGTGGTATAGGAATGAAAATAAAACCCGAGACCTATGTGGGGCTGGCTGTGGGGGAAATAAGTCTTACTATATAATCCATGTGATCAGTTATGATGATTGACTTTGGTACAGGAGGGTGATGGAATTTGATGGAATCTAATAACTACCATTCTTTCCCCCAACATGCGAACATATCCAGGAAGTTTTAGAGACAAACAAGCAATTGTGTTTGGAGAGTTCAAACCATAAGGGCTTGATTGAGTGGCTTTTGGCCTTAGGTGGAGTGAGCATGGGTCACATAAACTTTTCATTTTTAACTTGAAGGATTGTAGGACTTTGCTGTCACATGTGGCTGGTTGTGATTGGCTTTGCACTGGTGGGACCTGGTCTGGTAGCTTTGTGCTGTAGATATTAGTAAGCATAGTCCAGTGGAGTTTTGACCTTGCAGCTAATGGCAACTTTATCCACAGGCAAGTAGCTGTTTTTATAGTCAGGGCAGCAAATGCCAGTCTTACAAATGTGCAAGAGCTGCACTGCTCTCAGTAAAAGAGAGAGCTGAGACAAAGCTTTGATTAGAAGGAAAAGAGAATGTCAGACTTTTAAGTATAGGAGATGGAACACATTTTTCATTGCTTGGCTGCAAATTCACAATGTGGATCAGTCTCAAAAGCATATGGAAAGTGAGTGAATCCAGACCTATAAGATGATATACCAGATGATTCATTTATATAACATTTCAAAGAGGTAAAATATAGTGACAGAGAGCTAGCTCATCAGTGAATCTTCTGGGCTATGGGTAAGGGGAGCATATGCATTCAAGGAGACACTAGGGAATTTTGGGGAATGATGTTCTGTATCTTGATTGTCATGATGGTTATGTGAGTACACAGTTGTGAAAACTCATCAAACTGTATACTTAAAATGGTGCTGATTAAAATAAAATTTACTGACTTTTTCTAAAGAGAACTAACAGAGTAGGTCCTTAAAGTCAAATTCTGCTGCTACAGAGAAGGTGTAGGTCAGAGAGAGGCTGCTCAGGGCCTGGAACATTCCATGACAGGAAATGCAGGTTCTGAGGAACATGTGGCGGAAGTCTTGTTTTTCACCAGGCTCTGGGACACAGGCTTTGCAGGCAGTGCAGCCTCCATTTAGGGATCTGCTGAGAGTGATTTTCCAGCTGAAAGGAAGGAGAGATGAGGAGGAGCCTTTCCTGAGAGGCAGGCTCCCCAGGCCGGAGTAATTTCAGAATAAGAAACAGGGAGAACCATCAATGTGGTGCAGGACTGAAAATGCTTCTTCACGAGAGACAGAGGAGACCAAGTCAGCAGGCCTAACCCACGCTGTTCTCAGAGGCAGATGGAATTTGGATTTTTCTATATATTGATTGGAAATAAAGGCACTCATGATGAGATCTAGTGACTAGGAGGGCAACTACTGCAAATTTCTGAATTTTATTAGGAGAGTTAGCTATGTATCAGATTCTACCTCCAAACTGCTAAGACACTATGTATATATGGATTTCTTGTCCCCTCCCAATGATATAGTGAAAATAATGTAATTGGCCTGTAGATGGGAGATATTATTAAATATTGAGTTCAAACTCATATTCTCCCAACAAAGACATAGAATGACCAGTTACCCAGCAAAATTGAAACTAACAATTCAGTCCCATTTCTTTAGATCATTCCCCTCAGATATCATGGGTCTCTGCTATGATATTTGGGAATAGTAAGTAGTAGAGAGTTTTGCCTGGGATATCTGCTAACTGATATGGATTTATGTTTTCTAAAATACATGGGTACTTCGATCAGTGTTAGCATTTTCATTGATTTCCTCCAAAATGAGGCACATATGGATACAACTGAACTTTGAGGATCCTGAGGTAATTAAATCTATTCTGTTGGGAGAGAACTCAACTGCAGCTGAGAACCACAGTTCTACCTAGGTAGGGAATATTCCCCTGACGAACTCAGAAGAACAAGAAGTGGGGAGGATGGAATTTGGGTTTCTAATGTCTTTTGATTTTTAATACAAAGGTGAGATAGTTTGATTTTAGAATTTAATAAGAAGGGGCTTTGATTTTGGAGTTATAAATTCAACCTGGGAAAATCATGATGGAAGAAGGCTTATACTCAAATTTGGAAAATTTTATTATTGATATATTAATGATATATCTTGATGTCTTCATTTAGTTTCATTGTAGAATCTCTGATGAGGTATTTTGGACTGTGTGGCTGAATGTAATTTAGGATGGAAAATAGAATAGGGGGTGCATCAGTCCAGTATGGTCTTTATGGTCTAATCTATTTCATAGCTTTCTGGGAACAAAAATCAACCCTGTCCCACTCATAGTCCCATGGAAGAAGAATAGTGATTACTGAGAGAGAAGTCTTATTAAGTGGCAGCAACACTCTTCTGAGAGAGAGCTGATTCCTTCCTCTGGAGGGAGTGTCTCATCCCTGTTACAGAGTTGATTTCCTCCAAAATGAGGCACATATGGATACAACAAACCACAGGATTCAGAGTTAAGCCTAATGGCTTAAGAGCTGAGGAACGAGAAGAGAGAACACCTATTCCTCCCTCCCCTCTTGATTCCAGTGTTTGTCCAAGATGAGAATCACCACATTAGAGCAGCCATTCAGCATCACTTGGGACCTTGATTAGAAATACAAGTTCTCAGGTCTTACCCACACCAGCTGAGTTAGAAAGAGAGGCCTAGTAATCTGCACTTATAACAAGCTTTCCAGGTGATTCTGTTACCTGCTCAAGTTTGAGAGCCACTGCAATGGAATAACACTGCTTGCCTCTCACCACTCGCTTGCTTATTCCTGGTGAGTGGGGTCAAGGTGGACACAACTGAACAGCTCAATGCATTTGGGAGACGGAACTGGGCATGCGAGGCACTTCTGGCTTCTCTTTACCCCTTTTGGCTTCTCCTTCTTTAAGAGCTGCCTGTAGGCCCGCACTGCAGCTCACTTGGCTAATCCTCCGCCTGTGGCGCTGGCACCCCGGGTTCTAGTCCCGGTTGGGGCGCCGGATTCTGTCCCGGTCGCTCCTCTTCCAGGCCAGCTCTCTGCTGTGGCCCGGGAAGGCCAAGTGCTTGGGCCCTGCACCCTTTGAAAGACCAGGAAGAAGCACCTGGCTCCTGGCTTCGGATCAGCGCAGCGCGGCGGCAGTAGCAGCCATTTGGAGAGTGCACCAATGGAAAAAGGAAGACCTTTCTCTCTCTCTCTCTCTCTCTCTCTCACTGTCTCTCTCTGCCTGTCAAAAAAAAAAAAAAAAAAAAAAAAAAAAAAAAAAAAAGAAGAAGAAGAAGAAAATAATGAAAAAAAAAAAGAGCTGCCTGCAGATGGAGAGCATGTTGCTGGCCTATGATGTCCCCAGTGTGGCAAGATTGAAGGGCAGGCTGGCCCTAACTAGCGAGGCACAAAGGCTGGGGAGTTTAATTTGGGAAAGAGTAGTAAGTCCACTTGTCTTTCACACCCAAGCTGGGTTTCTAAGAGCTGTGCCATTAATAGTTGATTTCCATCTTTCTAACTTCTGTGTTTATTGATTAGTTGGTTCTGAACTTGGACAGGAAAGAGGGATAATATTTATTTGATTGTCTCAAAACTAACTTAGGAGGGAGTTGTGGTACATGTAGATTAGAGAATTAGGATCCTTTAAATTCCACTAGGCACCCTAGTTTGTGTAGCTTTTATGGGGATCTAGGTCAGAAATGAGAGTATATGGGACCAGCGCTGTGGTGCAGTGGGTTAATATTCTGCCTGTGTCACAAGTATCCCTTATGGGCACCGGTTCTAGTCCCGGCTGCTCCTCTTCCAATCCAGCTCTCTGCTGTGGCCTGGGAAAGCAGTGGAGGAAGGCCCAAGTCCTTAGACCCCTGCACCCGTGTGGGAGACCAGAGGAGACTCCTGGCTCCTGGCTTCAGATCGGCACAGCTCTGGCCATTGCAGCCAATTAGGGAGTGAACCAGCAGATGGAGGACCTTTCTCCTTGTCTCTCCCTCTCACTGTCTGTGGCTCTGCATCTCAAATAAATAAATAAAATCTTTTTTTAAAAAATGAGAGTATAATGGAAATTATTCATTAGATTCTCATGTTTGAAGACTTGGAACATTTGTACATATCCATCAAGAATTTTTACTTGTCTTTAAGAAATAAGGCCAAGGAGAAGGATACAATAATATTCATATTATAATAGACTGACAGATTTCCATCATAAATTAGTCACAAACAGGAACAGCAATGAAGACTCAAATTAGTTCATTATGTCTATAAGACTTCATTGTATACTTTTAAAAATAATGACTCATGCCAACTTCTGAATTATCTTTGATATACATATGTTCAACTTACCACTATCCATTTATGATCACAGCTAATCAAGTCACTCAGTCTTAAGGGAGCTCTAAAATGAAGACTGTTTTTGAGTTGGATGGAGACAAGCAGCCAGAAGACTCCTTTGACTTGATTTTCAAGTTTAATGATTCTGAATATGTGTATTTCCCCTTCTATGAAAAGATCGTGTGATTAACGATGCAATTTCTTTTCTTTTTATAGCCTCTGGGTCTAAGATTAAATTAACTACATGTCAATAAATGATATTTTCATTATTTCAACAAAACTGTGCCACTTCCTAAGATTAATTGTTGAAGTTGAGATGATGACATAGCCACAGGGAGGAAGATAAAATATGATTGTAGTTAAATGCAGGCTTTTGTGCCTCATTGACTATTTTCCCAGTGAATTGGGATCCTAACTTTTTGCTTTAAGTGAGGATTTAGTAAAAATCAGTCATTGTAATGATTAACATTCAGAACCTGGAAGTACAAATAACAAAAACAATTGCCCACCAGCATTCTGTGCAACTTGGCCTAGCAATGAGGCCCAGCTTAAGTTGAAGAGTTGGATGTGATGGCAAGATTTATCAAGGGTTTTCTGTATGCAGAAGTATGACACAAGACTCGTACCTTAGTCCCTATTCAAAACCCAACTGACAGTGGGTCAGAGCTCTACATCTAAGACCTGAAACCATCAAATTACTGAAGGAAAACATAGGGAAAGCATTGTAAGACATTGGCATGGGCAATGGATAAGACTTGGATAAGACTGCAGAAACACAGGCAATAAAGGCAAAAACAGACAAATGTGATTACATCAAGCTAAGAAGATTCTGCACAGAAAAGTAAATACTCAACAAATAGGCAACCAACAGAATGGGAGAAAATATTTCCAAACTGTACATCCAGCAAAAGATTTTTTTAAAGATTTATTTTATTTATTTGAAAGACAGAGTTACAGAGAGGTAGAAACAGAGAGAGAGGTCTTCCATCCACTGGTTCACTCCCCAGATGGCCGCAACAGCCAGATCTGCACCGATCTGAAGCCAGGAGTCAGGTGTTTCTTCCAGGTCTCCAACATGGGTGCAGGGGCCCAAGGACTTGGGCCATCCTCTACTGGTATCCCAGGCCATAGCAGAGAGCTGGATCGGAAGAGGATCAGATGAGTCTCAAACCAGCGCCCATATGGGATGCTGGCACTTCAGGCCAGGGCTTTAACCTGCTTTAATCACAGTGCCAGTCCCCCAACAAAGGATTAGTATCTAGAATATAGAGCTCAAGAAACTCAACAACAACAAAACAAGCAATCCAGTTAAGACATGTGCTTAAGGATATGAAGATTTTTTTTTTGACAGGCAGAGTTAGACAGTGAGAGATAGAGATGAGAGAGACAGAGAGAAAGGTCTTCCTTCCGTTGGTTTACCCCTCAAATGGCCGCTACGGCTGGCGCAATGGGGCCGGCATGCTGTGCCAATCCGAAGCCAGGAGCCAGGTGCTTCTTCCTGGTCTCCCATGTGGGTGCAGGGCCCAAGCACTTGGGCCATCCTCCACTGCCTTCCCGGGCCACAGCAGAGAGAGAGCTGGACTGTAAGAGGAGCAACCCGGACAGAATCCGGCACCCCAACTGGGACTAGAACCCAGGGTGCTGGTGCCGCAGGCAGAGGATTAACCAATTAAGCTGCGGCACCAGCCTGAACAGACATTTTTTAAAGAATGAAATACAAATGGCCAACAGACACATGAAAAGATGCTCAGGATCACTAGCCATCAGAGAAATACAAATATAATCACAGTGAAGTTACACCTCACCTCAGTTGCAATGGTTATTATTCAAAAATCAAAAATAATAATGTTGGTGAGTATGTCAGAAAAATGTACCCTAATGCACTATTGGTGGAATATAAACTAGGACAATGATGGAAGACAGTATGGAGATTCCTCAGGAATCTTAAACTATACCAACATTATTACCCAGCCATTTCTACTCCTTGGAATTTACCCAAAGGAAATGAAATCATCATATGAAAGTGTTATATGTACCCCCATGTTGATAGCAGCTCACCTAACAATAGCTAAGATCTAGAACCAACCCAGATGTCCATCAATTGAAGACTGGATAAAGAATTTATGGTATATATAAACAGTAGAATACTACGCAGCTATTAAAAAGATTGAAATTCCGTCTTTTACAACAAAATGGATGCTACTCGAGATCATTATACTTAGTGAAATAAGTCAGTCCCAAAAAGGCAAATATGTTTTCCCTGATTTATGGCAACTAGTATACAGAGTATTACAAAAATTTAATGTATATGAGTGTATTTGACATTGTGAGATTTGATTATTTATATTCCTTGTCTATACTCTTGAGGAACAGTGGTTTTTCTACTTACTACTTGTTGAATTTTGTATTTAGTGGAGGGTTAAGCTTGTGATTATGAAGAAAATTGAAAGTATGTCATTGGAAAAATTAAAAGAAAAATAAGAAAAGCAGGGGGGTGGTAGAATTCAGTGAGTGAGGAAGGGTAGGGTGGGAAGAATCATGCTCTTAAAACTGTCTGTATGAAGTACATGACGTTTGTTCCCTTTTTATAAATAATAAAACATTTTTAAAAAGGGTTGGCATCCACACAGAAGACCAGCTCAGGATTGCTCTCCCGTCTATCCTGGCTTATAGACAGGGTACTGATTGTGCTCCAGTATTTCATTTACTGTCAGTTTTTTAGAACCCGAAATGCTTGAAAGTCATTTTACTGACATAGTCCCTGTCTAATTCACAGGGACTTTTAGTACATAATTAATGAAACATTTATAATGAAATGCTGTACAGTTGCAGTGAAAGTATGAGCTAGAAGTTCAGCCCAACAAAAGAAATCAGGAAAATTAAATAAATGTTGTTTATTTTAAATGTTTGAGAGGCTAAAAGAACAGAACAATTTTGGAAAAGAGTTCAACGGGCTTTCTATGCACTTTCAAGTATTCTGGAATTCGATGGCCCTGGTCTCTTCAAGGAAGTTTTTCTTTTATCTGATGTTGGCAGGGAATTTTGAGTTATTGCTTCTCTTTCTTCAAGATAAAGTACCTTTTCAGAAAGGAAAGAACATTTCCAAAAATAAATGGTCCAGAATTGAACTAGAGTGCTGGGGGAGGGGTGGGGTTCAAGTCTTGTGTATGTGTATGTGTTGGTTCGACAGAGTTCCTTTAATAGAATCAACTGGAGTGGTACAGCAGAGAAAGTCTAAAGAAAAGTAGGGAGCGTTGCACAGGAGGTATCTGGTGGCAATTCCTGAAAAATGGAAACAAAATTATGTTTGAATGAAATAGAAACATAGTTTCTTAAATTGTCCCTGGACTGTGTTCATCCAGAACGTTGTCACTGCTTGACTTGGGAGATAGCTGGTGTAGTTCCCAGGAGGCATGGTGGCACAGGTGTTCAGGTGCGCTTATGGAAGCTCCAAGGGGGAATACTCAAAATGGAGGTCCTGTGGACAAACTGACTTGCAGTTCAGCCAGCCTGGCTAAGATTTGGCTGTGCCAGTGTATGTACCCTGGAGTATTATTCAGAGGCAAATCTGCAGCTGCCAGAATCTCACGGTGCATGGGTGCCACCACCGAACCGATTTCCCCCTCTTTGTATGGACTCTGTCAGCCTCTCAGTGGCAGGGCAGTTAAGGCACCGAGGGGGAAGAACTCCCGCTTCTTTACAAATTGCTCATGAATTTTCAAGTGTGCCTGTTGGCCGCTGATAGTGGCAGTTCCCATAGACCTCCTACTGGATAATGCTCTTGGTCACAGTTGTTGGAGAGGCAGCAAATGAACAGAACTTCTTGTCCAGCATGTCAGATCAAAAGCAAATAGGAAAGGCTGTGCCAAGTTTAATTCACAAAAAACGACCCCAAGGAAATGCATGCAAGTGTAAACAGGGCTGCTCTCTACAAGGATAGACAGTTCCTATCTGTGTGTGTGAAGTCATCTGCTATCGGCACCTGCTGCAGAACAAACAGCCTCAGGGCTGAAAACCAATTTGAGAAAAGGCAGATGTGGAGGGTCACGTACTCAGGTAGGAGAGGACAGAGACCAAATTACTGTAGGGCTCATTTCTGAACTGCCAGGAGATAAGTGTAAAATGCACATGCATTTTTTAGGGCTTCATAAATAGCAATCAGATTCCTTTTGTAAACAGAACACTGCCTTTTTCTCCGCTTTGATAACCAAGCCTCACAGAGTGGGTTAATTTTGAGTCACTCTTGGCAAATGAGTTTCCTGAGACATTCAGAGGAAAGCCCTGAATCCAGCTGAAAGAGGGACGAGCACATTTAAATAGAAAAGCTGATCCTCCTATCCAACAGCATCTGGCATTTTCATTTTGGCTTACTTATTTGCAAATTAAACTTCCTATAAAAAATCTTACGGGGAAGCTCAAAGATAAGCTTTTATTATTTTCCTGTGAATACCAGCAGTGGTAAAAAAGACTTATTCCAAAATAATAAAGAGGAGCTGTCCTGATGAATAACTTTAAGACTTACAAAGCCCCAAGAAAGTTTAGAAAATTTTGCAATAAATGCATATGTGTAAACACAGAACACATATTTTGTTGCATTCTGGTTCTAATCTGTCCCTTGAGGTCAAGGCTTTGGAACATTAGCTTGATGTATATTTTTAAAAATGTGATTATTTGTAGCCCTTGCCTATATTCTTGCTGAACTATGTTCTTTTAAATTTTTATTTGTTGAACTCTTTTTTAAGTGGTGCATTAAGCCTTTGACTATAATGTAAATTAAAAATGTTATCTCAAAAATTAAAAGAAATAAAATTTTTTAGCAAATTAAAATGATCATTTGGAAGGCAGGGGTGGGAGAGGGGAGAGAGAGAGAGAGAGCTTCTATCTGCTGGTTCACTCCCAGATGGCCACAATGGCCAGGGCTGGTCCCAGGAACCTGTAGCTCTAACCAGGTCTTCCATATGGGTGGCAGGGACCCTAGCACTTGGGCTGTCCTCCACTGTCTTCCCAGACACATTAGCAGGGAGCTGGATTAGAAGTGGAGCAGCTGGGACTTGAATCAGCACTTCAAAATGGAATGCTAGTGTTGCAGGTGGCAGCTTACCTCAGTGCACCTCAAAGCCAGCCTTACCTTGACATTTTATGAAGGTAAAATTGTTAGCAGTGCCTGGGTATTTGGGGCTGGTATCCATCTTACCCTTTCTGCTTTTCGACTTCTCCATCTTTTGTATTACTCTTCTGCCTTCCTTTCTTGGGAAGCAGGCTTTCAGGTTGCTCCAGCGATGAGCTGGTGATTGGTAGAGCCTACTGCTTTGACAATTATTTAGTTTTCTTTCCCATAAAGTCCCCTTAGGCTCCAAATCCTAGGCCTAGGGACAAGCTCCACATTCCCTGTTCTTTATCCCCACTCCCTGCTCCTTGTCCTCCTAGAACATCTCTGGCATCTGGCTTTGTACAAAGGTAACGAACAGCACTGGCCTAGCTACTTTGTACAATTGTTCAGCAGAATCTGTGAAAACTGATCTTACACACATCCTATGGATCCAGCAATGGTACTGCTTGGCATATACCAGCAGAAATGGGTGTATGTATACAAAACAAACGCACAGGAAGGCTCATATAAGCATTCTTCAGAATAGTAAAAGGCTGAAATCAACTTATTATAAGGATTCAAAAATTGTGGAATAAAAGAGTACTTCAAAAATATTGTGGAAAAATAGAGTTAAAAGAAAAGCTTATTTTGGCGCAAAGAACTTTGAAATCCATGCACAGTTTTTCCATAATGTGCATTTTCCATGAACTTTCTGATGACTTCTCATATGCCTGGATTTCCAATGTTTATGCTCCAAAGTAAATTTACCTTTTAATTCAAATTTTGTGAACTTTTTGAAACATCGTCATATTTGTAATACTTACAATACAGCAGCAAGGATGAACAAACCACAACCAACATCATAAATTACTCACAAAAATGTGTTGAGCCAAAGAAGCTAAACCCAGAAGAGTATATACTCGGTGTGTATGGGTGTGTGGATGTGTGTACTTCAAAAAGAGGCAGAATAAATCTGCAATGTTAGCGGTCAGGATGGTTGAGACTGGGGCTGTGGAGATTGACAGGGAGGAGATATGCAGAGGGCTGCTGGCTGCTGAAATGGCCTGATTCTTGATGGGAGTGTTGGTTACACAGCTGTGTTCACTTTGTGTGCTTTTCCACTTGCATGTTACACTTGCACTATGATAAAATTTTTCTTTAAAAGAGAAAAGATCTACACTAAAAATTAGTATAAGATGCAGTCATCTTTTTCCAAGAAAGAAATTTATGTACAAAACTTAACCACATGACAAAAATTCAATTCCACCACTGAGCAAGCTGTCTCTGCCTATCACATTAGTAGTCACAGTTATTAGTGTCTGTGGTCAAGCTCTGTACTTAGCTAAACACTTTTCTAGAAGAGGTATGCATAAAACCTATGGAAATCCACCAAATATTTGGAGCCCTAATATGCGGCAGGCATAGTGAGAACAACGGACCTCCTCTCTCTCTCTCTTTCTCTCTCTGATTTATTTATTTGAAAAGCAGAGCGTGGGGTGTGGGGAGAGAGAGAGAGAGAAAGAAACAAAGGGAGAATTTTCTATCTGCTAATTCACTCCCCAAATTCACAGCCAAGTCTGGGCCAGGCCTGGCCAGGAGCCAGGAATTCATCCAGGTTTCTCTCATGGGTGGCAGGAGCCCACATATTTGGATCATTTTCTGCTGCCTTCCCAGGTGGATTGGAAGTGCAGCAGCCGGTACTCGAATTGGTGGCACAAGCAGTAGCTTAACCTGCCATACCACATCAGCCCCCTTGTGTCTTTTGAATTTCCTCCTCCCCTTCCTTCTTCTACCCAGGCCCCACCCCTTGCACTCCTCTGCAACTGCTGTGTTTTGCAGTGTTCCCTTCTTCTTTGCCACGAACACAACAACTTTCTCTTTGTGAATGAAATTGGACCTTTATGTAATGGATTTGAACCTGCTAGGGCACAGGCGCAAGAAGCTAGTTGAGACTGGATTTCAGAAATCCCTAGTCATGTACCCCTCCCTCTTCCCAAGAACAGGGATTACAACCACCACAACCCCTGCTCCTATCTCCTTGCTACCCTTAAGCTTATACTCAAAAACTCAGCTTTGATATTTGCAATTCTAGAAGAGCTATTAACACCAGAATAGTTTGAGTAATTATATCCAAGTGACAGAGAAAATGCAGCAATCATCCAGAAGTACTTACTAGTATAATAAGAATAGCCCAGAAATACAGCTATTGATGGGTACTGGTACAGATGTTCTATCTGTATTTTTACAACATTAGGTACAGATACTCTGACTGTACCTAGCTCTTTAGGTAGGACCAGATCCTTATGTGTGTTGCAGTATGTTAAAAACCCTGGAAAAATTGCACAATGATCCACAATAAGGTATTACAGGCTAGGCACAAGATAAATTTTATGTCTCACTGGAAACATATGATCTTTATGGAAGCAAATATGGTTATTGCATGTTGATCACAAATTCTGATTAGCAATTTTCTATGATTTTGATAAATTCAAGTTGGTAGACTAATAATTTCTTAACAGATGGAGTTTTCTTGGAAGATAGATTTCAAAGTGTGAGGTCCCTAGGGTTAATAAAATAATTAAATGGCTTCCTGGTAGTGAAAAATTTGACAAGTACAGATGTAAATTCAGGTGCCTTGCCCTTCTACAGGGCCAGCAGAGGGCGCTGGAATTAAATTTATTCCTTCCTGAGCCAGTGTTGTTTCAAGGGCACAAGACAACAAAAGTGAAGATTATTAGGGCAGATCTAGTCCTCTGAAGATTGAAAAGCGACCAGACCAGGATGGCAAGTGTATTTCATGTGCAAGATTTTAAGGACTAGGAGGTGAAAGACACGAGGAACAGTGTTTTGATGACAGTATTGTCTCGTTATGACCTGTAACTGCCCACAGTTGCTCAGAAATGGATCATCTAGTGTGTGCTCATTGAGAGCATAGCTGACTGGATAAGTTCAGCACTGACCTCCTTAAATGTCATTTTCATCAGTGGGAGTGCGTCTGATCTTGCTAAAACAGTGGTCTAGGGATTTCTGTTCCTGATTCCTCCTCCTCCTCCTCTCTCTACTGGTCTCTCCTAGGCATGACTCTGGAGTAATTATTTCAGGCATTAATAAATCTCACAAGGAGCTTCTTTTTCGTCAGGGGTTGATTCCGAACCTCCCACTTTATTCTTGCTCAACAGGTATAAGGAAGGTGTAACTTGCCCTGCCATCCTGAAGGAGCCTCAGGAAATAAACAGAGTCAGGGTAGCCCAACTCCATCACTCCATTTCCTCTCTGTGACGGCTCATCTCTTTCTGGAGAAGCTGAACACAGTCATCTTGCCTCACTGCTTTTTATAACTTCACATTTCACTGATTGCTATTCTGCAGATTCACACTGAGTTCCACTAAGGCACTTAACCTACTTAATTATAAAAAGTTTTGTGTTCATCATTTTTTTTCACATCTTAAATGATCCTACAGTTTTCAAACTGTTTACACAAGCTGGATACTTGAGTTCCAGACTCATTTTAGTTATTTGCACTTTTAAGATGTGATTTTCATCTCCCCTCTATTTTGAATAAGTGCTTATGTGATTGGAATTAGAAACCCTGTGTTCTGAGTCTATGTAAGAGAACTCTAGAGTGATCTTTAGAGGCAACCCACAGCCTCTTCTATGACTTTGCTAACAAATCAGCAATTTTCCTTACACTTGAACATTTCTAACTATAGGATGAGGGTACTCTAACTCATGAGAAGGATCTCTGGTCAATTTATGTGTTCAATAGGAATCCACCTCTTTGAGTTTTCTAACAACAGATGCAAGTTGCAATCCTCTTCTCAACCTTTCTTCAGTGTTTCAAATGCCACTCTCATCTTTCTCTTCCATTCTCTTTTTCCCAAAGATTGAATATACCTAAGGTCTTTTTTTAAAGATTTATTTGAATGGCAGAGTGGCAGAGAGCGGGAGGGAGACAGGGACACACACACACACACACAGAGAGAGAGAGAGAGAGAGAGAGAGAGAGAGAGAGAGAAAAGGAATCTTCCATCTGCTGCTTCATTCCCCAAATGGCTGCAATAGCCAGGGCTGGGTCAGGCTGAAGCCAGGAGCCAGGAATTCCATCCTGATCTCCCACATGGGTGGTAGGGGCCAAGTACTTGGGCTGTCTTCCTCTGCCTTCCCAGGTGCATTAGCAGGAAGTTGGATAGGAAGCTGGTACTTGCACTGCCACTAGTGTTGGCTTAACCAGCTGTGCCACAATGCCAGTCCTTCCCTAAGGTCTTTAATAATCCCACATATAGCATGAAGTTCTTTTTGCTTCCTTGTCATCATAACCAAAATTTGTTTGTCAGTACTTCTTAGAGTACACTCTATCCAGACTCCGTTCCCAGATAAGCAGATGGCTGGATTCACAGGAGCTTGTTCTTGTGTGGAGGTAAAGCTGTACTAATCCTGAGGCAAAGGGCAGCATCCTCAAGTCAAGCTGGGACCCAAGGGCAACTGATAATTCAAGCATAGCATCTGACTCTAAACTAACTGGGCCAAGAAGCAGAAACCTGTCAAGAGATTGATTTAGAGTAGAGTGCAAAGTCTCCCCGAGGCATTAGAACAGCCCCTGCTGCATACAAGACCTAAGCGTGAGAAAAAGGCTGTATACTTTTTGAGCTCACTGAAGATTTTATGGATTTTCTTAAGTGGGTATTTATGGTGGTTTTTCTGATACCATTCCTAATACCAGATGTGTGAGGTTTTTTCCATACCAGTCCTCCAGTTCTCTGACACCAATTTGGCATCCAATACTTCAGTTCTGAGGTTAATTATCAGGAGTTAGATCAGACCCTGCACAAGAAGTTTCCATTAAACCACCCCCACTTCAGATGGCTGCAAATGGGGTGCTCAGACAAGCCACATTTCTGCTCACATGGGTTCCCATAACCCTTACCCCAACCCCAGGTCTGGTAATTTGCTAGAATGACTCACAGGACTCAGGAAACACTGCACTTACCAAGTTTATTTTAAAGGATGCAACTTAGGAACAGCCAAATGGAAGAGATACATTGGCAATCCGTGGTGGGGAGAGCTGATGATGCTCAGCTTCCATGCCCTCTCTGGGCATCTGCCTTCCCAGTACATCAGTGTGTTCACCCGTCCAGAAGCTTTTTGACCCTCCTTGTTGATGACTTTTTTAAAAAATGATTTTTTTTATTTATTTGAAGGACAGAGTTACAGAGAGGTAGAAACAGAGAGAGAGGTCTTCCATCCACTGGTTCACTCCCCAGATGGCTGCAACAGCCGGAGTTGTGCCGATCCAAAGCCAGGAGCCAGGAGCCAGGAGCTGCTTCTGGGTTTCCCACGTGGGTGCAGGGGCCCAAGGACTTGGGCCATCTTCCACTGCTTTCCCAGGCCATAGCTGAGAGCTGGATCGGAAGGGGAGCAGCCAGGACTAGAACCAGTGCCCTTATGGGATGTCGGCGCTTCAGGCCAGGGCTTTAACCTGCTGCACCACAGTGCCGGCCCTGTTGATGACTTTTTATAACCCAAACTCTAGCTCCTGTTCTCTCTGTAGGGCTGAAAGTTCCCACCCTCTAATCATATGTTTGGAAGAGTTAATATTGTTAAAATGGTCAAGCTGTCAGATACAATTTACAGATTCAATTCAATTCTCATCAAAACAGCAATTACATTTTTTACAGACTTAGAAAAAAATTCTAAAATTCATATGGAAGCACAAAAGACCCCAAATATTCAAAGTAATGTTTAATGAAAATAACAAAGCTGAAGGAATTATAATATTTTATCTCAAGACATACTTCAAGATTTTAGAAACCAAAACTGTATGATGTGGGCATAAAAATCCACACAGGCCAATGAAACAGAGTTGAGAATCAGATAAATCCATACTTATACAGCTCAATTGATTTTTAACAAAAGTGCCAAAAATATACATTGGAGAAAGGATAATTTTTTCAATAAATGGGGGTAGAAAAACTGGATTTCCATATGCTGAAAATGAAACTAGATCCATATTTCTATCATATCAAAACCAACTCAAAATGGATCAAAGACCTAGATTTAAAACTTGAAATTATGAAACTACTAGAATAGTAGCATAGGGAAAACACTTAAAGACACCGATATGACAGTGATTATTTTTGATAAGATCCCCAAAGTACAGGCAACAAAAACAAAATTAGACAAATGGGATTATATCAAATTAAGAAACTTCTGCAAAGCAAAGGAAACAGTCAACAGAGGGAAGAAACAACTCACAGACTTGAAAAAAACATTCCCTAGCTGTCCACTCAATGAGAGATTACTATCCAGAATATGTAAGGAACCCAAAAAACTCAAGAGTAAAAACAATCTAAATAAAAATGACATTTTTCAAACAAGAAATATAGACGGCCAGCAAATATATGAAAGAGTGTTCAACATCACTAATCACGGCTCTGCAAATCAAAACTTAAAAGAATGAAATCCTTCCATTTGCAGCGTCATAGATAGAACTGGAGAACATTATGTGAAGGGAAATATCCAGACACACAAAGACCAAAACCCTCATATTCTCATTTATATGTGGAATGTAAGAAGTTGATGTCATAGAGCTGGAACATAGAACGATGGTCAGTAGAGGTGAGGAAAGGTTGGATAAGTGGTGCCAATATAAGTTACATAGGAAAAATAAGTTCAAACATTCTATAGCACAGGCAAGTGACTGTAGTCCACAACTTTTTCTATATTTTATGTGGAGCTAGAATAGAGGAGTTTGAATGTTCCCAACACAAAGAAATGATAAATATTTAAGGAGATAGGAATGCTAATTACTGATTTGGTCGTGACATGTTGCACACATGTCTGAAATTGTCATACTTGACCTCATCAATATGTACAATTATTGTCAATGCACGAGTTTTGTTTTTAACAAAAAGAACCCCCTTCAGATGATCTCAGCTATTTATGAGGTGGACAGGGTCCTATCACAAAAGAAGTCAGGTGAAGTTTGAGGCCTTTTGTGAATCTATTACTGGTGAGTTCTGGGCATCAGATGAAGACTGGACTTCTTGGCATGATTGCTAGCATAGAGTAGCATCTTATCTCCCAATTCTTTGAAGTTAAGCACTGATATATGATTGGTTTTGGCCAAAAGAATATGAGTAGAAGTGATATGTGTATATATGGTGGGATCATGGATGCAGTGTTGAAGTGGTGCTTATGTTAACCTGAGGTCCTGAGTGAACCCAGAGAGCAGAGACCCTTTGTTGACCTTCATCAGCACATGTGTGAGTTTTGTTGTTAAGCTACTGTGATTAGGTGTTTGCTTCCAAAGCAGGACCCACTGATCTTAACTGCACTACTTCCATGGTCTTATCCAAGCCCATTGTTCTGCGCCTCTGTGAAGGGGACATTAAGGAGGATTCATAGTCTGGGAAAGACTGAGTGAGTGAGTCCTTGCAGTGGGAGTGCTGAGGAGGTGATGGGAAGGTCAAGGTCTTGGGAGAATACTGGAGAGGAAGGCCAAGGCCAACAGAAGTTTCTTACTGTTTCTGTCTTGAACCAGGATGGTGGGCTTAAAATTGCCAAAGTATTCACTTTTTTGGGAAGCAAATAGGAAATATTACTATTGCAGAAAATTATGATAAAGAGATCGCTGTGAACTTGAGACTGACTGGCCACACTCGGCAAGACATGGTGAGCTTAACAAAGGCAGTTGAGTGGAGACTGATGAAGGTGCATTTCCCACCTCTTAGTTGCTTGGCTGTTCACTGCTGGCTGCAGGCTGGGAAAAGAGAGGGATGGTCATGGGGCTGAACCCCCAGTATAACCAGAGAACAAGTATAAAGAACCTTGGGCACAGAAGACTCAGCTCTTGCCTCTGAGACCGTGTGTGACTTCCAACTGGTCCTTTAGGCTGGTTGAACTTCAGCTTCCTCAGAAACAAAGAAGAGGTTAAAAAAAATCTGTTCTGCCTCATAGGAGTTTTATGGCAATCAGGAGATAATGTGCCTGCAAGGGTTTTGTGAACTGAAAATCACTAGTCAGATAGCAGAGATTTTTTTTGCTCTTGTGTGTCTAAGGCCCTACTTGCTTTGCTTGGTTTTCCCTCTCTGATATGCCTTAGGTGATATTATTTAGATACTAATGAAAAACTATGTTGGTAAACTCATTCCTAGTGCTTTCATGTATTCAAGTCAACCCTGAATACTCTGGTCTCCAGTCTCCCATTAGAAACTTCCTGCTTGGATTTATTGCCCAAACTTCACAAAATGTACACATTTCTCAATAGTTTTTTGAGTGATGCTTGCATTTAAAAGATTTATATTACATTCCCCAAAGTCAATGCACTATGTTTAACAAAATGACATGGAGAAAAAGTCTTGAATTAACATTTCAAATGTCAGTGGCAGAGCGGCAGAATCCTATGTGTGGGTGCTTTGGAAATCACACACAGGGTCAACAGCAGCCTTGCTGGCTCTGAGCGGTCAGAACACTGTGGGTTAATCATCTTATAAATTGTTTGGTGTTCTGGGAGTGATGTTTTAAGTATTTTCCATTCTAACATGGTAGTTTGCTGCTTATCATACAGGGTGTTTTTTTTTTTTTTTCCCCATTGCACTTTAGAGAAGTGAATGGGTGCTTTGGTTTCATGTGTATTGTTATGATGATTTCTACTTCACAAGAAAGAGGCTTCTTGTTAGTCTTTTCTTGCAGACTGTATGCTGTCAGGGACAATTTGATTTTGACCCTTAAAATTTGTGAGGGTGAAAACCTGAGGTTCAGAGGACTTAAGTTCTTCCTAGGCTGCAACATCTCTTCTTATGAGGAGTGAGGGCTGTGATGTGTCTGTGGTTACAACTTGGTCTAAAGCTGCTCCAGGTGCTCCAGGTTGGGCCTGTGTCCTCCTCGTGGCTTTGGTAGAGGCTGTGAGTCTGCAGAGCTCAGCAGAGACTCCCCGACTACTCTGCAGAACCACTCCCCACTGCCCACAGCCCTGGGGGAGCTCAGGTGCTTGAGGGCTAACCCTTCAAGCCACAGAAGTGACAGCTTGTGTGTAACATGGTGACTCAGTCTGCTGTTGCAGGATCACCGCAGACCAGGTGGTTTTCACATCAGACGTTTATACGTCATTGTTCTGGAGGACGAGAAATCCAAGGTCAGGGTACTGGTGTGGTTGAGTTCTTGGGGAGGGGCTGCATCCAGGTGTGCAGCTGGATGGCTTCCCACTGCATCCTCATATGGCAGAGAGAGCCAGCTCTAGTCTTTCTCTGTTCTTATAAGGACACTAATCATCATGGGGGTTGGACTTTCCTGATCTCATATAAACCAAGTCATATAAACCTTCTGGGACCTGAGGCTTCAACAATATGGTTCTGAGGAGTGGTGGGGATAAACTTGCCACCCATAATGTCTCCATAGATCAGCCACACTTTTTTTTTTTTTTTTTGACAGGCAGAGTGGACAGCGAGAGAGAGAGACAGAGAGAAAGGTCTTCCTTTTCCGTTGGTTCAGCCCCTAATGGCCGCTGTGGCCGGCGTGCTGCGCTGATCCGAAGGCAGGAGCCAGGTGCTTCTCCTGGTCTCCCATGGGGGTGCAGGGCCCAAGCACTTGGGCCATCCACCACTGCACTCTGGGCCACAGCAGAGAGCTGGATTGGAAGAGGAGCAACCGGGACAGAATCTGGTGCCTCGACCGGGACTAGAATCCCGTGTGCCGGCGCTGTAGGCTGAGGATTAGCCTAGTGAGTTGCGGCGCCAGCCAGTAGATCTTTCTCTATCCTTGCTCTTTGCTTACAATTTTATTACTGTCTGAGCTGTGGCCGGTGGAGAATACATCAGTTTCTTGGAGGATGGGTGACCGCAGATGAGGGAAGTACACAGGGTCTAAAGTACAACTCAAACAGAGTTGGGGTGAGGTCCTGAGGACAGCCCCTGTTTTATTCACAACACTGTAGGCAGTCTCTGTCCCCAGGACCAGGACTGGGCCTGACCAATAGTGGGCACTCAGTGATTGGTGAGGAATGAATGGGCAGATGAAGCCATGTTGCAGTTGATTTCTCAACAATGTTGCAGTGGATTTGTTTCTGAGAGGAGGAGCGTGGTGGGGGCAAGAGGTGCGGAGTCACCACACAGACCCCAGGAGTCAGGTGAAAGCGGGCTTGAAGCAAACAGCCTACAGACTCATTTATTTCAGTTACTACAATGGCTTATATAGCCAAGACCAGCCAATCCGGTCAAGGGGCGGTCTATGCCCCAACCAATCACAACCTGTTGCCAGGCAGTTTCCAAAACCATCCAATCACAGCCTGTTGCCAGGTAGGCTCTGTTTGCCATGTGGGTTTCAAAACCATCCAATCACAGCCTGTTGCCAGGCAGGCTCCGTTGCCAGGTGGGATTCAAAGCCATTCCTGAGTAACTGACGCTTGCTTGGCAGCGGCCATCTTGGCATGGCCTTCTCATTCCACCACAAAGCCTCAAGCATTTGTTATAATGAGGAGGCGGCCAGGAAGGGACTACCAGACCTAAAACCAGAACACCAGGCCAGAGAGATCAAAGAACGACAACAGGAAAAGGTAGTCAAGTAAGCAAATGCTGTCTGTTGGCTCTGCCTTCACACAGTCGAGGCTGAAGTGGGGGAATGTGTGAGGAGGGATTGACTTTAAAGAGAAAAGATCAGGGCAGCTGTGGTGACGAAGGCTTTGTTCTTCTATCAAGGTTGTTTCTATACTTTCTCTCTTCCATTTGTAAAATTCTTTTCTTCAAAAAGATTCATTTCGTTTATTTTAAAGGCAGAGTTACAGAGAGACAGAGATCCTAGAGAGGTTTTCCATCAGCTGGTTCACTCCCCAAATGGCCGCAACAAACAAGGCTGGGCCAGGCTGAAGCCAGGAGCCAGGAACTTCTTCCAGGTCTCCCATGTGGGTGCAGGGACCCAAGCACTTGGGCCATCCTCTGCTGCTTTCCCAGGCACATTAGCAGGAAACTGAATCGGAACTGGAGCAGCTGGGACTCAAACCGGTGCCCATATGGGATGCTGATGCTGTAGGTAGTGGTTTTACCTGCTATGCCACAGTGCTGACCCAGTATTTGTAAAATTCGTGAGGGCAAGAACAGTGTCTGACTTACCTATCCATCCTTCCAGTCTCTGATAATAATGTATTCTTTCGGCCGGCGCCGCGGCTCACTAGGCTAATCCTCCGCCTAGCGGCGCCGGCACACCGGGTTCTAGTCCCGGTCGGGGCGCCGGATTCTGTCCCGGTTGCCCCTCTTCCAGGCCAGCCCTCTGCTGTGGCCAGGGAGTGCAGT
This sequence comes from Oryctolagus cuniculus, assembly GCF_964237555.1. NCBI lineage: Eukaryota > Metazoa > Chordata > Mammalia > Lagomorpha > Leporidae > Oryctolagus > Oryctolagus cuniculus. The sequence continues at coordinate 50,558,672 of NC_091443.1, read as the reverse complement.
GGAGGATGGCCCAGGTGCTTGGGCCCTGCACCCCATGGGAGACCAGGAAAAGCACCTGGCTCCTGGCTCCTGCCATCGGATCAGCGCGGTGCGCCGGCCGCGGCGGCCATTGGAGGGTGAACCAACGGCAAAGGAAGACCTTTCTCTCTGTCTCTCTCTCTCACTGTCCACTCTGCCTGTCAAAAAAAAAAAAAAAAAAAAAAAAAAAGAATAATGTATTCTTTCGCCGGCGCCGCGGCTCACTAGGCTAATCCTCTGCCAGATTCTGTCCCGGTTGCCCCTCTTCCAGGCCAGTTCTCTGCTGTGGCCAGGGAGTGCAGTGGAGGATGGCCCAAGTACTTGGGCCCTGCACCCCATGGGAGACCAGGATAAGTACCTGGTTCCTGCCATCGGAGCAGCGCGGTGCGCCGGCCACAGCGTGCTGGCCAAAAAAAAAAATAAATAAAAAATAAAAAATAATAATAATATATTCTTTCACAGAGCAGACATTCAACAAATACAAAAGAAGTTTTAAAAGTTCAAAAAATGGAATTAAAATTAAGCTTATTTCAGTTTAAAAAACTTCAAAATTTGGAGTTGGCATTGTGGCGTAGTGGATTAAGCTGCCATCTACAATGTCAGTATCCTATTTGGGTGCCGGTTCAAGTCCCAACTGCTCTACTTCTGATTCAGCACCTTGCTAATGTGTCTAGGAAAGTAGCAGAAGATGGCCCAAGTTCTTGGGCCCCTGCACCCACATGGGAGACCTGGATGGAGTTCCAGGCCCGGCTGTTGCAGCCATTTGGGGAGTGAATCAGCTGATGGAAAATCTCACACTCTCTCTCCCTCTCTCTGTGACTCTACCTTTCAAATAAATAAATAAATCTTCAAAAAAATTAAATAAGTAGATTAAATAAGTAGATGAGGACTTTAGAGTAACTATGATGTATTCTCAAAAATCTTAAGAAAAATTTGAATATAATAAGGAGAAACATGGAAGATACAAAAAAGAATCAATCAGAGGTTGCAGAAATGAAAAATACAATGTATCAAAATTAAAAATCCCTTTGTGGTATTAGCACAGTATTCTGCTAGCCACTGACCCCCTAAGACCACAGCGAGGCCATTTCTCTTCCCTTGAATTCCCTCATGGAATTGGAGAAGCAAGGACTAGGAAAGATTGAGCTTCCATAAGCCTTACCATCTGTATTGCTCTGTGATCACTTCTGGTTCTTAAGCAAATGCTTCGCCATGACCATTTTTCTTCATAATCTTTATTTATAGCACTTCCCAAGGTTATTAAATTATTTCATAATTCTCAGTCGTTTCTTCCCTAGAATGTAGATGGTAGATTCAATAACAGGTACCTCTGGAGGACTCCTGCTCTCTAGTAGGAGGCTGCTCTAATCCTCTTTCCCCACAGGTTTCTATGTAAAATATCACCATTTGGCCTTTGCTGCTAGAACCGGTGCATTCAAAGTCTTGATTACAGGCACAATTGTTGAAAATGATCTTAGAATATCCCACTGTTACAGGCATATACAGAAAGGATGAAAAATAGACCATAAAATTTATTTCCCCAATTTTCAAAAAAGTTCTTCTAGCATCTCTGCAAAGAGCTTGTGTGACTAATAGGCTATAAATAAATATAACTTTGATGCATTATGCAGCATGTAGTCTGACTGGAACTGAGACAAATGAGGCAAATAGAGGCTCTATTCAGAATCATCAGAATATTGAGTGATCAAGTTCAGCAGAAGCATATGTAATTTTTTCTCCCAAGCTTGAACAAGTGTGAAGGAAGAACTTTTAGATGACCATTATGTGCTGATGTTAAAGTTTACATATTTTTATATCTCTTTTTTGTAAGACATGATAAAAATTTTAAGACACTTAGGAAAATTAGCAAGCATCCCCTCAAACATACTACTGGGAACTTATCTTATATGTCTCATTTCTTTCTTTACTATTTGAAGTTTTTTTGTTTATTTTATTTATCAGAGAGAGAGAGAATGAACTAGATGTTGGGGCTTGAGCCCTGAGGCAAGAACACTAATTACTTGGGCCATCACCACTGCCTCCCAGAATCTGTATTTGCAGCAAAGTGGAATCAGAAGCAGAGCCAAGACTCAAACCCGGGTATTCTGATGTAGAATGTGGGTGTCTTCACCATAAGAATGTTTTCATTCACCTCTACTTGGTAAATATAATGATTGACTTTAATGAGTCAACTTGACTGGGCTAAGGGATGCCCAGATAACTGGTAGAACAATACTTCTGGGTATCTCTGTGAGCATGTTTCTGGAAGAGATTAACATTTGACTAGGTAGACTGAGTAAAGAAGTTTGCCCTCACCAATGTGGGAAGGCAACAGTTACTTCTCTGAGGGCTCAAATAGAACAAAAAGAAGGCGAGAAGGGAAATATTTTAACTACTGTACCAAATGCTCTCTCCAGTGATCTATGTTTTAAAAATGGAGTAGAATTCCCCTATGAAGCTATCTGGGACTAGTGCTGTTCATGGAATGTGTTTTCCAATCTTTTGGGTAACTGTCTTTTCATAACAAGTTATGCATCTCACCCAAATTTTAAAATTTATTCACATAGAATTTGGCAAATTAGTTCAAACAGATCTTTTATTTTTCTCTCTTTGGGGAGATACAGCCACTTACTATCCTTGTATTTTCCCTCTCTCCATTTCAGCTCTCTTATCCTCCTTTGTACTGCTTTTTTTCCCCTTTGTACTTCTTTGCTTCCTCATTTGTTACTAGTGAAAGATGCTAGTAGATTAATTATGATAGATATAAATGAAGGAAAGAGTCAGACCTTTATGCCTTCCTTTTATTAATGGAAGTTACCTCAGGGTAACCAAATAGTTTCTCAAGGGGAATTTTTATTTATGGAAATATTTCAGCTGATAAGTAGAAAACAGTTAGAATATTACCTTCTATATGCCCCGAATTAATTAATCTGAGTGCTGAGAGTCAGTGGCTGCTAATTTATAAAATAGGATACCAGAAGGCATTATGTGTGTCCTATTAGAAATACATAAAGGGGCTGGCACTGTGGCACAGTGGGTTAATGTGGCACAGTGGGTTAATGCCCTGGCCAGAAGCGCTGGCACCCCATATGAGCGCTGGTTAAATATCTGGCTATTCCACTTCCTGTCCAGCTCTCTGCTATGGCCCGGGAAAGCAGTAGAAGATGGCCCAAGTACTTGGGCCCCTGCACCCACGTGGGAGACCAGGAAGAAGCTCCTGGCTCCTGGCTTCGGATTGGCAGAGCTCCGGCCATTGCGGCCATCTAGGGAGTGAACCATCAGATGGAAGACCTCTCTCTCTCTCTCTCTCTCTCTGCCTCTCCTCTCTCTGTGTGACTCTGACTTTCAAATAAAATAAAAAAAAAATACATAAAGTCATTTGCAAAGTGATCTTGGCACAATAGTGAACCTGAATCTGATCAAGCCCATTGATCTACCAATTTATAGGAAATACAAATGAGAATAAGTAAAATATTCCTTCTTCCTTTTAGAAAATTGAAACCTAGCCTTGCTCTGTTTCCTTGAAAATTGGACACCGGTTATGGTTAAACTTCATCTAGACTAGGAAGACCATGAATAAATGATCAATATTTGCTGGGAAACCCTGGTTATGGGCTTTCCTGAAGGTGGTGACATTGTGAACAGGCCTCTCTCTCGCTGCTCCTTAGACCCTGTCTATGGAAGCGTTAGGTATTGGTTCCTACTGGGGACATGGAGTTTCTAAGCTATGGGTCCTTTCCCACCCACCCATGATTACATTCTCTTGTGCTTGAGCTGGGTCTTCAGGGCCAGATAAGACTAGCCTGTGGGCAGCTGTCAGGACTCATGCTGCAGTGCCTGGGCTGGTAGGCAGTAAACTGTCCTTGGATCTTTATAAGTGATTTTCAGTGAAACACGTGGCCTCTTTTGTAGCAGAGGGAGTCTGTATGTGTAACTGGGACTAAGAAGAGACCAGAGTAGAAACTGAGAGCAGGAAACAGCAGCATTGTAAATGGTACCAGAGAGATACAACCAACAAATCAACATAAAGCAAACTTTATCAGACAAATGATGCAGATTTCTTCAACATATACATGCAAGGCAAAGAACAACTTAGAGGACAACCTACAAATTAAAATATACTTAAATTACATGTCAACCATTGGAATGTATGAAACTTATTTGGATCTTTAATCAAATGGACTATAAAAATATGAGGCAATGAAGATGGAACACTGATTCAATATTTCACAGTATTATAGAAATATTGTTAATGTTTTGGTTGTAACAACTTAGTCGTGGTTACTTTAAAACTGAAGCATTAATGGGTATCTGGAATTTTCACCTAAAGAATCAAGTGGGAATGGGGGAAATGTGATGATCACTCATCTTCAACAAATGTCGACAAATGATGGCTGCATGGTGGCTCCTCAAGCTATTCCAGCTACTCTGTTGCCTGCTTAAGGTTTCCCATAATGAAAAGTAAACTACCACTACTACTATTACTACCATTAAACATCTCAACCAAGCAGTTTGTTTCAACGGTGTAAGGATGCTTCAATATTGGAAAGCAAATTCATACAATTTACATATTATTTTAAAATGAAAAATCTACATGATTATTTTCATAGATGCTAAAAGCTTTTTAGCATCCATTTCTTATAAAAAAGTTTGACAAAATAGCACAGCATGTTTAATATGTATATATTTTATGTTTAATATGTCTTTTAGACAATTTAGTATTGTATATATGTTATATTTCTATTAAGTAGCACCACTCCAGCTCTGTTTTCCATATGAAATGGAAATATAATGATAATGCTTTTACATTCACAGAATGCAAAGCAAAATATTTAAAGTCATGAGTACTGCAGTTTACTTCCAAAAGGTTCAACACAAAGAAAAGTCAAGCAAAAGTAACAAAACACTACCAGCTTTTGATGGTATTTAGAAAGTCATTTTATCAATTTTTAAACCCTTCTGTGTCCTTGAAATTTTTCAAAGTAAATGGTGTGGATAAAAGCACACAGAAATCAATTTGAAGTCCCCACTGGTCTAAGACAAAATAATTTAAACATCAAAAAAGAATAATGAATTCAATTGTTTGGAACATTCTGAAATACAGAAAAATTCATGAGTTTGTAATAATACTCCAAATCTAACAAACCAATATTTCACTGTTCACCACTGGATTTTACTAATTCATTATTCTGGGAATTAATAAGTTAAACAAAAGATTAAATATTTCTTTTAATTTTTCCTTATTTCATTTATTTGAAAGGTAAACACACACACACACACACACACACACGCACACAGAGTATCTACTGATTTACAACCCAAATACTCACAACAGCTAGTGCCGGAGCAGGCCAAAGCTGGGAGCCAAGAAGATGGGTGGCAGGAACAAAAGTACATGAGCCATCACCTGCTACCTACAGGGTGCGCGTTACCAGGAAACTGGAGTTGGGACTGGAGCCAGGACTTGAACCCGAGTACTTTGATATGGGATACAGGTGTCCCAAGTGGTATCTAAGCTGTTCTCTCAACCACTTTTCCCTAATTATTCTTTTATTTCCCTACATAATGTATTTTTAGAGTATTAGATATTGGGTGTGTTTAAGTACTTCTTTATAGAAGTCCAGTCATAAATGCAGAAGGAACTATCAAAGTGAAAAATCACAGATTTGCAACCTATAATGGAATAAGGGGGTTCAGTAATGGTCTTCATGGTTACTGAAAAGGTTATATTTTTAAAGCTTAATATGAAACTTTCTAATGGGCATCACAATCTGGTCAATCTTCATTTTACAAAAAGCAAGAAGACATCATGATGCCATGTAATAGCAAAGCACAGCTTACAAAGTTTTGTTTTTTCCTTTTTAAAGATTTATTTATTTATTTGAAAGACAGAGTTATAGAGAGAGGTGGAGACAGAGAGGTCTTCCATCCACTGGTTCACTCCCCAGATGGCCACAATGGCCGGAGCTGCGGCGATCCGAAGCCAGGAGCTCGGAGCTTCTTCTGGGTCTCCCACATGAGTGTAGGAGCCCAATTATTTTATTTTAATTTTTTAATTTTTTTTTGACAGGCAGAGTGGACAGTGAGAGAGAGAGAGACAGAGAGAAAGGTCTTCCTTTACTGTTGGTTCACTCTCCAATGGCCGCTGCGGCCTGTGCACCGCACTGATCTGCGGTGGAGCCAGGTGCTTCTCCTGGTCTCACATGCGGGTTCAGGGCCCAAGTACTTGGGCCATCCTCCACTGCATTCCCGGGCCATAGCAGAGAGCTGGCCTGGAAGAGGGGCAACCGGGACAGAATCCGGCGCCCCGACCGGGACTAGAACCCGGTGTGCCGGTGCCGCAGGCTGAGGATTAGACTATTGAGCCACGGCGCCGGCTGGACTTGGGCCATCTTCTACTGCTATCCCAGGCCACAGCAGAGAGCTGGATCGGAAGAGGAACAGCTGAGACTAGAATCGGTGCCCATGTGGGATACCAGCACTTCAGGCCAGGGCTTTAACCCACTGAGCCACAGTGCCGGCCCCACAAAGTTTTCTCTCCAAACACATTTCACTTAAATCCTATCAAGCTTTAGATCCACTAGTGTGCAGGAAATACAAGGATTGAGGAACAAGTTGACCAATACCCAGAGGAAACAATCAGTGAAATCTAGAATGCTAAATATGCTACAATAAGATTATAAGATTACTTGATTTCCCTCAATAAACATGCATAGGAATACAAAGAGAGGGGTAGATTAAAAATGACTGAAATGGTTTGGTAATAACCAATTGTTCTGTGTGACCTCACTTGGATGTTCAAATAAACTTAAGCCAAAAGCATATTTCTAAGACAATCAGAAAAAATTGTTATGTTTACTCCCAAAAGATGCAGAACTTCCTGAAACACAATTTCTTGGTGGTACAGAAATTTACCCAATATTCTAAATTTTAAGAAAACTGCTTGTTCACCCATTATGAGTTCATTCCCTGACAATATCTGTTCTGAGCCTGTGCTATGTCCTAAGCACTGTGAAGAAACAAAATGTGTACAACCCAGAGCCTTCCCTGTCCGAGTATACAGAGCAGGAGAGCAGGTGGAATGTGCATGGGTCATCTCCATAGCAGGCATTCTGGGAGAAGTGTATTGTGGGAGGAATACATTGATGGAAGCTCAAGAGAAATTATTTGGGTTTCAGGGACCAAGGAAGACTTACAAGGGAACCTGAGTTGAACCTTAAACTTGTGTGGGGTTACTACATAAGGGTCAGGGAAGCAAAATTTTAACCACAAAATATTTCTTTTCATCTTGATCATATGCAATGAGATCATAAAATTTGACCCACATCTTGCTTCTTTATCATATGTCTGTCTCCTTTTTAGTTGACACAAAGGCCAACTCCTTTCCCTTCTTTATTTCCTATTCTTCTGGCAGTTCTGTTATTACCTGAACTTATTTCTACTTTCCACCAATATTCACTAAGTATTCAGTAGCCCTGGCTAAATAAATGCACTAGCTTCTCTCTGACAAGTTTGAGAGGCCGTATCTTAAGCTAAGGCCATCCTGGAAAGATTGGATTAGCCAATTGTTGGGTTTTTAGAACATATTCTTTCCTTCTGGTTAATAACAGGCCTGGACCCTAATACTCCCATAGGGAAAAGCAGCATTCGTTTCTGGGACTCCTGGGGAATATTGTCTAATGGAATTGCGTGAGCCTTGTAAGCTCCATTCTTTTTCTGAAACCCTTTCCCTCTGTGCCTATAAAGTCTGCAGAGTAAATCCTTATTAAACTGATAGCTATTATTCAAAACAGCTCACATTTCAGAGCAATTACTGTTCCCTAGACAACAAAATGCCCAATTAGTCTTTAATAAAAACAGCACCTAGTACAGTGCCCAGTGGAGAAAGGTGTTTAACAAATCCTTTATTGCCGAATTCGTTGAACTCAAGCGACCTAAATAACATTTTTACATGTTTTTTAGAAAATAAATTGTGCCCACAATTGAGTATACAGGAATTATTTTTGACTAACTCTCATGTTATAAGAATACCAATCCACAACTGGGAAAGCTTATGCATTATCCTTTTTGTCTTTACGTTATCCCTGTCAGGAACAGGAGCTGATCATTGCTATTCTTTTGACCTCAACTCAGTCTACAGCAACAACCATGCAACTTTCTTTCCCCTGTCCAACTCCTAGCATCCTTCTCTCTGAGTGGTGGGGAGGGCAGGCAGGGATAATGGTCCTCCCGAGCATCAGCACAAGGGACTCCTGGCTGGGACCGTATACATGAGCCCAATGCTATTGTATTGGGTGCTTACAATATCCTTGTAACCAAGGTATGTTTTTTAAGTGAAGTGTCAAAATGGATAACCTTGTATGAATTTACTGGATTCCTTCAATCAGCATTTCAACCATTTTGAGCTTAATTGGGACCACCAGTTCCTCCCCTCCAGGCAGTTGGCAGGAGCTCTTTATCTGGAGTAACCAGGTACAGTGTCCAAGTCTTGCTTCTCTGCTGTTGTGTGCTGGTATGCTGTCCTCTTTGATTTTGCAGGAGACTCAGATGATTAGCTCCTCAGAATATTCAGTGTGAAAGTCTTCAATTAAAGGAGATTTACTGTGCTTGCTTTAAATTCTGAGGAGAGTGCCTTCCTCCTGCACAGTGCCGTAACCGAGGCTGCCTTCCTCTGACTTTGGCTGTTTTCATCAAGCTTGTGCGTACTCTGCATGTGTTGCTCGTCCCTCAAGTGCTGCCTTCGTGTGCATTTGCAGTGGAGCAGTCTCTGAAATCCTGTTGTTCCTTTTGAGCCCACACTCTCTCTGCACAGGAGAGAGTGCTATGTGTTTTTGCGAAGCAGTATGCTATTTTGGAAAGAGCATGGGATTTGGAGTTGAAAGACCCAGGTTCAAATCTGGGCTCTGTGCTTACCTAACTTTGAACAATTTAATTACATCTCGGTCTATGGGCCTCCTCCCCTAAACTATGAAATAGGGATAAAAATATTACCAACCTTGTGGGATTTTGTACACATTAAGCGGGATAATATGTAATATTCCTAACACATAACCTTGCTTAATACTATATTTCGTTGACTCTGAGACACTACTAATTACAAAACACAGTGTTATGGGTTGATGGTATTTCTGGGAGCAGGATGCGTTATCAGAAAGAGGTATTCCTGAAGATCCTGTCATCTGAGGAAAGCTGGGAATTTGAGAGATTGGATGAGGGCAATGGATGAGGGCAGGGAGATGGAGATGGAGGGTTCTAAGGAAGAAAGCCTCACCTAATTTTGTTTGGCACAGTTGTAAACTTTACATAGAAGAGGGACTGAAATGTGTAATTCTTGTGAAACATTTCTTGGTTTCCTGAAATTCCTGCTATAATATCTGGGAAGGTTTTTTTTTTTTTTTTAACTTGAGATACAGACAGCCCCCAATAGCTGGGACTGGGCTGGGCCAAAGCCAGGAATGGGGAACTCAATCTTGGTCTGCCACGTGGGAGACCCAAATTCCAATATGAGCCATCTCTGCTGTCTCCTGAGATCTGTCTTAGCAGGAGGTGGGAACCAGGAGCCAGAGCTGGGAATCAAACCCAGTCACTCCAATGGGATGTAGGACTCTTCACTGGCACCTTCAGTGCCAGGCCAAGCCCACCTTTAAATAGGAGAGGAGGTGGGGAGAGCGCACACGTGCCAATCTTCAAATATAATTTTAAAACTCTAAGGTGAAATCAGATGGCCTGAGGCTGCTGCCCCAGGCTCAGACACCTTGTGGGTGGCTCCTACCATCTCCGTTTCAGACACTGAAGTGAACACTTTCTCCCTCTTGTGTTTGCTCCTTCTTGCTTGTGAGCAGGACGGGGCTGAGATTTGGGTGTGGGCCCATGGGGATGGAACATGAGAAGCCCCTGGTCCTGTTCTGATTCAGGCGAAGGAATTCCTTGGCTACAGAGGGACACATGACCTGAAGGCCACCCGCTGAGTTACAGGGTTGAGGCAGAAGGAGCCTGCTCCTTGACCTTCTCCAATGCCTTTCCATTTGAAACAATAGAGCACCTGTGTGGGAGGATGAACAAGAATGGAATGCATCAAGGAGTCAAAGTAGGAACTTCCAGAGCTGAATGGAACAGAAGTGAAAATCTTGTAGTTGAGAGGCATCTCTGAGATTTGGGGTGAGTGGGTGCTGTCATTTAGTTGCTGACACAGTGCCCTGTCTTTTCTCTCAGCCTCTCCCCTTCCATCACTCTAGTAATACTCTGTGGTTCCTTTGTTCTACTTCCTTTATTTTTTATTCATTTTTTATCTGTTTAAAGATTTATTTATTGATTTGAAAGGCCGAGTTACAGAGAGGCAAAGACAGAGAGAGAGAAAGGTCTTCCATCCACTGGTTGGCCACAGATGGCCACAGCAGCTGGAGCTGGCCCAATCGGAAGCCAGGAGTCAGGAGCTTCTTCCAGGTCTCCCAGACAGGTGCAGGGGCCCAAGGACTTGGGCCATCTTCTACTGCTTTCCCAGGCCATAGCAGGGAGCTGGATCAGAAGTGGAGCAGCCAGGACTCAACGTAGTGCCCATATGGGATGCCGACACTGCAGGTGGTGGCTTTACCTGCTAAGCCACAGTGCCAGATCCTCTACTTCCTTTAAACATTCTAAGAAGTTTCTGGTTGTCTAAGAGAGATTCCAGACATAGTTTCTCCAACTTTGGTAGAACGATCACCTCAGGAAGTCACCAAGAGAAACTGTGAGCTGATGAACATCCATCAAACTATTTATATCCATGAAACACACACAAACGCTTTCCTCATCCATCAAACCACTTACCATGAAGAAGTCTGTGGCTTCCCTCATGGTGGTGGACTGAGTCAGGAAAAGGCAAGGGCCAGGGCCTGCACAGTTGTGCCTCAATTTATCAGTTCCCAAGGATGGAGCAGCTTCTTTGCTGCTGAGGGGAGCCTGGCTCTCCAGCGCTGTGTTGAGGAAGGAAGGAAGCAGTTGGGTACTGTGAGGTCAGCCTTGAATATACCAGCTAGGCTTGGGCAAAGGGTTTCACAGCGTGAAGTTCAGCATGACACTGGGAGGGGTCCTCTCTTTATAAGGTCAAACTTGATAACTATATCCTGACACCAGCGGAATCCCAGTGGGCATGAGATCCTCAGGGCAGAAGCGAAATTATTTCACCACTTCTTTTTCTAAGTGCTGGAAGCACTCAGCTTGCTCACCAAACTGCTGCATTGTGTGCCTGCTGACACAGAAGAATAGCACTTCCCTATAGCATCCCAGCAGATGGTAATTGGATGCTAATAATAGAACAAAATACAGAGAATTCCCACTGCTTGGCTGGGTTTTAACTGATGTGACGGTGGAGAGTCAGCCCCTCCACTGTGTGCCTGAGTGAGGCCTGAGCTGTGACTGAGGCCTCAACATCTCTCAGAAATTCTGCGTTAGGGGAGGAGTCAATTCGCGGCTGGGGTGGCTTTGGGGCTTCAGCGTTCTCTCTCTAGATTGCTCCTTGTCACTGGATTTCCTGACGTTCTCAAGGGAATTTGGGCTTCCTCACTCACAGCCAGCTCTGCTTCCTTTTCTATAGTCCGCAGTGGGAGTCCGTGTTCTGGAACCAGGGCTCCAGCCTCAGCAAGGAGGTCATGCCTTTCGTTTTTCTCCTGGCCAGCCTCAGACCATTTCCAGTATTGTGGTAACTCCCAGTAAAGCTCCTGCCATAAAACATACAATACGGTGAATGGAATGGATTTTCTTTTTTCAGAAACTTGACTCCAATTTCTGGAAAAAGAAAAATCACCTAGAAGACATATGCTCAGGAAAACTACGCAACACACATGAGTCATCTGAAACTTGGACTTCTCTGAAAAAAAAAAAAAAAAAAAAAAAAAAAAAACAGTGCCAGCGGCCTGTTGTGCTCTGTTTTCCAGAGACAATGTCTATAAATGTGCCTATGATGGTGACCAACCAGATTAGGGTTCACCTCCTAAAGAATTAGGACTACAACAGCATCTAGGATCACCACTGAGTCCTTGATTAGCTCTACACTAAGCACCAGTATTTGCTTATAGTGCTGTAACAGCCAGTAATAAATAAGTCAGTAAATTAATTCACTCACATAATTAAAGAAAAAATTCAAGACACAGGGGCGCAGATTTAAACATGTATTTGCAGCTTGAATCCTACATGGAGCCTCAGATTCAACCTCCTTTGTAGATGACGAACATAGGAATCAGAGAAGCAAAGTGAGTGGCTCGAAACCCTGAACCTAAATGATAAGGTGTGCCACACACAACTCACACCCACATTTCTGCTCCAATGCAGAAAAGTTTCTTTTTATCACTAAACCATTGTGTGTGTTAGAATGAACTGGAGGGGCCAGCACTGTGGCACACTGGGTAAAGCCACAGTCTGTGGCACTGGCATCCCTTATGGGCACTGATTTATATCCTGGCTGCTCCACTTCTGCCCCAGCTCCCTGATGAGGGGATGAGACAAGCAGTGGAAGATGGCCCAAATGTTTGGGACCTTACCATCCATATGGGAGGCCTTGAAGAAGCTCCTGGGTCCTGGCTTCTGCCTGGCCCAGCTCTGGCCATTGTAGCCATCTATAGAGTGAAGCTGTGGATGGAAGATCTCTGTGTCTCCTTCTCTCTTCCTGTAATTATGACTTTCAAATAAATAGTAAATCTTTTTAAAACATAAAAAATAAATTGGAAAAGGAAAGGAGGTATCTATAATTTGGTGGAAAGTCTTGTGATGGAAGTAGACAGCCCAGAATTCTGGAGAACCTGAATGCAGATATTTACAGCAAAGTACGCACAGATGACTCTACTTAGACTCTGTGTTGCAAAAGGTAAGAGAGATGACTTTGGGTTAAGCAATGAAGACAGGCTCCCAGGAGGTGGGAGCTTTTGAGCTGAACTTTGAAAGATGGCTACAATTCAGATGAGGAATGAGAATAAGACCAGCACGGCTAGGCTGACCAAAAGATGCAATCCTGGATGTAAGTAGAAGGGTTGTTAGTGTGAAGGCTGGAGACGCATTAAATGTGGCTAGAAAGAGAGATGTAGAAGCCTTTTCTACTTAAGAAAAACGGTAAAAAGGCTCAAAGTATCAGGTGTTAAATATCAATAAATGTTAAGAAAGTCAGTGATCAAAAGTGGTAATTTGGGAATGACAATATTACCTGCTATAAAGTCAGGGTTAGCCTTGAATCTGGGAGTAATACTGTGAATTTGTACTTATGTAAGTCTGTATAGAAATCCATTTTTGCAGGATACTAAGATGCTTAAAGATTGATGAAATAATAGAAGATCCTGTGTTGACTTTGAGTATTGAACATGAGCCAGAAGGACGTTTATTGAACGGTAGAAGTTAGCACTCCGAGAGGTAGATGTGCTTTAGAGTGGGGGTTTGGGAGTTACACATACAGATGATTCCTGCTTAGATGGGGACCTAATATCAGATGTTGGCTCCCTCCCTTGAACCAACCCAAAGATGTCGTCACATCAACTTGTTTGATGCTTCTGATAATTTAGCAAATAGAAAAAAGATCCTGGAGAGGCAAAAGGAGATTGGGTCCCAGAGTGTGGATTGGGGGGGGGGGTCATGGGGGAGGGAGTAAGTGAGTTCAGATGGAGGGATCTGGTGCCCAGATGGAAACAGACTCGGAAGAATTTTCTGGCTAATTTTGCTTGTTCTCTCACATTACTATGGGCAGAACATTGTTTGCCAGGCAGAAAAACAGCCTACCAGCCCAGCACCAGCCAGAAGTAACAGAATAACATCAGGGTCACTCTGGGGCTGCCTGGGCAGATAGCAGATAATCAACTGGGGCAGTCAGAGGCCTAATTCAAGGTTCTTTTCCCCCAGGCCTCCCTGTACCATAGTATAATTAACCTTTTATGCCACAATGCCAGCCCCTAGTTCTTATTTTCAAAACAGGAGGAAGTAGCCATGAGGATGCAATGTTGCTTATTTGGGAGTTAGGGAGTAAATAAAGAATGCCAGAGTCGGAAGTGTTTTCACACAAGGGCAGCTCCCTAAACTCACCAGGAGAGACAAAGACCCGAGTTTCACCCTCTTCCAGATACCCGCTATCAGCCAAGATTATTTCATGAATTAAAGGAGTCCAGTTTCCTGGATTTATGAATTTTTTACAGTAGGCTTTCAGTAAATGTTTGCTGTTATTATTAATAAGGGGAGGGGTTGGAGAGAGATGGGAAATGGATAATTAAAATCAATGAACTACATTAATGTATGTAAATAAGCACTTTGAAGACAATAATGCATAGTAGTGGGGATAGGGATGGTGTCGGAGAAGATCTCTCTGTAGAAGGGACTTTTGAGCTGCACCTGGAATGATGTGAGACAGCCTGAAAGACGATTGGGACCAGCTGCCAGAGGGGCCGTCCTGAATAGCCTGCTCTGCAAAGGAACTTGAGGACTTGCCTATGTCCTGGGGGAGGGAGCGGAGAGGAATAAACCTTAGCAATGACTGATATTGAATTTCCCATCAGTTCAGGGGACCGGAGAATTTCAATGTCAGTTTCGTTAAAGAATATCCGACATGCTGTGCCATTTTAGTTTGTGTAGTAAGATTCTTATGTTTACTATAAAGGTGATTTTTTTTTAAAAAAAGTACTTGTCCCTTTATCTTCTTTCCCCCTCTTTCAATTTAATAGCAGTAATATTTTGAAACCCTCTAGGAAAGAAAAAATACTAATTTGACTGGATTCAGGAAATAATGTCAGTTTACTAAAACACCTGTGATTGCAGCCGAACTTTAATTTTTATACGAGAGAGAGAGAGAGAGAGAGAGAGAGAGAGTCAGTCTGACCCTGCCTCCTGATTCTCTCCCCCTAAATGCCCACAGTGGCCAAGGCTGGGCTCGACTGAAGCTAGGTGCCAGGAACTCAATCCAGGTTTCCCATATGGGTGGCAGGGACTCAACTTCCTGAGCCATAACTGCAGCTGAACTTTTTAATCACAGTCGTGTCAACATAGACTCCTACTCAGTCAGCATCACGAGGCACTAACCAGTGCTTCTTGATTGTCCTACGTCCTAACTTTGAGGGCAGACAAGAGGATAATTCTTGGTTTGGTTAACGGGATCAGAATTCAAGACATCTTCACCTTTGAGATGTCACCATCACTGTGGCCATTCTTCCTACCCTCCATCTGACTCAAGACAAGTTCTGATTTCCAACAATGCCATCAGGACCAAATATTTACCTCTCTTGTTCCTAATTTCACAAGTGACTTCAGACCACTGATCATTATACTCCTCAGTTAGAATGGCCATGATCTGGGGAGATACTGATTCACTCTAATCTTCTAATGGACTTTCAAATGCATTATCTCCTAGGCGATTCCATAAGATATTGTAGTTCTGAAAGTCTTTTATTCTACATATCTTGCTGTGTAGCTTTGGGTAAGCTATCTAACCTCTCTAAACCTCATTTTCTTTATCTATAAAATGGAGGAAATAGTAGATTGATCTTGAAAGGTTGTGTTGAGAATTAAATAAGATAATACATGTAAAGCAATGAAGGGACTGGATCATAGTAGCTTACAGTAAGTATTTAACTAATTTTTTGCTATACATGAAGGGCAGAGACAGCAAGACAGAGAGTTCATATCATTGGTTCATGGCCCAGATGCCTGCAGCAGCTAGGGCAGTCACGCCAAATTTGGAAACCAGGAACTCAGTCCAGTACTCCCAAGTGAGTGAGAGAGACCAGAGTAATTGAGCCATTACCTGCTGCTTCCTAGGGCGCCCATTAGCAGAAATCTGGAATTAGGGGTGGAGCCACTCAACTTGAATACTTGAATCTAGGCATTTCAGTATGAGACGCAGGCATCCTAAGTGGCTTCTTTACCACCAAGCCGAATTATCACCCTGGATTTAGAATTCAAATTCAAGATCTGGGCTCCAAGATCCACCGGTGATTACTTGTACACTGACATGGACTTGGTACACTATAGCAGTTTTGGTTACTGAAATTACCTCCACTTCTTAGTACTGTTCTTTTCCCACTGCTTTTGGGAATTACGGGTATCAAAAGTTCTTATACTAGACAGTAAATCTTTGCTTAAACTTGGGAAGCCCAAGAACAAAGTTTTGACTGTCAATAATGTAATCTAGGGCAGGAAGCGAGCCTAAAACAGCTTCTAAGGAAGATAGTTCCAATAAGCCTCCAACATGATGAAAACAGCTGCACCAATTAAAAGGCAATTAAATGTGTAATAAATGGAAATGCTACAAAATTGTTCTGCCAAAAAAAAAAAAAAAAAAAAAAAAGCCAAATGGGACTTGCTGGGGTGTACTCGCCGAGTGAAAAATGCGTGCCAGGATGCAGGTTGCCCATATTGTGGCTGGTGTGCTGCTCTGCGGTCCCAGCGGGGAATCTCGCTGTGTCAGAGCCACAGCCCAGAAGCACTCCTTTTCAGGGCTCTGTGCAGTGTGTGAGAATGGTGACCTGTCTGCTCGCCCCCATGCTCGGGAGAAAAAGAAATGCTGAGCACACAGCTGGGCGTGGGGAAGGGGAGAGGGGAACAGGGAGGATGAGACAGCTTGGTGGATCCACACGGCCTGAAGCCTGTGAATCCAAGCACTGAAAGGCGTGAGGGGCAAGACAGGAGCAGCAGAGCAGAAAATGATGTTTTGAGCCAGTAAAGTGACCTGAGAACGCGCTTTGTAGACTAGCAGTCGATGCTCTTCCTTTAGGAAGGACCACCCTGTCTTTTCTGTTTGATTTCATGTCACTTCACAGTCCCAGAAGAAAGACACCCTGGTTAAACCCTGATATATCAAATATTTATCACTCAGCTTGTATTACAGGCCTCTCTTGGGCAGCAGATAACAGGGCGAATCAGTCACAGTCAATCGGAGAAACAACCGCTATTTGTCATGCGATGAGGGGTCTGTTACAGGAACTGGGAATCAGACCTACCTCAGTTATGAGAGGAGCTGGAAGGGGCGGTCCAGGAGGGAAGCTGGAGGATCAACGAAGTCAACATCCTGCCAGGCATGTCCAGCCTCCCAAATGGGACCTGGTGAAAGAGATCACAGCAGATCTGTGGATCCCTGGTGAGGGCCTGGGGCTATCCTTAGTCAACAGAATTGACAATCAGGAAGGCGATCTGGACAGAGAGGAGACCGAGGACAAGCTGGAACCCACTGGCACCTTAGCATCTCTCAGTCACTGCGTCTGACCTTGATGGCCCACGGCCACTGACCACTGCTGTCTCATACCTGCCTTCCAAATCCCACACGAGTGTCTCTTTTGGCCAATTGTCAGCCAAAGCCATAGAAGTAAGGGGATTTTAAGAGACAACTTAGCCGGCGCCGCGGCTCACTAGGCTAATCCTCCGCCTAGCGGCGCCGGCACACCGGGTTCTAGTCCCGGTCGGGGTGCCTGATTCTGTCCCGGTTGCCCCTCTTCCAGGCCAGCCCTCTGCTGTGGCCAGGGAGTGCAGTGGAGGATGGCCCAGGTGCTTGGGCCCTGCACCCCATGGGAGACCAGGAAAAGCACCTGGCTCCTGGCTCCTGCCATCGGATCAGCGCGGTGCGCCGGCCGCAGCGCACCGGCCGCGGCAGCCATTGGAGGGTGAACCAACGGCAAAGGAAGACCTTTCTCTCTGTGTCTCTCTCTCACTGTCCACTCTGCCTGTCAAAAAAATTAAAAAAAAAAAATTAAAAAAAAAAAAAAAGAGACAACTTAATGGAGCTGGCACAGGACAAATTACTCCATGGGGTAAGTAGCAATCTGGAATGATTTGATTTAGAGCTGACGGTTCAGGATAGCAGGCAGGGTAGGAAAAGACAGAAGAAGAAGAGAGAAAGAAATGGGAACCCAGAGCTTCATTGAGAATTGTAGGGGCACAGATGGAAAAGCTGTGTGGTCTAAACAAATGTATTTCAGGGATAGAACTAGCTTTATTTCACTATGGGTGCTAAAGCCACAGTAATTGTTTAAAAAATTACATTGATTCATTTATTTATTCAGGAAGCAGAAAGATTTGGATGGAAGACCTCTCTCTGTGTAATTCTACCTGTGTATACAAAGGCTGTTGATTTTTGTGCATTGATTTTATATCCTGCTACTTTGCCAAACTCTTCTATGAGTTCCAATAGTCTCTTAGTAGAGTTCTTTGGGTCCCCTGGCAAAACAAAACAAAATAAAACAAAACTAAATGAAAGATCTCCGCGAGTGAGATCCCAGTGAAAAGAACAGGTCATCAAAGAAGGAGGTACCTTTCTCTGAAGGGAGGAGAGAACTTCTACTGTGACTACGACCTTGTCTAAATATGATCAGAGTTGGTGAACTCAAAAGGCTTCCATAGCCTTGGCAACTCATGACAAGAGCCTAGGGTGATTACTGATGCCATAAACAAGAGTGTCAATTTGTGAAGTCAACAACAGGAGTCACTGTGCACTTACTCCCCATGTAGGATCTCTGTCCTAAATGTGCTGTACATTGTGATTTAATGCTATAACTAGTACTCAAACAGTATTTTATACTTTGTGTTTCTATGGGGGTGCAAACTGTTGAAATCTTTACTTAATGTATGCTAAATTGATCTTCTGTATATAAAGAGAATTGAAAATGAATCTTGACGTGAAGGGAAGGGGAGAGGGAGTAGGAAAGGGGAGAGTTGCGGGTGGGAGGGATGTTATGGGGGGGAAGCCATTGTAATCCATAAGCTGTACTTTGGAAATTTATATTCATTAAATAAAAGTTGAAAAAAAAAGAAGCAGAAAGATAAAGATATCTATAGAGAGAGCTTTTACATGCTGGCTCACTCCTCAAATGCCCCCAACAGCCTGAGCTGGGTTGAGACCAAAGTAAGAAACTAAGAATTCAATCCAGGTTTCTGCCGTGAGTGGCAGAAATCCGACTACTTGAGCCATCTCTGTTGTGTTCCAGGGTCTGTACCAGCAGGAGGCTGTAACTGGGAGCTGGAGATGAGTTGAACCCAACCATTTGATTGTTAGGCATGAGCATCCTGACTGGCATTTTAACCACTAGGCTAAATGCACACTCCACTGTGCTCATTTCAGGCACTCAGTTGCATTGGCTTGAAGGTGCCCATGCATTTTCTGAATGATAAAATGATTCCCAACTCCGAGGACATCTTGCAGCCTCATCTATATCCTCAGGACCGCTCTTCTCAAAGCTGTAGGACAGGGGCCAACATACAGAGTTGGCTGGAACCAACCAAACTCAAGCATCCCTCCATAACTGAGACATTTTCTCTACCTCAAATTTTAGAATGACAGTAAAAGGAGCTGCTTGAGAGGGGCTCATTTACATTATAGATGCATTTTGTACAAGCCTACTTATGTAGGTAGATATATATAAAGATTTATAGATACATTAAAATAAGAATTGTACAGACGTGTTCATCTATCACCATGTGTTCCTAACTAAAGTATTAACTATTTTCTCAGAGTATCATGTGAACTTAGATGTGTGTTTACATTTACCCAAGAAAGCATAAGGAAATGTTTCTGTGGGGGCTACCTGGATCTTGCAGGGAGTAAATTAGAATATCAAGCCCACATGTAGACAAATGGCAGCTTAGAAATTCTGAAAGGAAACGTCTATAAAATTCCCAGCCAGAACCTATGGTGAGCAGGTGAGAGAAGCCTGCTTTCTTCCGTCCCTTTGCTGCTGAGATGATTTTTCCGTTGTGTCTCTCCCACTCCCTACATTGCCTGAGTCAAGCCTTGTTTGTGCCTCTAACATGGCCATTACCATACAGGCCTCATGGTTCCTGAAATGCGCTCCTATTTTAGCTTCCAGCTCTGCTTGTAGCACCTTCTTCCTCACAGCTCCTTGGAATTTCCCTACTTTGCTCTGAATCCAGCCCTGTGTTCAAAACCCACTGGGTGTATTATAAGCTACATTTCCAGTGTTTTGTATGAGAATTGTTCAGTGGCTTTAGAATCACGGATTTCTGGAAAATGAAGTTGCCAAGATGATCATTAAGTGCCTTCTGGCTAATGCTGTGCTACACATTGAAGCACAGGCATACTGGGGTTCTAAGTCTTACCCAGAATCTGAGAAAAATAGGCCTGGCCAAGAGAGGTTTACCTGAATATTATCTTCTCAGAGTCTGAAGTCGGGGGCGGGGGTATCTTACACTGTTACATTGTTGGGATTCTTTGAAATAGTGAAAGGTAGCTCTCCTTCTTGGACTTTGGGTTTAGGGATGGTGTGAAACTCTATTCATTACCAATATTTTTGAAGGCAAAGTGTTAGTGCTGAAGCTCCAAATTAATGATCTGCTGAGGGAAGGGGATAAACTCATGGGAATTGCTGGATCTAGCAAACCATCTGCTCTTCTCTCCAGTGCCCAGAAGATAACCAGAGTCCACAAGTCAATGTGTCTATTCAGATTAAGAATGAGTCAGTGTCTGGCATAAAGGAAGACCAGCGGAAAAGAAACCTTTTATCCACTTCTAGATGGAAACATTGAAAGTAGACTGTGCCTTGTTTTTCTCTCTGGTCATTTGGCTGCTTATTCAATGAAGATAATAAGGATCTCTTAGGTGAGAAAGAGTATGAAAGTGGAAATGGAATTCCTTCCTTCAGTCAGTATTTAGTACACAGCCTCTATGCTTGTATAATGTGTAAAGAGAAAAGGCCTCACAAAACATGACTGAAGATCAGACCATGGTGTGGCCTGCCTCCACCTACAAACCTTCCTCAGCAGAAACCAGGAAAATGGCCTCTTTCATGGAAGGAAACTGGCAGAGAATGGGCTACTCTGGAATTATATTTTCTAATTGGAGCACATTGTGGTTCAAAAACAGGGGCTGAGTATTCCTCATGCATGCAGTCTTGCACTTGTGCAACAACAAATAGTTGACACAGGGATGCTGGGGTTGGGAGGGGAGACAGGCCTGTTCCCCCTAAAGTCCTGTTAGAAACCTTAGGCAACAGTCAGAAGTAAAATCTGACAATGTGTGAAAGAAAAGTCATCCTTCTATTCATTCTATAATGATTTAAAGAAATCAAGTTTTCATAAGCATAGAAATAAATACAAAAGAAAGATGAACACTATCTTTTCCTTTTTAAATTATAAATGTAACTTTTCCTCTTTTTTTTTTAAACCACTTTGCTTTGCGAGGCACTTCTCATTCCTCTTGTGTTCTGACGCTAGCGCCTTATCTACTCCACCATCCATTCTCCTTCTGAACTCTCATCTTTGCTTCCATGTTATTTCTCTTAAAAAATGAGTAGGGACAACATGGGATTAAGCAGAATGTGTAGATCACATAGTAGATTACATAGTAGAATATGATCACAAGGGAAGGGATTGCTTGTTTTGTTTACTACTCTGTTTACAAGATGGTATTTTCCAGTGTCTGGAAAGTCAGGGCTGCTCGAAGATTATTTGGTAAATAAATAATTGGGTGAATGAGTGGATGAGGAAAGGAAGAGGGCCACAGGAAAGCTATTGCAAAGGAATTTGTGGGAACCCTGCAAGGAGACACAGCTCCCCCGAGTGGGATCTTTAGGGGTAAATAATAGTCTTAGGTCATTTGGAAGGGTAAGGCTCTGTCCTGCCAGGCGCTCTTCCAAATCCCTGACCCCTGAGGATAGCTGAACATACTCTCAGGTTCTAGAAACCACGGGCATTTAAGGAAGAGAGGGAGTTAAAGCTGGGAAGAAGTAAAAACAACAAAGTGAAGGAGAGGGTTATGGGAGGGTTTCAGTGCATCCTTCTTCTGCAACATCATCTGCATCATCAGTGGTCTCAGCAGCAGCACTACAGGCGAAACGTGTGGGAAACTCCCAGGTGAACTGTTGTGCTGAACAGTTTCACAAAGGCAAAGTGGCAGACAGCACAGTCTTACTGCTGGAAGCCCAGAGAGCCATCTGTGAGCCCATTTGACATGGACCGCAAATTCATAATCTATGCCTGTGTCTGCACTTTCCCTGTCCTTTTAGGAGACATCTGAGCCCTCTCCCTTTCCAAGGTCCCAAGTAAATTTCAGGTTGATTCCACCTGAAATTGATAACAGGTATAAGGATACTCTAGGTAAACAGTGTAGACATATGCAATTTTGTATCCAGACTGTTTTCCAGCTGCAGAGGTGGGTGGAAGGAGTGATTTGGAGAGGAGGGGATTGGAAGGAAAGGAGGGTTTCTAATTGAGGAGTTAGGAAACCCAACACTGAATAAAACTTGCCCAGTCATAAAATTCCCTTAAGCTGGGCTCTTTGAAATATCCCCATTAACAAAGATAAAGAGCCTACAGATGTTCAACCAGTCTAAGCAGTTGATTAGCAGAACATCTAAATGCCTCCATTATGGAAAGTGATACTTTCTCATTCAGAAGCAATAATGAGCTCTTTCTCATTGATTCCATTGGGAGGGGGTCTAGAGGACTTCAGTATTTTTCTCTCTAGGATGTTATGGTGATGTTAAAGTTAAAACAGTAGTGTTACAGAGAAGCCAGCCACTTCCTGGCTAGGGTGGTCTCTGTGCTGACTTGTGTGAATTCTCACTTCTGTACATTTCCCACTGTGCTGTAACCTGACTTATCTATCCTGGTCCTCCCCAAACCACTTTAATATTCTCTATATTATTTTAAGATCACTATGGCCCTTACACTGCCAAATAAAAAAAAAGACCCACATTTTTCTTTGAGAATCTCTCTACAGAACTGATGTTCCACATTTAAGTTTCTCCTTTCCTGGCTCTAACAAGTCATTTCTTTTGCTACTGCAGGCCATTTCTTTTTGCTCCTTTGAGAGGGTCCTTAAATAGTGCTCTTACCACATGCTGACTTGGACTCCCTTCTCATGTATTCACTGTGCCCAGGTCATCTATCTGCTCTTTTTTTCTTTCTTTTTTTTTTTTTTTTAAGTTTTATTTATTTATTTGAAAGGCAGAGTTACAGGGAGAGGGGGAGAGACAGAGAGATCTTCCACCAGCTGGTTCACTCCCCAGGTGACTGCAACAGCCAGGGCTTGGAAAGGCTGAAGCAAGGAGCCAGAAGCTTCTTTCTGGTA
The DNA here is from genome assembly GCF_964237555.1 of Oryctolagus cuniculus. Lineage (NCBI taxonomy): Eukaryota > Metazoa > Chordata > Mammalia > Lagomorpha > Leporidae > Oryctolagus > Oryctolagus cuniculus. Next base: position 50,535,637 of record NC_091443.1, on the reverse strand, counting down.
TCCCATGTGGACGCCAGGGATCCAAGGACTTGGGCCACCTTATGTTGCCTTCCCAGGTGCGTTAGCAGATCAGAAGTGGAGCAGCCAGGCACCGACCAGTGCCTATGTGGGATACTGGCATTGCAGGTGGCAACTTTACCCGCTATACAGCATCAGCCCTAATCTAACCACTCTTACTGGGTCAACCACCATCTCTAGATGAAGTTGCTCCAACTTCCTCAAAAACCTAATTGTCCTATAGGCATTTGCAGTTCAAACTCAAAAGTTCATCACTGTCTTCTTTCCTACTCTGATTCTCATTCCAATATTTTCTCTCTCTCTCTCTTTTTTTTAAACCTCATCAATCCAAGTAAGCAAACTAGAATTTTGGAGGACAACTTTGATTCTTCCCTTTCACTCTCCATCTGATGGTCATCTCTCTACTCCCCAAATAAATAATCAGCACTCATGTTGTAGTTGGCAGAACCCCAACATTGATTCCTTGAATATAATCCCTCCTCCAGGCAAAAAAAAAAAAAAAAAAAAAGCAAAAACAGACGATGTTTTCCAAGGCAGAGATTAGTACCCTCCTGAGATAACTGAAGAATTCAAGACTAACGATACGCATTTAATTCACCCTGGCCCAGACGGAGCTTAGAGGATGACAACTGAGTACTGCAAACTCAACCAAGTAGTAACTTCTATTCCTGCTACTGTGCTGTACTAGAAGTGGTGTCTGCTATGTAATTAGCACACTAGCACAGCGTTAAGTACATGCTGTGTGGCCGCTGAGCTGGAAAATGTGTTCCTTTCCATCTCAGTCAGGAAGGAGAGCCAGCAACTGTTCACCTCCACACGGAGGGGACAGGAGCAAACATTTCTGATACTTGAAGACCAGGGTATTCATTCCCTCAACTGTCATGGGTGTTGGCTGCCAATGGCTCACAGCTGGTCCAGGATTCGCTTTTCACAGAAGAGAGGTGCCTTGTAAAGGTTGTGTACTCTTTCTTGAGGTCAGTCTGTAGCCAATGACTAGACTAGGAACACCTTGCTTACTTTGATTCAGGACTTTTCTGAGCGGCCATCCTTGTGGGACTGACTGAATGATGACTCCAACTTCTCCCTTTTCGCAGGCCTGCTTCCCTCAGTCCCTTAAAGGTGTTGTTTCCGGGATCAATCCCTAATAAACCATTTGTGCAAGTGTCTATCTCTGTCTCAGGGTCTGCCTCCATGGCAAACACTGAACCACCTGCATGGCAACTACGTCCTCTCTAGAGAAACTCCCTTCCCCTTGTGGCAGACGATGTGTTCCATCGTCCAGATCCCTTCAGGAATGAGGGACTGGTCTCCCCAGCACCTGTAGTCACTGCTGGAATACAGCCCTCAGCTGTCAGCTCTCTTTTGAAGAAAATTATTCTAAGTCACACCTCCTTCCAGGAGTAGCCCTCATTCAAGGACTGATCAATATGACTGTGTAATGACCTGGTTCCTTTATTCCTACTTGGAAAAACTCTGAAGGAGGCACTTCAACTCTAGAGCTTTTATGGCTGAGGTCTTCATTTGGAGTATACCTTAATAAATGTCTCCTGTGCTAAACCCCTGTTTAGAATTGGCTTTCTCATTAATTTAACCTGCAATGTCCCTCTTTTCCAAGGTAATTCTTACTTAATTTTTAAGCATTCGACTCAGAGGCCCCACCTCTGGAATATCAATCAACCATGTCCTGTACTCAATCTCCTCTTCTATTCTGGGTTCATTTTCCTGTGTTAGTGCTTCCATAGCATCCTGTACATGGTTCCATCACCACCTACAGATTCATTCCACCTCTCTCTTTTAATATTTATCTATACATCTATTTTTTTCCTGCACTAGATTTATGATTTTTTTATGTTGTCCAACACCAAAGCACTAAAGTCTGCTGAGTTCTAGTATGAGCTTTCCTAATGATTATCTGTGTACCTTTACCTCTTTATCATGTACCAATATGCGTAACAGTATAATGAGAATGGTAAGTCTCCATCTCTCCCACTCTACTCTGTAAAAATCTGTCATTATAGTTGTGGTTGGGGAAACTGCAGGCAGGACTTTTTCAGGACGGGTTAAGTACACCCTCCACTTAACAATGTCCACTTATCCGGCCTTCTACAGCATCAGCATAAGAACTAGCTGCCTGCAAGACTACTGCAGAGCACCCATCTTGGTTCTCAAGCCAGGGACATGTGCGGGTACTTCAAAAAGTTCATGAATGGAATTAAAATATGAGCTTATGTTGGTGCAAAAAATTGAAATCCGAGCTTTTAAAAATAATACACATTTTATGACATATGTATTGATTAAAAAAATTTTGTGTCAATATGAACTTATTCTTATTTCCATTTTTCACACACTTTCTGAAGTCCCTGCATACTACTGTAAAGCCCAGGGTATTTTGGAGCAGCCCCAATTTAATTTCTTAAACCCGGTTATTTAAGCATATTTAAATATAATTAACACACTTTTTTCTTTTTCTTTTTTAAAGACCTATTTATGTATTTGAGAGGCAAAGTTATAGACAGAGAGAGGAAGAGACAGAGAGAGAGAGAGAGAGAGAGAGAGAGGGCTTCCACCTACTAATTCAGTCCCCAAATGGCCACGATGGCCAGAGTTGGGCCTATCCAAAACCAGGAGCCAAGAGCTTCTTCCCAGTCTCCCATGTGGGTGCAGAGAGCTAAGCACTTGGGCCATCTTCTACTGCTTTCCAAGACACATCAGCAGAGAGCAAGATCAGAAAAGGAGCAGCCAGGACTTGAAGCGGTGCCCCTATGGGATGCCAGTACTGCAGGCAGAGGCCTAGCCCACTATGCCACAGTGCCAGTCCCAACACTTCGGCTTCTGCAGCACTTTGCATATAAACAAATTCCTAAGCCACAAAAGAAAATATTTTATTAGACTATGTGACCCAGTTGAGGTCTGGGAAATTATTATTCCATGTACACACTAAAACATAGTAGTAAATTGGCATTGTGATTTATGCAACTGCCTCTTACAAGCTTGGTGTGCATTAGCTCCCCAGATTCCTGGTCATACTTGGGTAGTGAAATTCAGTGACTAAAATTTCAAAGCCTGTGGCTCTGTCTTTTTGGAGTGCTCAGCAGCATGAAGCCACTTCATAAAGCTCAGCTTAAGCAGATAATACGCAGGGAGAACCCATGGTGCTTCAGCCATGTTGCAGTTATTACTTCAGTCTTTATAGTGACCCTGGAAGTTCCCTTATCCCTTTCATACAAATGAAGAAGCTGGAGCTTACAGTCAGGCATCCGCTGGAGCGAGCTCATATGGGCTATGAGAGCCAACAGTATTGACTGGTATTGGCCACGGTGGAAGTATTTACACCACAGACATTGGCATATTCTACAAATCAAGGCTTTATTTAGTTATTTGGAGAGACTTTTGTTAACAACTAGCCAGCACACCATAGCTTACAGGTAAGTAATAACCGTCTAGGCCAAGATTGAAACTCAGGGCTGTCAGTCTCCAAGTTCTTGCCTGTTGCCCGTGTTAAGAGAAGCTACAGGCTGAGGTTCAAGAGCCCAGCACTTTCTCAAGGCTCTGAAGATGTCTGCCTAGAGGCATCCCACCTATTCCTCAAGTAAATTCTGCCTTCTCAAAAGTACGAAGCAGGGCCCATGCTATGGCCCTGTCTGCAGCATCAATATCCCATACGGGTGCTGGGCCGTGTCCTGACTGCTCCACTTCCTGTCCAGCTCTCTGCTGTGGCCTGGGAAAGCAGTAGAAGATGGCCCAAGTCCTTGGGCCCCTGCATCCATGTGGGAGACCAGGAAGAAGCTCCTGGCTCCTGGCTTCAGCCTGTCTCAGCCCTGGCTGTCACTGCCATTTGGGAGGGAATCAGTGGATAGAAGACCTTTCTCTCTCTCTCCCCGTCTCTGACTGTAACTCTGCTTCTCAAATAAATAAGTGAAATATTAAAAAAAAAAAGAGGCAAAGTTCAGCCAGGGGCTATTAGAATTCCCTTTTCTTAGTTTCAACTCTTAAAAAACCTGAGAGTCAAGCGATTAAAATACTTGAGAAAAACTAAAGAGACAAAGACAGTTTGGTGCCTGTTGGTTCAGTATCTGTGAATAAATTTGAAGGAGGAACTGAATAAGCCCTTCATTCCCAAATTCTTCAAGGAGCCCCACTGGAGAGCTCTTTCAGTTGGTAGTGAGGAGAAGGACCCCATGGAAGCCTTAATCGACATGATCTAATTACAGGAGATGGAGTTTAATCTCTGGGCCCACTGTCCATCTGCTTCCCATTTCAAATCAGCACACATTAAAAGTGAACACAACATAAACTCAGAACAACCTCAGCAATGCATTACATTTTTAGACAAGAATAAGACAAGAAACGAACTTCAAGGAAAAACATAGCCAAGTGGGCCAAATGCCCTACTAAAATCTGGCATGGGGCACAGTCAGATAATGAGAAATGACCTTTAATTATCAATTCAATTTTTAGATATACTGGACTCTTCACTGCCAGTCATATCAGTCTTGAGGCAATGTTTAATAACTTAGCATATTCATTTTATATGTATTTTATACTACTTTTTATATTAGTTCCATTTTTGGTTTTTAATTATTGATTCTTTGAAGATAGAGATCATATCTACTAAGTCCTTATAATAATGTTTTTTTTTTTTTTTTCAGAATAAATGTATCCTAAGGTGGGCATTTGGTCTAGTGGTTATGATGTTGCTTGTGACAATTGCATCCCATTTTGGAGTGCCTGGGTTCAAGTCCTGGCTCCTCTCCTGATTCTAGCTTCCTAATGTGGACCCTGAAAGACTGCCGTATGACTCAAGTATTTGGATTTCTGCCATCTAAGTGGGACAAATTGATTGAACTCCTGAATCCTGGCTTTGGCCTGACCCAGCCCCAGCTGTTAAAGGCATTTGAGGAGTGAGCCAGTGGATGAATGGGGAAATATTTCCCTCTCTCTCTCTCTCTCTCTCTCTGCCTTTCAGATAAATAAAATATATCAAATATGAAGAACAGAAAATGAAACTTTTAAAAATATATGTCCCAATATTGAACTCTGGTACTGGTAATTGTCTCAGACTTGCAGAGCTATGAATTTCAGAGGCATTGCTCTGTCTTTACATGCAGTTTCCCACAGCCCACATGCTTTGTTCTTGCTTGCTTTGGTTCAGAATTAGTGAGTGGGGCATGGTAAGGGTGGAGCTGGTGATCACCCAAAATAGCTCTGCTTACACTCGACCCAGAAACAACCACCTGTGGCCCCTGCAAAATCCACTTTCTTGGTCAGCCTAGGATGGATGCAATAGGCTCCTCAGAAACAATCAAGGCCAAGAGGTGAGTCTTGAAAGAAGACAGAGGGAAGTTCTCTTTTCAGTACACAGAGGAATGTATGGAGGAAGGGAAGTGTTTGTTATCTGAGCACCACCAGCGGTCACATTAGCAACACCTGTAGTACAATCAGGGCTTTGAAAGAGCTTTAGCATAGGGTGGAACAGAAAGCACATTTATCCCCCACATGCCTCACTCACATCTGCTCTTTGATATAGCCTTTCTCACCCCTAAGATGAAATCTGGAGCAAGCCATTCTCCTGTGCCCACTACATATTACAAAATATGCTACCCCGCCGGCGCCGCGGCTCACTAGGCTAATCCTCTGCCTTGCGGCGCCAGCACACTGGGTTCTAGTCCCGGTCGGGGCGCCGGATTCTGTCCCGGTTGCCCCTCTTCCAGGCCAGCTCTCTGCTGTGGCCCGGGAGTGCAGTGGAGGATGGCCCAAGTGCTTGGGCCCTGCACCCCATGGGAGACCAGAAGAAGCACCTGGCTCCTGCCATTGGATCAGCGCGGTGCGCCGACTGCAGCGCGCTGGCCGTGGTGGCCATTGGAGGGTGAACCAACGGCAAAGGAAGACCTTTCTCTCTGTCTCTCTCTCACTGTCCACTCTGCCTGTCAAAACAACAACAACAACAACAACAACAAACAAAACAAAAAATGCTACCCCAATAACTAAAATGCCTGGCCCACTTTTTGGTGTAAGAGTCAAAAATCAAAACTTGATTTAAAATTATGTTTGAAATCTCTCCCTGTCTGGCTTGGTCTTGCACAAGATAGAAGTCTTCAGTGGGAAGGAACATGGGGTGTGGAGGTAGGGAGAGGCTGCAAAGTTGGTTTCATTTTTACTGATTCAGTCAACCACTCTCCCTACTCCAATTCCATCTTATTCATTAGGCCTTCTGTTCCTCTCCAGTGCTGAAGAGGAGGGGAGGGAGGGGTGACTTAGTTGATTGGCATAGCCATGAATGGGCACTGCCTTGCACTGGTGAGTACAATGTTGATCATTTTTTCATCTCAGGGGCCTATTTTTTGTAGATGTTATCAGATTTTTAAAAAAGATTTATTTATTTATTTGAAAGTCAGGGTTACACAGAGAGAGGAGAGGCAGAAAGAGAGAGAGAGGTCTTCCATCCGATGGTTCACTCCCTGGAGCTGTGCTGATCTGAAGCAAGGAGCCAGGAGCATCTTCCGGGTCTCCCACACAGGTGCAGGGGCCCAAGGACCTGGGCCATCTTCTACTGCTTTCCCAGGCCATAGCAGAGAGCTGGACAGGAAGTGGAGCAGCTGGGTCTTGAACCAGTGCCCATATGGGATGCCGGTGCTTCAGGCCAGGGCGTTAACTCACTGCGCCACAGTGCCGGCCCCAGATGTTATCAGATTTATCATAGTATGATAAAAGATTTTTAATATGAATGATAATTGAATTTTATAAAATTTTTTCTATGTCCATTATGGTCATATAATCTTTTAAAGATTATTTTATTTATTTTAAAGGCAGAATCATACAGAGAGAGGTGGAAGGACAAAGAGAAAGAGAAAGAGATTTTCCATCTGCCGGTTCACTCCCCAAATGGCCTCAATGGCTGGGGCTGGGCCTACACCAGGCTGAAGCCAGGAGCCAGGTGTTTCTTCTGGGTCTCCTGTATGGGTGCAGGGGCCCAAGCACTTGGGCTGTCCTCTGCTGCTTTCTCAGGCACATTAGCAGGGAGCTGGATTGAAAGTGGAACAGGCCAGCATTGCGGCTCACTAGGCTAATCCTCCACCTAGTGGCGCCGGCACACCGGGTTCTAGTCCTGGTCGGGGCGCCGGATTCTGTCCCAGTTGCCCCTCTTCCAGGCCAGCTCTCTGCTGTGGCCCGGGAGTGCAGTGGAGGATGGCCCAGGTGCTTGGGCCCTGCACTCCATGGGAGACCAGGATAAGTACCTGGCTCCTGGCTTCAGATCAGCGCGGTGCGCCGGCCGCAGCGCGCCAGCCACGGCGGCCATTGGAGGGTGAACCAATGGCAAAAGGAAGACCTTTCTCTCTGTCTCTCTCTCTCACTGTCCACTCTGCCTGTCAAAAAAAAAAAAAAAAAAAAAAGAAAGTGGAACAGCACGGACTGGAACCAGCACCTATGTGAGATGCTGGTGTTGCAGGCAGTGGCTTTCTCTGCTTTGCCACAACATTGGTCCCAGATGTATGGTCTATTCTGTCACTCTATGAAGGGCACAAGCTGGCTTTTCAAATGTTAACTCTTGTATCCCTATATTAAATACCACCCAGTTATGATGTATTATCTTTTCCTAAATCATTGATTTGATTTTGCTTATTGTGATTAAGATTTTTCTTTTATATTTTTAGAAAGAATGGCTTATAATCTCTTATTCTGGCAATGTCTCTATCAGGTTTTATTATCATGGTTCTGTTGTCCTCACACAATGATTTGAAGAGTATGTACCTTTTCTTTCCCCTGGAAGAGTCATTTTGCATATTTTTACTATGTCTTTTTGTAAATTGGCACATAATAATTATACATATTTATGGGGTACAGTGTGATAACTCCATACATATATACAATGCATAATGATCAAATCATGGTAATTAGCATTTCCATCTCCCTAAATATTTATCATTTCTTCATGTTGGGAAATTTGAACTCTTCCCTTCCAGTTCTTTGTGAAATATTTAATAAATTATTGTGACTTATAGTCACCTTGTTGTGCTATAGAATATCAGAATCTGGAAGAATTATTTAAGATTAGTGCCATTTCTTCCTTAAAAGTTTGGTTGGATTTACCAGTGAAATCATTTGTCCTGGGCATTCTTTGTGGGTTGTATCTATTTCTTCTGTAGACACTGCAAATTGTTTGGAGATTCCCTACAACTGGGAACCATCCATCTATTGATGCCTGCTTCATTAGATGCGTTTTCCACATTGTGTGTAGGCTAACTGACCTAGAAGGACGTCTTCAGGGGTAGAAGAGCTGGGAGATAGACAGGAAACACTTTCTCATCCCAGGGACACTCCATAGCCCAGGCCAAGCAGCTCTGAGGCTCTGCTGTCGTTGTGGCTCTCAAACGGATGATTAAATCCCAAAGTTAAAGCCATAGGTTGATGGTGCTGAGAGGGTAAAACATTAATCCAATTATGGTGTCTAGGAGTTGGGCTTAGTGGGAAGTCTTTAGGTATTTGGGGTTGTGTCCTTGAAGTCCTCACACAGGGGTGGTTGTAAAAGCCGAGTTAAGCCTAGCCACTCTCTGTACTTCCTGACTCTCTGTGCAATCCTTCCTCTGTGCTTGTCCTGTGATTGCCGTCTTCTGGCCTTGCCAGATGGCTGAACTAGTAGGGCCTGCCGGATGTTAGAATATCAATCTTCAAAAGTGCAAGCCAAAGTAAACCTCCTTCCTTCATTAATAGCTTGGTTCAGGCATCTCTGCAGCCTCTCTGTGTGGATCAGGAGGTCTTCCTTCCCTTCTGTTCTATCCTTTCCCAAGAACGGCAGCAGAGCCAGTAATACAAATTGCAAGTCTCACTGCAAAATGGAAATGTGAGGCTCTTGTGCAAAAATGGTTAAGAGTGTTAACATGATGGCTGCAGAGTATTAAAGCAAGCATGGGGCCCTGTGTCATTGCACAGATTAATGCTCATAAAGTCAGCCCTTTCGCCTATTTCTCTCCACCGCACTGTTTTTTCACATCCACATAGCGAGTTCTCAAAAATTGCTTTTAAATGACAACCAAGGATCTCAGATGTACTGGGATGATATTGAGCTATTATAGGTTCTCTAAATCCATAAACATTGCAACGAAAGGAAGTCTTTGGCTTAATGCTTGCTATAAAAATGATAAGAGAAGTGTCTGGCACTTGAAATAGAAAATGGCAACTTGGTATAGTACAGGGAAAAATGATTGAGTCTTTGAAATACAGAATACCAATCAGCCAGAATCATGGAAACAACAAATAGTAGGAAAGGAGAGAAACCCCTTTTTGGAGTTGCAAGAGAGAAAGAGGACAGAATAAAAAAAATGAAAAAAAAATAATCCTCACTTAGCAAACAGTAAAGATTTTAGGCTTTGAAGACCTGTTTTTTCTAAGGGTATCAAAAGACATGCCCCAAAGCTCCTAGGAGTAGGGGTTGGCGTGGTGAGGCTGAGGTAGTGGAGCAGAACAGGGTGGCGTGGGGGCACTGTCTTTAAAACCACAGTGGGCTAATGAGCTTGGATAATTAGCAAGGCTGTGTTGGCCTTGCCATCCCACCTGACAGGACAGTGAGAATTATGAAATGGCTGCTGGCAGATGGATGGGTTGCCTCCGCCATCTGTCTGCCACATGATCCTGGAGGTACAGCTATTATTTCAGTCAGCCACTGGCAGGCGGACAGTTGTTCACAGACTCTGCAAAGAATCTTAGCTGTCAAGCATTTGGCGACTGCTACGACTTCCCACAGGCCCGTTTGCAGCTTGTCTGAGACATTAACACACATGGGGCCCCAGGGTCTGGCACTGACCGGAACATTTAGCGCATTCCCTCAGCATGGCACTCATCTTCTCTTCCTGTCCTTCCTCCTCCTTCTTCCTTCCAATCCTTCCCCCACCCCCTCCCCTCCTGCGGCCTCCCGGTCCCCCTGCTTCTCCACTTAGGCATCCTCTTTTCACCTGTTTCTTCTCTTCCTCTCACAAAACCACACAGAGATATTGGGAGAAAAGTCACTGTTGTTCCCCAGAGGCTGGGAGTATGGCGGTACAAAGCCCAAAGGGAGGAATTGGACTAAAGCTTACTGCCGTCTGACCAGGTGCCAGCCCTTGGTGTTATCCCAGGGAGGAGAACAAAAGGAGAGATTTCAGAAAAGGAAGAGGGGCCCCTAAAAGGCATCCAGTATTAAATGTGCTTGTTCTGGCCAATAAGTTGGTTGTTAGATAAGAAAAAAAAAACACACACACAGCTGGAAGACAGAGTCTTATTAAATTTCCCCAAAGGTGGGTGTGAACTTGAGCATACTGAATAGTTGCCTATAATCTGATGCACTCATTTTGTCAGCATTCTAATTTTCATCCCTTTATGGACCCATTTGAGTGTCACGATTCGGCCCACATATGCTTTGATGTGACAGATTAGAAGCACCACACGAGGTTCTCACCTTTGCACTCCCAAGAACCTACAAGTACAGACTCCAAGTTGAAGAGCACATGACTGTTAAATCTTCCACCTGGAACAGGACTTGTTTTTGAAAGGGTAGCACCTTGAGGTTCAAGTTCATGAGTAGATTCAAATGATGGCTCTTCAGGCCTGGTGCACATGGCAAGACAACTGGAACTCAACTTTCTCTTCTACTCTTCCTCCTCTTCTCTTCTCCATTCCTTCACCCCTACCCCAGTCCTTCTCCTAAGCACTTTAAAAAACAAAACAAAACACAGCACAACACCTTTTCCCCAGCTGCTGCAGCTGCAGGGAGTATCAGCATTAAAATCATCGTGTCTCACTTGATAATGCGATTTCAGTTTCCTCACTTCAACTTTGCCAGAAAGAGAATCCGAGTACTGTGTGTCAAGTATTATGGAAACGTCTGTTTTACTCCCAGTCAATCAAACACAAGTGTATTAAGACTTCAGAGGCATAAAACTTGAAGATTATTTTTGATTCTGCATTGAGATTCAATTCAAAGCTATTCCTAACAGGGTATTGCTATGTGTGTGGTGGCTTCATGTCTAAAGCCCCATTCCCATGGCCATGTGGTTTATTGTGAAACTAGGGCACTTCTAAGAATTAAAGTGACCCCTTTTCATGATGATACTAGACAGCACATATAAATCTGTACTTCCCTGCATGGACCTGGATGCACAGCCCCATGCCTATTATGGGATGCTCAAATAGGAGGAGAAGCATTTCCTTGCAAGCAAAGATGGTGGCCTCCTCTGAATGCCTGGAGTTGTAGATGAATTTTTCACCATTTGCATTAGCATTTTCTGTCTTAAAACTTTGTTTTCCTTTATATGCATCTTAATTTCTATTTCCATTTTCTAGGACAGATCCAGATGTTCTAAATAAATGTTGGTTAGCCAGAACCGAGGTTGGCCTGAGAAGAGCTATTGGCTTTCCCTGGGTTTGGAGGGACCCCAGTTCCCCATCTGAGAGCTTACACACTTCACCTGGGAGTTTGAGGATTGTATTAGTTTCTTATTGCTTCTGTACACATCCCCAAAATCTTAGTGGATTAAAGAAATACTTGTTATTTTGCTTCCACGGAGGTCAGAAGTCTTAAAATCAAGATGCCAGCAAAGCTGTGACTCTCATGGAAGCTCTAGGGGGAATCTGTTTCCTTGCTGTTTCTAACTCCTATATGCCATCTACATTCCTTGATACGTGGCCCCTTCCTGCACCTCCAGAACCAGCAATTTGTCTTTCAATCTCTCTCTCTCCCTCCCCCCCCACCCCGGCCTTTATCATCATTTCACTTTTTTCAACTCTAATCCTCTGGCTCCCTCTTACAGGGATCATTGTGACTACATTGGGCCACCTGGAAAATACAGGATAATATCCCTGCCTCAAAACCCTTCACCTAATCACATCTTCCAAGGTCCTTTTGCCATGGAAGTAACATATTTACAGGGTCCAGGGGTTAGGATAGAGGTACTTTTGTGGGGCCTTATTTAGTCTACCACAAGGACCCTTTCAATTTAGATTCTTAAGTTGTCCTGGTACTTTGTTATCTAGGAGTCATACCCATCCATCCATCTACCTGTCCATTCGTCCATCCATCCATCCATCAATCTGTCTATCCATGTTTCCCATAGGTCTGAACAAAGGAAATATATTCCTTGTACTAAATTGACAGTGATCTTTATGCCTCTCTAGGGTAGCCAGGGGGAGTAAAGATTTTCAGTGCATGAATATGTTCCAAAAGTGCCACCATGTCTGTCAAAGAAGAGAAATTCTTCCCAGGTGATTTTTTTTTTTTTGACAGGCAGAGTGGACAGTGAGAGAGAGAGAGACAGAGAGAAAGGTCTTCCTTTGCCGTTGGTTCACCCTCCAATGGCCGCCGCGGCCAGTGCCATGCGACCGGCGCACCGCGCTGATCCGATGGCAGGAGCCAGGAGCCAGGTGCTTTTCCTGGTCTCCCATGGGGTGCAGGGCCCAAGCACCTGGGCCATCCTCCACTGCACTCCCTGGCCACAGCAGAGGGCTGGCCTGGAAGAGGGGCAACCGGGACAGAATCCAGCGCCCCGACCGGGACTAGAACCCGGTGTGCCGGCGCCGCTAGGCGGAGGATTAGCCTAGTGAGCCGCGGCGCCGGCTCCCAGGTGATTTTTTTAAAAATAAAGATTTATTTAATTATTTGAAAGAGTCTCTCTCTCTCTCTTTCTCTCTCTCTCTCTCTCTCTCTCTCTCACACACACACACACACACACACACAGAGAAATCTGTCATCTGCCATCTGCTGGTTCACTCCCCAAATGGCCACAATGGCCAGGGCTGGGCCAGGTTGAAGCCAGCTGCTTAGAACTCCCTTTCCAGGTGAGTTAGACCAACTAGGGCTGGGTACTTTCTCTCAAGTCTCTTCTGACTCTTGGTGTGACTATATGCCTTAGGTTGACTATGTGCATGGTCTACATACATATGTCTCCCAAGAAGAGTATAGGAGGAAACTTGCAGCAGACAGTGTAGACATGTGGAATAGAGGAGTTCATAATAGTGTTCTCCCCCTGGGCCACCCTCTTTAAAATGGACCAGGTCTATCACCTCTGCTCTACCTTTGCCCCCAGCTTGACAGGCAGGAAGCATGAACTGTGCCTCTGACTGCTGCCACAACCTCACCCCCACTAGCACCCCCACTGCCAGAGGCCTGGTGGTCAAGATGTTGATGTCACCGTGCTCGGACTTTCCTCCTTGGCTGTGGTGGTCCCTGTTCCAGGGACAGTGCATTCCCTCCGTCCTTCCTCTTCATGTGCAGTCGGGGTCTTGTGATTTTCTCTGTAGGACAGTCACTGGTATAGCTCACAGGTGCCTGTGGTTTCAGTTGTCTTTGAAATCTATTTTATTGTGAAAGCAGATTTCATCTTTCTCATAGCCAAACATACATCTAACTGCCACTGTGATAAAGCTGACATGTTAAACACCTATGGTTTATAAATCAAATGCTGAGTAATGTATGTGCACTGTCTCATCTAATCTTTACAACAGCCCTATGAAATGAGTATTATTTTCTGATATTACAAGTGAGGAAAGTAAAGTTTAGAAAAATGATTTGTCCAGTATGTGTGTGTGTGTGTGTGTGTGTGTGAACTTGTGTAAATATACACATACAATTCTCAGGAGACTTTGGTTAAAGAGAAAACAATATCCCCGATTTAATGTCTAAGTAGAAGCTGTGAAATATTGTTACAGAGGAAAAATCCTTGGAGTTGATCTTTTCTTGTATTGGAGGTGTAGGAAAGAAATGACAAAGTTTTAAAATAGCATGTTCTTGCTCATATATTCGTTTAATATATGAACATACATTTATTGAGTATTGAATAATGTGTATTCTTAGAGGCATAATTGAGAATCAGTATCAGTCCTCTGGGTGCCACCTTCCTGCAAGAAGAAAAATTACATCTACCAAACATGGTACAGTGTTCCAGAGTACCAAGAAAAACAGTGGGAGTGAACGAAAAGAAGTGATTAGTTCAGGAGGTGGAGTTGTAGCGTAGGAGGTAAAGCCACCATCTGCAATGCTGGTGTCCCGTAAGGGTGCAGGTTGGTGTCCCAGCTGCTCCACTTTTGATCCAGTTCCTTGCTAATGGCCTGGGAAAAGCAGTGGAAGATGGCCCAAGTGTTTGGCTTCCCTACCACCCATGTGGTTGACCTGGATGAAGCTCCTGGCTTCAGCCTGGCCCAACACTGGCTGTTGTGGCCACCTGGGGAGTGAACCAGTCAATGGGAGATTCTCTGTCTCTCTGTCTCTGTCTCTGTCTCTCTCTCTCTCTCTATATATATATATACACACACACACACACATCTCTGTAACTCTGGTTTTCAAAATAAATACATAAATAAATCTTGATAAACAAAAGTGACTACGTCAGTCCGGCCAAAAAAAAAAAAAAAAAAAAAAAAAAAAAAAAAAAGAAGAAGAAGCAAAGCAGCTCCCTGCATCCATATGAGAGACCTGGAGGAAGCTCCTGGCTTCAGATTGGCTCAGCTCTGGCCATTGCGGCCATCTAGGGAGTGAACCAGCAGATGGAAGACCTCTCTCACTCTCTCTCTGCCTGTGCCTTTGCTGTTCAAATAAATAAATCTTAAAAAAAAACCCAACACATTGTGAACAGTAGACTATTGATAGATGTCAACGAACTGGAGTTGTTCAGTTAAATATCAATGAGGATTAGTGCTATATTAGTGGCATTGATGGAAAAAATAGGACAGGCAGTGTATGGGAAGCAGAACTGATGGACTTGCAACTACTCAAGTGGATGATATTAATTAGAACAAATAATAACTCTCCTGATGACATTACAACAAAATTTTATTCCTACAAAATACCATGATGTACACATTATTATTATTCCTAGTTTATAGTTGAGGAAAAGGAGGGAGTATCAAAGGGTGCTTAGGTTTTATGCCTGGATAAGATGTTAAAAGAAGGGAAACAAGCATGTAGGCAGAGATGAATTGAAATTTAGACTTACTGAGTCATGTGGAAATTTCTAGCAGGAAAGTCAGAAATTCAATTCTGGAGTTCAGAGAAAGGTGAAGGCTAGAGTAGTATGAAGGGACTTCAAAAAGCTCATGGAAAGATGAAATTAAAAGATAAGCTTATTTTTGAAATCCATACATAATTTTGTCATAATATGCCTTTCCATAAACTTTTTGAAGTATAATTATATTATTGCATAAAAATTTTAAAAATCAGCTTATGGATTACACTCATTGACTTTGAAAAAGTGTAAAAACAGAGGGGGGCAGGGCAGAATTTTTGGAAAAATATGTTCGTAGTGGTTGGGAAGAAGGCACACACCAGAGGAAGGAGTAGAAATGCCCACCAATGTCAGATATCAGGCAGGACAGAGAAATGGGGATTAGAAGAATCCATTTCCGCTGGTCATTGAATCTTGGCTGGGCCATCCTTGAAAGACCAGTCATCATAGTGCTGGCCAGGGGTGGTGAGAAGATGGTATCTTAGGAAGTAACAAAGGCAAGGGGAAGTTTTAAAATGACTTCGTGATGGGGAGACAATCATTTGTCCTCTGAGAGATGGAACAATGGAGAGGGAGAGACACAGGCAGAGGTGGGCACATGGTGCAGTGGGTTAAGCTGCTGCCCTGGACACTTGCTTCTTATAACCCAGTGCCTGAAGAAATCTCACCTCTGCTTCTTGTCCAGTTTTCTGCTAATGTCATTCTGGGAGGCAGCAGGTGATGGCTGAAGTCCTTGGTTCCCTGCCATCCACACTGGAGACCTGAATGGTGTTTCAGGTTCCTGGTTTTGGCTTGTCCTGGCCCTGGATGTTGTGGGCATCTGGGGACTGATGGAAGATCTCTTACTCTCCCTTGCTCTCAGTTTACTTTTCAAATAAATAAATAAATAAATAAACTTTAAAGACAGAATGAAATGAGTCTGTTGTTAATGGAATGGGCCCTTGAAGCAGTCGGAGAAGACAGGGAAAAGGGGGTCCTAACATGGATCCTCCTGAAACAAGAAGGGGCTGTTAAAGGTGGGAGTTTAAGGATGCGAAAGGACTTAGACAAAGAGGTGAGGGAAGTGGGATTATGTTAAATAGGATAGTCTTGACCTTAGCAAATTGGATCATTTGACAAATGTAAAGGATTTGCTGTAAGAACCTTGGGGAGAATGGTGAAGATCTGGAACAGGAACTGTGCCAAGTGCCTGGGAGTCGCCTCAGAGCAAATGTCAGGAATTCACATCACAGGTGTGAACGGGAGGACCGTAATTTAAGGAATTGTTAGTGAGTAGAAAGTGGTTAACTTCTAAGGGTTCCAGGAGTAGCAGGTGCAGTGTTTGCAGAGTTCTGGTATCACAAAGCAGGGTAAAGAAGGGTGGTTTAGGAACGGAGAGAGAATAACGTGATAGCAGGCCTAGATGATTACAAGGCTTGTCTCACACAGCAGATAAATAATTTGCAGCTTAACAGTTCATTATTCCTTCTTCCCTTGCCGGATCCGGAATCCCATAGAAAGAGAAAGTACTGAGGAGTCAAGGAAAATGCATAGTTGCAGAAGCTGGACTAAGGGAGTAGAAGTACCCACCAATATCACATCTACAGGACAGTGACAAGCCAGGCATATTTATTTCATTGATTTACTTGTTTGGGGGAATTAAGAGCCTTCTGATAACTGCTTTCTGCCATTGAGAGGTGGAGAAACTTATTGTACAGTAGCTGCTTTAACAAGGCTGGGCCAGGCAACGGTTATCTGAGTGGTAGACACAGTACTGGGTGGTCAGGAGAAGCTGGAGGCTAAAAGATGGGCAGAACACAGGCCTGAGGTAGACTGGCAGGTGTCAGCAACTTGCATCTGAATAAATGGTGACAGTGTGCCCCAGGTCATATTCCCTTTTAATTTGATTTGATTATCAAATATAATCAACTTTTGAACTCTGCCTTTTAAAAAATGTGCATGTCTCCCACTCTGAGTGAAGCTGAGTATTTCTCCTATGTTTAGCTATTTTACTTTTTTTCCGGCCAGCTCTCCTTTGTCTTCTGCGTGGAGGCTTCAAGTGAAAGGCCGGTGCATTCATTTAGATGGGACGTTCTGAGTGCTTGGTGAATCGCAGGCTCTGGGTACGCCCTGGGGAGCAAAAGGACACTGGTTCCTGGCCTCTGGGGGCTTACTGTATGATGAGTGAGACAACGAGAGAGTGCACAACTGGCCAAAAACTCATTTCCGTAAGTTCTATAAAAGGAAACGGGAGGTGCCATAACGGGAAAACCCTAGTTTACTTTAGACATGGGGGTTGGGGAAGGTCTTTCTGACCTGTAAGTGGACACTTCATGGACAAGACATGCAGACAAGGTCAGCCACGTGGAGGCCTAGGGACAAAAGTAGCCTTGGCAGCAGAAACAGTGTATACGAGGACCTCTGGGTGTGAAAGAGCTGCAAGTGGCCAGGCCTGTGAAGGCATAATGAGTAACAAGGCAGCTTTAACTGTTGGGCCACGGGGCCGGCCCCTGTCTCTCTCTATTTTTGAGGTTAATTTCTATATCTTTCATGGCATTTTCTGAATGATCTCTTTGGATTCATCTTTCATTGACCTCACTGAATTCAGGGGACAGATCTTTCATGCTGAGCAGATCTTGGAGCTATACTTTAGACTTCCTCTTTTTAAAAATATTTATTTATTTGCGAGGTGGAGACTGGAGTTGTGGTGGTGCTGGAGCAGGCCAAAGCCAAGAGCCAGGAAACTCAGTTCAGGTTTCCCATGTGGATGATGGCTGGTATCCATCACCTGCTGCCTTCCAGGGTTTACATTATCAGGAAGATGACATTGGGATTCAAGCCAGGCCCAAGCCCAGGCACGGCAGTGTCAGATATGCTTGTCGCAATTAGTGGGTTAACTCCTGGGCCAAGCACTCACTCCAAGACTTTCTTTTCTTAAATAAAAAGCCTACAATTCTAACATCTTTTGTGGTCTGCTTATGGAGTTAAGGTTTGTGGTGGCCTTGAGAAGCCATCATCTGTTGATAGGCAGGACGGTTTGAATGACCTCAGGAAGTGGACTCAGTACTTTCCCTCCATTGGCCCTTCCTGTTATTATACTCAGTGAGGACAATATTTGTTCAGGTTCATCTCTGCCCCGACTGTGGCAACAGCAGCTTCCTTACACCTTTCATCCACCCTCGCTGCATCTCGGGGAGGAGGACTGAAAGCAGAGGACAGTACCGGGACCTGAAGGAAGCCTGGGGGGTGCACTCTGGTCCACATGCCTTGCTCCTTGTGGTGTCTGCACATCGCTTCTCCTGCATGGCTGGTGGACGGCAGGTGTGAGGGCAGCCTGATGTGGCTCAGCACCATGGGCAATCCTGGGGGCCAGAGGGACAAAGCATGAAGTAGACAGCTTAGCCTGTTCAGCATTACGCTGGAGGGGAGCCAGTTATGCCTCTTCCAGTCCTTCTCCTGCTATTTCCAAGGGAAAGTCAGGCCAGGCGGAATCTCCAAAGGGGAACACAGAACTGGCTGCCCAGCACCCCTGGTCAGGATACAGCTCTGCTTTCAGTGAATGCAGGTGAGGACAGTGGAGTCCTCCCTTCATCTAAGAGCACGTCATTGGACCATTCTTCTGTCTGTATCCGGTCTCACTGGGTTGCCTGACCAATTGCTACACTGAAAGCACATCACTGGACCATCCTTCTGTCTGTATCCTGCTTCTGTGGGATGCCTGACCAATCACTACTCCTTTCACTCTTTCCCAGTGAATTTCCAAGACTGACCATTTCTGTGGCCCTCCCCCTGTTACTCTTGCCTTGGAAAACCAGTCTCAGTAGGGACCTGGATGGACCTCTGCTCAGCCCTCGCCCAGGGGAGAGCAGGTCTGACAGAGCTCGGTGTTTTGTTCCATTGGTTT
The DNA here is from genome assembly GCF_964237555.1 of Oryctolagus cuniculus. NCBI lineage: Eukaryota > Metazoa > Chordata > Mammalia > Lagomorpha > Leporidae > Oryctolagus > Oryctolagus cuniculus. The sequence goes on along the minus strand of NC_091443.1, from coordinate 50,516,770 downwards.
TCAGGTCGTCTTCCCAAGCAGGTGGAGAGGTGTTTCTCCAAGAGGACTCAGGACTTGCGGGAGTTACCAGAGCCACGGGGTCCTCTGCACCAGGCTGACCTGTCCCACTCTGGTCCCCATGAGCCCGTCTTGCTCCCAGTCCTTTCCTGGAGGAAAGCCCAGCTGCCTCCCACTATTCCCTCACTGCATTTCCCAGGCCGGCAAGTAGGGGCCAAGTGTCTGAGACAGAGTCTTTCCTGTGAAGGGGGCAAGGAAGTCACGAGACCACCCCTACCCCAAGGTGGGGCCTGTAGGAGGGAGCAGTGGGAGAAGGAGGTTGTGGTGACTGGTATTTCCCACATTCCCCAGCTCACTTCACTCCCCAGGTCGCAGCAGACAGAGGAGGGAATTGTTCTCTGAAACACAACACTCGGTATTTTCAAAAAGTTACATGGACACACACAAATCTGATGAAGAAGCCAGGAGGCTCTCTGCTAGGAAAGATTCCAGTTACTTTTTCAAGATGAGACTTCTATGGCTTGCAGTTTGTTTAAAAAATAATTTGTGGCACTGTACAAATGAGAGGAGTAGAATTGGATTTTGATGGACAATGTTCACTGTTATAACGAGCTTGATCCCTCTTACCTAGGTCTAATAATGTGGGGTTTAAAAGTTAACTAATTCATTTGAGACACACACACAGAATTTCAATCTACTCGTTCACTCCCCAGATGTCCACAACCACCAGGTATTAGCAGGAGCCAGGGGCAGTTTTCAAATCCAGGCACTCTGGTATGGGATGTGAGCATCTTTACAGTTAGGTCAAATGCATGCCCATAATATTGAGTTTACTCAGCATAACAAATAGTAGCACCATGGCAACCATAGGAAACAGTATTCTGACAATGAGAGTTTCTGAGACCATCTTTCCTTCTTTTAGCTGAATGCTTCCAGGAAAGCCACATTATCAGCTATTTACACATCGGTGAGATAATAGTTATTTCCCTTTTCCCCTTAGAACTATTTTCACTGCAGGCCAGGGTTCAATTCATAGAGTCAATAATTCTCTTTAAATCACTTTCAATTTAGGTCATTTGAGAATGGTTTATTTTTGAGAAAGTCCTCCCCAGAGTCCTTGGAATCACATCAATACATCTGTAGAATGACCTTGAACCTTTTTTTAAAAAATGATTTTATTTACTTATTTGAGAGGTAGAGTTACAGACAGTGAGAGAGGGGAACAGAGAGAAAGGTCTTCCATCTATTGGTTCACTCCCCAAAAGGCTGCAACGGCCAGAGTTGGGCCAATCCAAAAGCAGGAGCCAAGAGATTCTTTCGGGTCTCCCACATGGGTGCAGGGCCAAAAAACTTGGGCCATCTTCGACTGCTTTTCCAAGCCATAGCAGAAAGCTGGATTGGAAGTGGAGCAGCCGGGACTAGAACCTACGCCCATATGGGATGCCTGCACTGCAGGCAGAGGATTATCTTACTGCACCACAGCTCTCTTTTGAAGAGAGCTCTCTTTTTAAGAAAGCAGTATGAATTACTGTCCAGTGGACATGTCAGCATCCCAGATCATAAAACCATTCTTGATCACCCCATAGTTGATAACATTGATGATAAGGTTAGTGCCTCTTGACTTCTCTCACATGAATTTAGGCTTTTTGGAAATTTCTCCTAGAAAGTGGCTGTTCGGGCAGGAACCTTCTTTATCCCAGGACTGGCATTTATGGAATGTCAAGGGATCCATGTCCTGGGCCATAAAAATGGCCAGAGATGCTTGGCCAATGTCTGCCCTGTGTGCCCGTGCCAACCTCAATTTTAGGGAAGTATGCCCACCCTGCCAGTCAGCAGCACAGTCTGCAGCCTCGCAAGACTATAAAGTTCACCATTTTGTTTTAGACCTACGTCATAGAGAAGTGGAGTTGACATTCTTTGATCTCTTAACAAGAGGCAGGCACAGGACTAGAAGCTTTATCATTCATTATTTAATTCTTAAAATGACCTTCGACGGTCACCCCTATTTCGAAGATAAGAAAACAGGCAAGAAAGTAGGAAATTACCCAAGGCCAGATAGTAGCAAAACCGGAGCTGGATTTCAAAGCAGAGTAGGGCCATTTGGAGCCACTCTTTGTCATGAGGCAATGCAGGTCCCGATAAATCGCCACAAGGGGGCGCTCTGCCATTGTCCATGCCAGCTAAAGGATGCTATGGTTTATTGCTCGCTGGGGGCTGCAGCGTGGGGCGCAATTTATGCATTCCCTTTCCCACATTTTCCTTCTGTGCAAATCCTGAGCCTCCTTTAATACTGGGAAGTTTTGAGGCAAAATCTGTGGTATAGCAGGTAAAGCCACCCCTGTGGCGGGCATCCCATATGGGTGATTCCTGGCTGTTCCACTTCCTATCCAGCTCCCTGCCAGTACACCTGGCAAAGCAGCAGAAGATGGCCCAAATTCTTGGGCCCCTGCACCCACGTGGGAGACCTGGAAGAAGCTTCTGGTTCCTGGCTTCAGATCTGCCAAGCTCAGGCCATCACAGCCATCTGGGGTATGAACCAGCAGATGTAGATTCTGTCTCTCTTTCTCCTTTCAAATACATAAATAAATCTTTAAAAAAAACTGGAAAGTTTCTGGAAATGTAAATGTGTCTACCAGTATTGGCCACTGTAACTGCTGGCCTTAAATAAATTCCTCAGAAAGCCATTGTGCTATGAATAGAGAGACTAGCTCAATAGCAGGAGCCAGGCTTTCCTTCCTTGAAAGTTAAGAAAGGGCTCGTTTTAACACAAACTAACAGAAAGCTCGGGGCTTCTGTCACCAGGGACGTGGTGTTGCTATTGAACAGATCAGCTGGTGCACGAGGTTAAAGCACACATCAGTAATTGTCTTCAGAAAGGCATCCAAGCCTTGTTTTAGATCGCAGGGTAGAACTCACAGGCTCGTTTTTCTTCTCTGTGTCATCTGACAAATAATCAAGTGGCAAAGCAATTGTGATGCAATGTCCTCAGACCAAGGCTCCAAACCTCATGTTGGCAAGTGACACCGGGACTTGCAGGGCTGGAAACTGCTGCCCGCCTGCTGACAGTCCTAGGTGAGGATGTGTGAGGCCCGCCTGCACGTAGAGGCATCCTTGCACTGGTTGAGCACAGGAAACGCACTTAGGAAAATGTGTGTTCTTTTAAAAGCTCTTCACTCCTAGACAATCAATAGAATATAAATGTCTAGCAGATGAGAGCCATGGGAGTGCCAACTGCACACATCCCAAACCAAGGCAGAGCCCCTTAGGTCTGTTCCTGCAGGTGGGTGGAGGCATGGCCACTTTCCCTCACTGCACCGTGTCCAGCAGTGGGGGAATGGGTCATTGAAACAGACGCCCTGAAGACCTGCGATGCCCAGGCTGTGGACTTAGCAGAAAGAAGAAATGTGGCAGAGAGCCTCACGGGAGGGAGGGGGGGAGGTGTGAAGAGAAAACAGGACTCAGGAAATCCAGAGGCTCTGGATGAAGCGTGGGGGAAATATAGAAGGGGTCATGGTAGAAGGTGGTGCTACAGGAGTCACAGAGCTTAACTCCACACTAACATTTAATTTCCTTGGCAGCTTTAATTAGCTGGCTTAATTCCACTCAGCATCTGGAAAGCCAGGTGTCCCATCATCCAGGGCCTGCCGATTTTTTTTTTTTTTTTTTTTTTTGCAAAAGTCCAGATGACCAGGGACACCAAAATGGCAGATTGGGAATAAAATATGTGCATTTCTGATCGCTCCCCAATTGCTCGGAGGAACTGCCCTAAGCTGCTATAAATCAGCACTTTATTTATAGGTAACCCCTTAGGAAGGGTGGGCTAAAGCAGGATTTCACAAGGGCCGAGAACAAAGAGAAAGGCGTGGAGGGGAGAAGGGAGATTGCTCAACAGGTTGGGGGTGAAGGTTTAAATATAGATTGTGCACCAGGCTGGCTTGACTGCACAGAATCATTCTCTGTGTAATTTCTGAAGTGTCAAAAAGCAAACCAAAAGAAAATCCATCCTTTGCAGCATCTTGTTAGAGAGGACTGTGGGCACATTACATTTAGAGACACAGGAGATTTGCCTTGTGGGTGGGTGTTCTCTTTCCACATCTCCTACCTCTGTGAATTCTTGCTGTGATAATGGTTGCCCCTGAGGCATTTTACAGTTTGACTGACCCCTGCAAGTGCCATCTCCTGCCTAGATGGGCCAGAGGGTGCCATGCAGGGGCTTCCGGGGAACATGCCTAAGTGTACCTCGCTCCCACCCAGGCCAGCCCACGCCAGTAGGAGAGGCATGCAGAACCCGTATCAACAGCAATCAAAGGCAGACGTTTGCAGTTTGGCTTGAAATTTATTTCTGGTAAATCCCACCCACTCTCCTTCTACTCGCTACTTCCCTTTCCCCCATCTACTCCAAAATGCTTGTTTAGACAGACAATGGTTATGATGTCAATGCTGTTCCCTAAGCAGGTTCCCACTGACAGCGGGGGGAAGGGCACCACTGATATTTTGGAAACACTTTTTATATTAATTCTCCCATAAAATGTGAAAGTTGGTCATGGCATAACTGGCAAACAATAGATCATCTTTGCAAGGCAACTGGCTACCAGTTTAGTTTGTAAGAGCAGATGACTTGAAAGGCTTCAGTAACGTAGGGCTCAGTTGTCATCTAGCCAGCCCCATCTTCATCCTTTCTTCTCTTTCCCTTCCACCAGTGGCCCTCCCAGAAGTATTTCAAAGCGCTGCCTGCTCGAAGAGCGTCCAAGGCAGCCCCAAGATGCTATTCTGCTACCGCAGGCACCCGAGTCACTTCTCTTGAAAACAAATGGGGTAACGCAATACACCACCTTTACTTCGCAGGAAGTCGATAGAATATGGCCAGGTCTTTCCCAATCACAGGACGCAGCACTCGCTGCTGAATGAGGGCACACATCGAGTAAGTTATGGAGTACATCACTAATATCAGCAGGAGGGCAACTATGAATCGGCTTCATCTCATCCGTGAGAAGGAAAAACAAAACAACACTTGCAGGATAGATGCCCGTTGTCTAAATTAAGGTTAGCTCCTTAATCTTTTTTACATTTCAAGCTTTTCCATTAGAACAGTTGCAATGGAACTTTATCATCAGGCTAATCCTAGTGATGAGGTATGAGTATGGTGCTGTGTACCTATTTGTGGTGTTTTACAGACTTCACAAATAACCGAGAAACAAACTTTCATCACAGTAAAATATTTAATGACAAAATTAGGGCTTGCTGTAATAGTGAATCAGTAGAGCAGGTGTTACTTGTCTCTGAATAAAACAAAAATTATGTTTTACATCTTAGGGAACTTCTGAAGGATTAGTAATTGTACAACATACATCAGCAATGTTGCAATTCTAAAAATTAAGAGCACAACCTATCTTTAATATCCCTTGATTAGGGCATTCTGTAAATATTTTTATATAAATGCACACACAACCTTTGCTAGCCACAAAAGTAGTATTAAGACAGAATTCACTGTAATTTTAAATCTAACACATAATCTTAGTTTTTTTCAGAGCTTAAAAAAAGTTAACTACTGATCTTGTTACATTTTACAAATACATTCTTTAAACAGGAAACACCGACCCGAATAGCTGCGTACTTCCTGTACACAGGTATCTAAGAATACTAGTAAAGAATACTACTACAGCTACATTCCAGGAAGAAGTGGTAATACTGGGAAGTTTCTTCTCTTCATGTGTTGCCAGTATAATTTGAGAAGACCTTCACAGAAAAATAGTCTTCCCCAAATTCATAGTGAAATGCAGAAATGAAACAGAAGTCCACCCAAATGAACGGGTCCCAAACGGTGCGAGTCAGTTTTGCCATTTTCTCCAGGTTATGCTGTATCGACACCTTGTATTGCAGCACCTTCCACCTTCCAAACGACAGCAAGAAACTTCACACGTTATCCTGGGGCTCCTCTGCAAGAGCCTGAGGGGAGAGGAGGGAGAGGAGGGAGAGGATTCCTGCTCTGGCCACTGGGTTGGTGGGACTTTGACACAGGGAAGTCAAGGTCATGACCATGGCCTGCGAACAAATCAGTAGAGGAAGCTAATAAAGATTCAGATGGACTTGCTTTAATCTAGGCTACTTCCGATCTTAGTCTGAAAGGATAAACAGCCAGGAAAGAGGGTGAGGTGCGCAAACTTGTATCACAATTTTACCAGGGAGGAAGAACCTCAGATCTCACAGTGTGCTTACGCCCTCCTCGGCTGCGTTAAAAGCCAATCCCACAGGTTGCTGCTAGATACTTGGCAACCGACTTTCTTGCTGCTGGGGCGATGCTCAGGAGGTTTTAGATTTATTCTTTCAATTACTTACACTATCTATCTCTAAAATCAGAATCTATATTGGGAAGGTGACTCCTCACCCCTCCCCCACCCCGCCTCCCCATGTTTTCTGAAGGGAGGTTGGTAAACATAACTCATTTGGAGTAACCCTTGGGTCTTTTCTTAGAAATTATAAATGCTTCTAGTAGTGTTCACCAAATGGCACGTTCCTTGTTTCATTAGACTTTAAAGACAATACAAATAAAATAGAAACATATGAAATATTACAGTAAACTTACCTAGTTTACTATATAAGTTGGTTGAGAGCTTTCTAGAATTGGATAATCTCTCTAAGAGGATTCAGAAACTGGTCTCTGGCAAATCCCATCTCCATTCTGACACACACTGCCTAGACTGTTTTTTGCTAATAAACTCTGTCACCCTGGGAAGGCTTTATCAGAAGAACTTCAGCTATTTAAATCTGCATTAATCATCCCAAAGTCATCTTACTGCTATGTAAGAGACCACAGTTCACAAAGACTCAATTGGCTCAACAGATATAAAGGAACAGGAAGGGGTCCTGAAGGTTTGGGCAGCTTAAAAACTGACGAACTGCAGGGAGAGGCTGACCTGCGCATCTGTGATGTGGTTTCATGCAGAAAAATCCCAGCTTGTTTTATGTTTAGCCTCTTAACTTTCTAGGAAACAAAACTTGCAGACTCTAAACCCAGCCCTGCCTTGAGTCATACAAGCTCGGGAGGTGTGTGATCAACTCCATCCAATCTGACTGCAATGTAAGGGACTTGTGTCTGTGCTGTTTTATGTCAGACAAGGCAAGTCGCAACTGCCATAAAATGCAATTCCTCAAGAAAACCACATGTTAAATTATGTTAAATAAATAGACCACAATAACATAAAAATCTCCCCAACCAGATACTAAGAAACTGAAGGCCATTTCTCAGGGCACTGTGTAGGTGCCTAAAAACAGGCATGCCTTTGGAGAGAAGAGAAGAGAATATTTAAAACATAGCATCTTTTCACATTATCATCTACACAGACTTTTACCCAGACAAACCAAATTTTGATGAAAATCCAAGCTTTTTAATACAAGCCACTATCATTTGTGACAGTGACAAAAGACAGAAGCATCCATGAACATACACAAGTTGTTGAGTAGGCTTTTCCTTAGATCTTCACTTTCAAATTTTTATCCTTCATATGGTAATTCCAGATAATCAGCCTGGAAATAAGCAGCAGAAGCACTGAAGCTGTAGCTCAGAAAGTAGATTTCTATCTGTGATTCTGATTTGCTTTTTTTTTTTTTTTGAATGCTGGTGATGGTTCATGCAGAAGATTACTAAGCAATGAGCAAAATCTAAGACTGCTGTTTCCCCTGATAAATCCAAATGTTTTCCATAATACAGAGTCATGTCTTCGGATACACAATTTTAATTTTATGCTTCATATTGAGAGTAGCTGGAGAGTGAGGAGACTCAATAACTGCTTGATTTTTATTCTCACCTAGAACAATAATATCTGATGTCACCACATGAAAATATGCTCCTGCTTCTAATCAGGGGGAAATACATGTTGCCATTTAGAGACAGCGCAGTTTATTATGTGGTCCAAAGTTTATATCCAAACTACAATTTTTTTTTAAAAAAGAAAAATACATTCTCTCTCTCTCTCTCATACTCACACACACTCGCGCACACACACACATGCACACACACACATACTCCACAGGGAAGAACAAAAGCAACATGAAGCTGATGTTACTGTAGCGTTTCCTAGCAAGATCACTGGGGAATGTATAAACACATCACCTTTCCTTTCGTATTAATGTCTGAAAAGGAAAAACAAGAAACTCTAAATGTCCATATATTGGAAAAAAAGAAGCGAGTGGAGGTCCAGAATTCTTGTAAAAACTGCTGAACAATCTCTTCCGTTTCTCTTAGGAGGGTCACCAGGCAGGGAGGTCCTCAGCATTTGTGCTTCATGGCAAGCTGAGGAAAGAAAGGGAAGAGCAAAGTGAGACCTCATTAGCAGGAACTCTCATTGTATGGCTGCCTCCCGGACCCAAAAGGAGCAGCAGCACTGATTCTGCCCTCTCTGCCAGATCATCATTGCTACTCACAGTGGTGTCTTGAAAGCACTACATTCCCCCAATAGTTCATCTAGCACTGACTTTTAAACTCTTTCTGGCAACACCTTGCTGTTGCATATGTGCAGGTGGGCAGAGTTCTACTGAAGGAACAAATGGAAAAATCAACGCAACACTCCTGAAGTGTAAGATTTCTTCTGATGCCTCATGCAGTATTAAAAAATTAACAGTCTGTAGAGAGAGACACAACCTGCAATAATCTACTTCATATCTGGCCTGGGCAGTCAACCGAGGAAAGCACTTGACAATTCAAGTTGTCTTTGAGAGCAGGCTGACTAATGGACCAAATCTAGACCTTGATTTTACTACTTCTCTCATTGGTATTTGAGGAATGTGGTCTATCAATGTTTGGTCTTTATAAAAGGCAATACTGGGTACCACTCAACAGTTTCCCAAGTCTAGCTAGAGCCCATGGGATGCACTTAAGGAATGACATGCGGGTACAAAATGTAAAGTTGTCCCTGCCTTTTCCTATCTGTATCTTTCTTTAGGTCTTTTCCAAGGAGCACATACACTGATGTGAACCAAAAGGCGGAGCAGAAGCTGAACCCTGATTGCTCTCGTGTGCAGAGTCTGACAGTGGTGGGTTAATCTCTGCGATTGAGGCTGGTAGTGACCAGGGGTAGCGTCCTGCAGCTCAGGACTCCCTTGAGCAAAGAACAAGTGATTGTCTGCAGGCAAGAACTGTGAAGAATGCCCTGTCATCTGCATCATGACTAGGTCCTCTGTCTTTCAGGAATTAGTCAAGTGGACCCCACTGTTTTGACCCAGAGCAACCATTCTAGAAGATACCAATAACCCATTTCCCCAGCAAAACCCAGGAGGCATCCTGAGTCTCCTCCTCCTCTTCTTGATGTGTTCGACAGAGAAGTTACAACCCTAGGGTGGGCACACCAGTGAGACCACCAGCATCAACATTTCTACAAGTGCTGGAGAGGGGATGTGCCGACAGCCCTCCTGTCGCAGCGTTAACCCCTGCTTGGGAAGCCTCAGCTGAAGCAGCTCCTGGTAACCCCGTCTGGTGGCGCCAGTGGAGCTGACACCAACAGCGGTCAACTGTCACCTTCACAGTGTTTGTGAAGTTCTGTGTATCCCCAGCGTGTCATGCTGAGGGCTGTGGGGTTTTGTCAACAAGGGTGGAGCTGGCTAGTAACTCCTGACCTCAGGGACCTAGGTGACACGACTGGGGGAACGGCAGAGCCGTCCCACCCTGGGTACCCCGAGCCCCTTCACTGGATGGCCTTCACTTCTCACTCTGCCTGAGTTCTCCTACATTATTTAGAAACACAGACCATAAAATTAATACAGAGCTGTTAAGGGTTGTGCATGATGAATTCCAACCATAAATATTTGATCAGTGCTGCTGTCCTGACAGTCACTGTGCTGTCAGTTTTCACGTAACAGGCTGTGGCTCATTCGTGCACACGGCCATTAATCTTCACCAGTGACTGTGCTGCTGCCCGAACCACATCCTGGTTACTGTGACTCTGGAGTGGAGCTGAGGACACCCCTGGGCCTGATCAGCAGGATCTGCAGAAAAACAACTGGATCGGACATTTTGCCATTTGAGGTATTGCTATAGCCTATGTGTTTATGTCCCTTCAAAACTTGTGCATTGGAACTTTAACTTGGGGCTGGTGCTGTGGTGCAGTGGGTTAATCCTCCACCTGTGGTGCCAGCATCCCATATGGGCGCTGGTCCTGGCTGATCCTCTTCCAGTCCAGCTCTCTGCTGTGGCCTGGGATAGCAGGAGAAGATGGCCCAAGCGCTTGGGTCCCTGCACCCGCTTGGGAGACCTGGAAGAAGTTCCTGGATCCTGGCTTCAGACTGGCTCAGTTCTAGCCATTTGAGGAGTAAACTAGTGGATGGAAGACCTTTCTCTCTGTCTCTGCCTCTCACTGTCTGTAATTCTGCCTCTCAAATAAATAAATATTTAAAAAAAATAAACTTTAACTCCAGTGTGTTGTTATTAGGAGGTGGGCCCTTTAGGAAGTGATCAGGAGGGAAGAGCCCTCAGGAATAGGATCAGGGTCCTTAAAAATAGGCTGCAGGGAAACCCCTAGCCCCTTCCACCAGGACACAGAGAGAAGGCGCCATCTATGAGACTGGCAGTGAGCCCTCACTGGACAGAGAAACTGCTGGCACGTTGGTCTTGGACCTCCCAGCCTCCAGAACTGTGAGAAATGCATTTCTGCTGTTTATAATCTATCCAGTCTTTGGAACTTCATTATGGCAGCCTGAATAGACCATGATAGGTATTTTTGCAGAAAGTGGCATTATTTGACTGCTGTTTAATTCCCTGGGAATTAGGAGCTTTAGGATGTGGGAGGCTGGGTGGGAGAGCAAAAAGAGCATTGGATTAAATGAGGTAGGACACCTGCTGCTAACTTTGCTGTATGACCTTGAACTCATGCCTATAAAAGTCTCCAATTCTAAATGCTTGTGGGTTCATGCGGGTCTTAAGTTTCTATTCGAGTTCACAATTTCTTTTACATATACATTGTTTTCTTAATATCTCACGGAAGGCTTTCCCTCCATGGTATGTAACCTCCTCCACCTAACAATGCTAACAGAAGATCACTGCTGATGCCAAGGAGATACTTGAAGAGGTCTGAGCTCCTGAGTCCCCTGGTGGCCTAGAGACCCTGGGGAAACAGCAGCACAGACAGAGAGAGCCACTCCCTCCCAGGGAGAGACATGCCACTCACCCTGCCTTCCCCCACGAACGTAGGCCTGTGCAAAACAGGGCAGATCAGTGTTCTCTTCTGCAAGAAATGTCATCTGAGGATGGCTGTGTGTGGGTAATGCTCTCGCCTGCTGACTCACTGCCTGTGGCAGCGCCCGGGCAACGCGCCGCAAACACGGCCACGTTGTGCTTTCTGGGGCAGGGGAAGTAGGCAGGCCTGCGTCTGTGGTTGAGTAGCGCTTTCCCAAAGGCTGGGGCTGTGCCAAGCCCACAGCTCAGGAAGGAACCACACTTCCTCATGCCAGGCTAACCAGCGCTGGGGGACCAGGGATCATTCTCCATCTGCTTTGTAGGGGATAAGCGCCCACTTATCTTGATGGCACAATGTGCCAAAGTGATTCTGTCACTCTCATACCTGGGATATTACAGGAGCCCTGGAAAAATCAGAAGCCGACAGTAAACTTTCTCTAGCAAGATGGATCACAGTCTCCAGCTGCCCCTATTCAGCTGGGAGCTTGGAGGAGCTGTCACCTGGAATTGCCATTCTCTGCTCAGGGCGCTACCATGTGCACTGTGCCTTCACTTGCAAATGCAGCCCACTCTCTATGAGTCAGCCGAACCATGTTTGTCTGGGGGTGGGAGTCCAGGGCCGTCTCGGCTCTCCCCTCGCCAGCAGGCCCAGCTGGGAGTTGGCCAGTGAAATGACATCTTTACGATCAGCCTACACCAGCGAGTCCAAATCAGTGGTGCCAGGCCCTTGGGAAACAGCTACAACTTATTGAAAGAGGTCAGTGTGCTCACCAGGAGAGCTGCCAATGCCGGTGATGCGGAAGCATGCATCTCAGTTTTGGAAGACTGCAAGTCTGGCTCTGACACTGTCTCACGCTCCCTCGCACACACTAAGAGACCCCAGCAGCCCCTCCTGCTCCCCTACAACACCCACAGTGGGGGCCGGGCAGGGAGAACCAAAGCAGGTAGAAACGGTCCCCAGCCTCACCCCTCTCTACGGGGAGCGGGTAACTGCCAGGCATGGACTTTCCCATTGGTCAAAGCCAGGGGCCTCTTTGTCTTTGGTGGCCTCATCAGTTTCTTTTGATGGGTCCTGTGCTGGGGCTGCCGTGTGCTGAGATGATGTCAACATTTAGGAGGTCACCCCCCTCCCCCCTCACCTGTGCTCTTGCCCCCTCCCTGTGTTGAGGGTCCTCGGTCACCAGGAACAATTCTGTAACTCCTCTCCAGTGCCCATAAGTCACTCAAGGCTCTTGGCAGTAGCTATTTTTATGGAACTTACAATAGCAACTTAGATTTATGTGTGCTAATAGCTTTGGACTCACTTGATTTTTTTCCACAGGCATTATTATTAATCAGCTCTATTGTATGGATGAGGAAACCGAGGCTTGGAGGAGTTAAGTACTGCCCAACGTCATGGTCTTGGTGAATGACAGTAGATTCTAACAAGACACTAACTGCTATACCATGTTGCCTTCCCAAGCACCCAGCAAACTTGGCCACAGTGTCAGGGAAACAGGACAACGAGGGCCAGGAATTTGGGCCATCTGCTGAGGTTATCCACTCTGGTGTTTGTACAGGCCCCTCTGAGAGGGACGCCTATGTGGATGGCATCCAGGCATTGTCTACTCCACCTTAGAAAAAGTGGTTTCGCAGTCCTGCTCAGTCACTGAGCTCATGGTTTAATCGTTAACCTGAACTCCTGTTTTAACAAATTTTATCAGTGCTCTATTGATTGCTCTATTTTGTGTGGGAAGACAAGCAAGATAATTGTGTGCACTCTCACCCTCGCCAGACAGGCAGCTGGGTACAGTGCCACTCCCTTTAGCCTTCTCTTCCCACACTCAAGGCTTTCAACGTTTCCCCAGATTTCCACTGTCCACTCCTCATCTAAATCACTCAGGTTACTGTTAACAAACCGCAGCAGGAATTCTGGCCTCTCCATCTCACAGAGGCGGGAGAAGGGAGGAAGGGGCCAGGAAACCTGCAAGCTGAGTTCTCTCCCCATAGAATAACTACAGCAGTCTGAGACTGTGGGCTCCAAGGGGGCTGCCCCCGCCCCTGTCTTCCCACAGATCTGATCAGTTCTCTCCCAAGGTACCAGAGTGGCAAGAGCCTGTCTCGATAGAGAACAGCAACACAACAGAGAAGTCTGCCAGAAGGGGCTGCCGTGAGGGAGGGCAGGAGACATCCGCTTGGAATCAGATTCCCGGTCAGGCCTGAAGCCATGGGGAGGCCGCCTCAGCTGTGCGGGGCTGGTTTTTGACACTGGTTGTTCATGTTTGTTTCCTCAGTTGAAGTAGACTCATTTTTCCCCCGAAAGGTCACCTTAAAATCCTACCTGCAGGGCCAGATCATGGTCTGACATGTCAACACAAGTCGTCAGCAGAAGGTGTTTCTGGAAACCACACTTTGAGTCACTGGCCAGATAAAAGCAGCCCTTCGACCCAAAGGACAGGGCAGTAATGAATCCTCCTATCGCCTGACCAACAGGGCTTCTCTCCCCTTTGGTTTGTGGCAGCCTCAGACAGTGGCTGCCAGTGTACATCCCCCCTGTCCCTACTGAAAGGCATGGCTCTCTGTGAGCGTGGGAACGCGCAGGGTGCACGATCAGTCACGTGGGAAACTCGCCTCTCCTGATGCAGAGGCAGGAGGGGAGCTAGCTGGCTGCTCGGCACTGGTCTGATCAAGCTTAGGGTTCTGCAGCTGAAGCCCTGAAGTCAACCTCTGCAGGTATCAGCCTGAGGTGTGGTCTGTTCTGGGCCTCGCAAGCTCGCTCTGCACCTTGGGAAGAGATCATGACACAGGCTGAGCAAGGAGCTGGATGGGCAAATGAGCACGAGCAGCTGGGGGCCTCCGCGGCTTCTTTCCAGTGTTGGTCAGGGGAGGGAGAGCAGTCTGAGACCTGATCTCCTGGTGCCCTTCTCATCCTGTGGCCTGAAACTTGAGCCCTGAACTTCCGGGCAGGAGCTAAGGAGGATCCACATTTCCTAAGGCTCCAAGGTCAGAAAGGCAGAGATGGGCATGAGCGCATCAGAAAGGACATAACCAAAGCAATTAGGCAAAAAAGGAACTTTTCGCACCTCTGGTGCTTAGTAAAGAGTAGACGGGGATTATCTGAAGGGTGGTGAAGTAAACGTGCTTTTCTGTCTCCCATCACGAGGAACAGTCTAAATGAAGTTTCCTGGAACCTCAGCTCCCGAGCCGCCGAGAGCGAGGCCCCCGGGCCCTCTGCTGGCTCACCTTGTGCGCAGTTTCTGCAAACTGCTGGGCGCTGTTCTTCATGTCTTCTGTCTTCTCCTCTGCCCGGCCTAACCGCTCTCCACGCTCATTCAAGGCCTGGCTGGCCTTCTGCACCGCACTGGTCACGCTATCGGCAGCTGAATGGAGGATGCTGTTTCCTGAAAGAAGAACGGCAGGGCCATCAGAAGCTGGTCCGGCTGACCCGCTGCGACCAGACCCTGCAGGCGAGACCATCTGCTAAGGACAGGGCAGGCCACACCCCAGCGAGGCCTCCAGTGTCTAGGACACAAAGAGACATTTCTAGTTGGATCTGACTGACTCACGTGCAGGAACACCCCCTGAGCACAGGACCCGGGCAAATTCTGGATGCTTCTTCCCACTCCCATCACTGACCTGCCAGTCATTTCCACACCGGCCAGCATCCTGTCTGGTGAAGCTCCTAGGGGCGGGCACATCTCGGTTTAGGACTTGGCTTGCAAAGGTAAAAGGGAATCCTGACAAGTTCAAAATAAATTAGGCAAGTTCAACGAGATGTCTCTGGGCGCTATGGCTATTTCCTCCTGGCTCGTGGTTTAGGTAAGTGTCCACAGGAAAACCGGGCCCACAGGACTTCTCTAGTTACAATGCTCCATATTTCTTTCAACTCTTCCTTTCCATTTGGCCCCTTCTTCCAGCAGGAAGGCAACACTCCCAAGTGTATGGTTCCATGTCAGAAGCTGTGAGTCAGTCTCAAAATTCAGAGCAGATGCATGGGTTCTGAGGGTGGGGCCTCCTTCTCTCTGATCTCTAATATATGAAACACGGAGCCTCAGCACTGCACTTGGCCGTAGGTAGAAAACAGTTACAGAAGTCAGCACGCGGAGAAACCTGGCACTCCTACATTTCAGAGTTATGACACCGAGAAAGCTGACTACCATCGCATCTCAAAGGGTCAAGTGTTCGTGACGTTCCCTTCACCAGTGCTGGGTAGCAAAATTCCACGGTCAAGAAGTGGCAGATGCATAACCCGTGGAAAACTGGCGAATCGCAAAATGATAGCCAAAGGAAATTTATGGCTGGGTTTTGTTCACACTGAGTGGAAGATGTTTAATGGCATTTTATGTAATAGCTTTATGTCTTTGAATAAGTTTATTACCTCATTTAAATTTGTACCTGAGATGGATACATCTAGCCACAGACAGCTTTTAATAGAAATGTAATTTCCACTGGTCTCGGCTGCAAAGGCTTCCTACTTTCTGTTCTGTAGGAACAGTCTGTGGTCTGTGGAAAAGAATTTCAGGCCAAATAAAAGCCTGGCCCACAGTAAGCACTTAGTAAATTGTTTTCTGTTTTTCTTCTTTAGGGATGGATTTCAAGGGCTTCAACTATACACCAAGGGAAGGAGAATGGGATTAACTTAGTGTTAGCTGGATCAGATGCTACACAAATCAAGATCCGCAGATGCCACTCTGGAGAAATGTGGTTGAAGGCATGGGTCGGCATGGAAGGTCTGGGTCTTCAGAACAGGGTCAGGGTGAGAAAGCTCAGTTCCGCTTGCGTGGCAGACCCATGACCATGGTGATACCCCACCCGCACTGCCCATCATTTGCCTAGATCTTTGCAGTGATAAAGCACTTCCCCAGGTGTTATCTTGTCTGACTGTTCTACTGAAGACTGTGACTGTTGCAGGCTAAGAGGCTTGGACAAGATCATATCAAGTGAAAAGTGACAGGGCGAGTCACTGGGACCTAGTTTTCCTGTGACTTTCGCTTACTCTGCATCACCTTTTTTGCAGATGTGGTGTGGGGTTGGGGAAGCGATCACTATGACAGAACTGTGGGCAGACTTACATACAGATCGGTTTTGACAGGTTATTTTCCAAGGTCACGCCTGACTGTTTCTGTCCTTAAAGCATTCCTCTTGGTAAATTAAGAGTTATTGCTCATGCTTCATTGCAAGCTAAGTACTTTCCAGAAGGAATATAGGTCAATGGGGTGGAATGGGAAGATGGAGAAGGGACTGAAAGGTCACGAGAAAATCCCTCTTCGTGCATCATTCCGTGTACCCACAGCCTCCCCATCAGAGGACTGGGAAAAGATGAGTCGGGGAATCTGCGAATTCATAGATAGGAATAGCTGCCTTCAGTCAAAGGGAACTCAGAATCTGCTACCATAAAATTAACAGGAAATATAACTAACACCTGTCTTTTCCCATTAGCACTGACCCAAATGATCGCCTACAAGGTATATACATCTGTGTTTCTGGAATGACCCTGCTACTCCTAAGCCATACTGCTTTCTTGTCAGGACTTAATCTTGTACCTGAGATCAGGTAACACCACAGCCAGTTTTATGAATTCTGTTGAACCAATAATTGCTCCAGCTAAGAGAGAACCTCATGCTGTGTTCACTAGTCAACGATGAGGTTGCTGACCACGCTCGATAGGCGGCCCACCTTCGGTTATTTGCAGGCATGAGAATGAACGGAACAATCTCATTCTCTCTGTTGAAACGACCTCTTCCAGGTTTAATTCTACCAGATCTCAGGCCCAGTGAAATCCCATCACCTTTACCAAGCTTCAGGTCAATTTCATTCACTCCTTCCTTTCAGTTCCACCAGTACTGCTGTAGCCTTCCTGGGCAGTCAGGTGCAGTCAGGTGCAGTCGCAGGCAACTCTTCTCTCACTTCACGTCTTCGCCTGCGGACGCAATGACTTCTCAGCTGCATTACAAATCCCCGGAGCACACCACTTCCCTCTCGTGATTACCCCCTAAAGCTTCAGGTTCTTTCTTTTTGACTTAGATTTTGTCTTCATATACTCTCTTCTCTGGGGGAGCCTCTTGCTCCTATTGGAATTTTAGGGTTCTGTCCTGTCTTCTTCACTTTTGCACTCTGTAAACTCTTTGAGGACAATCTTACCCAGCTGATGGGTTCCATGACCAACTATTTTCCTTTCATAAGCTTGTGCCCCAGAGTCATTTCAAATTCATGTCTAAACCTGACGGTGTTACCTTTGCCTTCACACGTGATTTTCCTTTAAGTTCCCTGCTTAGTGAATAACCCCAACATTTGCCCAGCTGTTTAATCCAGCCAGAAACCTGGGAATCTAGTCGAGATTTCTCCCTTCCTTTAACCCCATACAACTAAAGGTTACCTCCTATACTGTGTGGCTCTCTGTCCTGTTTACTGTCATTGCCTTGCATATATACAAATCTTTATCACACCTCTAGTAATTACTAGAAATGGAGTTGCTGGCTCAAAGGGCATCGTGCCTTTTGGGGTTCTTGGTGTATGCTGCAAATTGCTTCCTTGAAAGAGCCATTCACCATCCAAACTGTTCAAGAAGTGCATGCCATGTGGCAGGCAGCATTGTGTTGACAACCGACAGAGTGACTTGGAGCGAATGAGTTCATCTACCTGATCTTCAACTTTCTCTTCTTTCAAGTGTGGATGATGCCATTCATCTCACATGGCCACGATGAAGATGAAGATGAAGATGAAGATACCTTGAAGTGTCTGCTGGTACTCAATGGAAGTTTGTCCATGTAGCTCCCTAACACCACATTTGATCTGGAGGGAACTCTGGAAAAATGACACAATTCCACCCAGTTCCACTGCACGTCTCCCTCTCATTTCCCTTATCATGGAACTAAGTGTTTGGGGGCTCATGGAAGATACTTCATAGATATCTTTGTATATCCTACTGTGTATAGCACAGTGTGTTGCTGAAGACATATTCATTATATCAAGACAAGCTTTGTAAATAGGATGCCTAACTCAAAAGTTGGGACCCAGCATATGTGCGGAGTTAAATCTGGAAAAAAAGCATCTCCTGAGGCAGACAGAACAGTAATTCTCTGTAAACAGACAGGAAGCGTATTAATACCCAAATTTATTCATGCAGACTGAGAGGAAGCTGCCAGCCACAGCAAATAAAGTGAACTCTCTTTGGAATTACAGTCTCTGGAGATACAGCAGAGACCAGTCTTACTTCATTGATGTTGCCTTCACATCAGTTCCACTTGGTGTGTGCTTTTAAAAATATCTATGCCAGAATCTTTTATGTTATATGATTTAGAAGACTTTACTGAGAGAGCAACTTGAGATAAAGCTATAAGACTATATTCAGTCACTGTTAGGAAATACAATTAAAAGAAAATGAAATGTATAGAAAAAGAAGAGAAAGAGAATAAAGTATACTGAAAAGTGACAACAGGAGAGAAAGAAGAGATGAGATTTTTAGAAGTACACCAGATACACCCAGCAACTCTGCAGCATGGTTTCATTTGCTCATGTTAGACTTCAGGATGCCTCTTGGTAATTAAAGTTCTTCATTCTATAGTCAGTCAAGAGGCAATTTAAACAGAATTCTGGGTAGATGGTATACATATTTGAATGTAAGATATTCATACTGTTTAGAAAGCAAGGCAATAGAAAGTCACCTAAAAATTAACGATTGATAAATATATGCGGCCAGCACCATGGCTCACTAGGCTAATCCCCCACCTTGCGGTGCCGGCACACCGGGTTCTGGTCCCGGTCAGGGCGCTGGATTCTGTCCTGGTTGCCCCTCTTCCGGGCCAGCTCTCTGCTGTGGCCAGGGAGTGCAGTGGAGGATGCCCCAAGCCCTTGGGCCCTGCACCCCATGGGAGACCAGGATAAGTACCTGGCTCCTGCCATCAGATCGGCATGGTGCGCCGGCCATTGGAGGGTGAACCAACGGCAAAAGGAAGATCTTTCTCTCTGTCTCTCTCTCTCACTGTCCACTCTGCCTGTCAAAAAAAAAAAAATATATATATGCACACCTGTACTTAGTGGTGACTAGACAGGCTCATCTCTGGATACTCTTTTTAAAAAAAATTTCTTAATAGTTTTTCCTTGGGCTGCTTCTATTCCATAAGCATTTTTTTAATAACCTTTTTTAAAAAAGATTATTTGTATTTATTTGAGAAGCAGAGTGACAGAAAGAGAGGGAGAGACAGAAAGAAAGGTCTTCCATCCACTGGTTCACTTCCCAGATAGCCACAACAGCTAGAGCTGGGCTGATCCAAAGCCAGGAACCAGGAGCCAGGAGCCAGGAGCCAGGAGCCAGGAGCCAGGAGCCAGCAGCTTCTTCTGGGTCTCCCATGCAGGTGCAGGGGACTAGAACGTGGGCCATCCTCAGCTGCTTTCCCAAGCACATTAGCAGGGAGCTGGATGGGAAGTGGAGCAGCAGGGTCTTGAACCAGTACCTATTTGGGATGCTGGCATCACAGGAGGCAGCTTTACCCGCTAAGCTCCAGGTACTGATTTTCTTAGCAAGACAACTTTCATGGGTAGGACATAGTTACACTTGTCTGGTTCAGTACTAGTAACACTCAAGCTAATATTTTGTGGGATCCACTCAAGCTGCTGTTCTTTCCTTTCTCTACTTGGAGAATGTGAATGTCTCACCCCTCAGCACTTCTACCAAAATAAAGATCCATGGAGACCTGGCTTGGTCTTTGCTGTCTGAAAGTCACTCAGCACCACGGGGACACTAGGAAGAGAGGCTCCCTTCAGTGGTAACAGATGCTGCAAAGCAGGCCCTGCTCAGTACTGTGACTTGTACTGCACGTCTTATAAGTGCAAGCAAATGTAGACAACAATGATGATTTAGCTTTCTTTCTACAAAGAGAGGGAATAAGTGCAGAAGCTAACCTGGTAAAACAAGTTGGTTTTTAATTTACAGTGTCCATTAATTATCTAAGATTAAGACAAGATTACAAGTAATACTAAGCGGTTTCTACATTACACTGACTAATCAATACTAAATAACATCACTGAATTTCTATGCTGGACAACTTCTAGTATTTTTTAAGATGGAGATTCTCCAAAAAGGGTAAATTTTATTTGTACTTTGTGGTAATGACTAATCAAATAAATTCTTTAAAAAAAATTCTGGGTATATCAAGCCTTTCCAAAAGGAGGAGTTTTTTAAAAAAATTTTTGACAGGCAGAGTGGACAGTGAGAGAGAGAGACAGAGAGAAAGGTCTTCCTTTTTCCGTTGGTTCACTCCCCAATGCCCGCTGTGGCTGGCGCGCTGCAGCCGGCACACCACACTGATCCATAGCCAGGAGCCAGGTGTTTCTCCTGGTCTCCCTTGCGGGTGAAGGGCCCAAGCACTTGGGCCATCCTAAAGGACGTGTTTTTAGCTCAGGCTGGGCACAGATAGAGTGTGAACATGAGCCAATCACTATCTAGAACAGCTACCATTCACCGCCTGTCTACTGGGTGGCGGGTGTTATGGTGAGGGGTTAAAACCTTCAAAGGAAGATACTCTTATCCTTATTTTAGAGTTAAGGAAACTCTGTTCAGGAAAGTGAAGTAGCTTACCCAAGATCCCCCAAGTATTGACCCTAAAGTTCTTAATGGCTATGCCACATTTCCTAAGTTCCGCGAGCTTAAAAAGTGTTTCGGTGGGCTCATAAAGTGCAACAAGGACACCTTAATCCCATGACGAAACGACTGTGAAATGTGACCTAGCCTGGTTCCTTTAACACAGAACTTTGGAAAACCTTGAATAAACAAATATAAACAGTAAGTGAAAAAGAGATGGGGGTGGAGCAACAGAGGTATGATTCAAAGATGCCCAGATATGTTTACGCAAAGGTGCTTTTTGCATAGGATAAAATTCTACAGAATTCACACTGGGAGATGCTACAGTAAACTACCCTGACTCCTAAGTTAACGGAGGAAAATAAATAAATCCAGGCTGTCCTCATCCATTTAGCAACAGATAGACAAGTCATGTAATTACATTAAAAAGGCTTGCTTTATGGAGGCAGCAGAACAGATATAGTATGCTGAATGGCAGTTCCGAAATTATCTTTTGTCTCCAGTTGGTGGCTAATTTCAGGGATCATGAAACTTGTTTGTTGCCTGGAGCTGATGACAAAGATAAATGGACTCGGCACTCAGGAATATTTTGTAAGCCCATAAAATCAAAAGCCTACTTGAAGGAGACCTTGCTGCTATCTATTGCTGAAGTTACCAATACCAGGTAACTGTCTCCTGTTGACTATGTTAAGGTGATTTAGTGGAACTCCAGCCTCTTCCCAAATAGCAGACAATGCCCCAGATGCTAAGGAAAGACTGAAAAAAGCCCAATGCCTCCTCCCTGCCCTGATGACGGCTGAGTTCATACTTCCCTCTCAGTTCTTCCCGATGAGAAGGGTTAAACATTTAGGATTTTATTTACGTTCCTTTAAGCACTTAGACATGCAGAGAAATTCATGTGTCTTTAGTATTCATTTAGCCTTGCTCCCTTTTTTTGGGTACAGATTTTTATTTATTTCAAAGGTAGAGCTAGAGGGAGAGGGAGGTAGAGATAGAGAGAGATCTTCCATCCATTGGTTCATTCTCCAAACAGTCACCACGGGCTGGGGCTGTGCCAGGCCAAAGCCAGGAGCCAGGAGCTTCATCCAGGTCTCCCATGTGGGTGCAGGGGCTCAAGCATTTGGACCATCCCCCACTGCTTTCCTAGGTGCATTAGTAGGGAGTTGGATCAGAAGTGGAACAGCTAGGGCTCAAATCAGTGCCCATAGAAGGGATGCGGTGTTGCAGATGGTGGCTTTACCCACTATACTGTGGGGAGCAACTCGGACTAGACTAAGTTACTGGAATTAAGACTTATTCTATGCATCTGCTCTCCCACAATATGGTGCTGGGAGAGGAGTAAACAACTTCTACACAGCTGCCTCTCGCCAATTTGACTGATGAGCTGCAGGAGCTGATCTTGCTCCTGATTGGAGGAGAGCAGCGTGCTTGGCATGTGGGTAGCAGAGTTGGGATTGGTGGAAGAGGACTATAAAGGAGGAGAGAGACAACATGCACCGGGAACATCTATCTGAAGGAACACCTGTGCAGCCCCCGAGAGCCGGCCGGCGGTGTGCCGCTCCCCTGCGGAAGTGGGGAAAGTGGCAGGGGGAGCCGCCCCTCCACGGAGGTGGAGGGGTTGCCAGCCAACCCGGGAAGGACCAAGCAGACGAAAGAACAGCGCAGGGTCCTGTGTCGTTCCTCCGCGAAGAGGGGGAGCGACACTATACTACAATGCCAGCCCCTAGCCCTGCTTCTTTTAAAATTATTATTTTAATCATACACATTTAGGGGTACTGTATAACAATTAGATACATGTATTCAATGTATGATGATCAAACCAGGTTAGTTAGCATTTCCAGCTCCTTAAACATTTTACTAACACCTAATAAGTATGCATATATATGGGGTATGATGTGGTATTTCAACAAATGTTTGCAAGGGTTCATGGTCTTACAAGAGTCCCTTTTGGTTCTGTTTCCATTGGAGAACAGGAGGCTCTTAGAAAGGCAGCTGAAATGCAAATTCTAAGAGTGAACCTTTGTTCTGAAATTAAAAATCTACAGTGGCTCTAAATTTGGTAATATGGATTTTGTTTCTTGTCTTTGGCTTTGTCTGGTGACAACCCAGTTATGATCTGTAGATCTGAGCTTTCATTACAGTTGGAAGCTGGTGACTTTAATAACTATAATTTCAAGTCCCAATACATACAATTTGCAAACATTCTACACAGTGCTACTGGCTAAAAGATGAATTCTATTCAACATCTTGAGCTTGGTATTTACTAGCTGTGCAACCTTGAAAAATTACTTACTCCTTTGCACTTAAGCTTCCTCTGCTCATGAGGCTAGGTCTACTGCCTACTTCACCAGGTTATTGGAGAGATGAATGAAGCAGTGTATAAGTGGAGCACTTATGACGTCTGGCATGTACCAAACACTCAACCTGAGCCATCACTAAAGAGACAGACTTTGGTGCTGGTGTTGTGGTGTAGTGGGTTAAGCCGCTGCCTGCAAGCTGTCATCCCACATGAGCACCAGTTTGAGTCTTGGCTGCTCCACTTCTGATGTAGCTCCCTCCTAATGTGCCTGGGAGAGCGGTGAAAGATGGCCCCAGCACCTGGGCTCATTCCACCCACTTGAGAGATCCAGTTGGAGTTCCAGGCTCCTGGCTTTGGCCTGGTCCAGCACTGGCTATTGTGGCCATTTGGGGACTGAACCAGTGGATGGAAGGTCTCTCTATCTCTGCCTTTCCCGTTCTCTCTCTCTGTAACTCTGCCTTTCAAGGAAATAAATAAATAAAAAATGTTTTTAAAGAGACTTTGTGTCTGGCACAAAACAATCTTTCTGTTAAGCTTCTACTTCAATCATCTGTCTTTCCTTATTGTCATTGTCATGCACATTCTTTGTTCTTGGTTGACACACGATATTAATACATACTTTTGAAGCAGAAGAAGACATTTTGATTCCTGAATACATCGGGTAATGATCAGCTCAGGGAAATCAGCATATTTACCACTTGGAACTTCCACCATCTCTTTACGTTGAGTCCATTTAAAACCACCCCTTCTAACTGTCATGAGGTATACCATGCATTGTTGTCAACCATATTCAATCCTGCCATGTGATGGAACACCAGAACCTATTCCTTAAATGCAACCATAACGATGCGCCCGAGAACAACTTCTTCCCCCTCCCCAGCTCTCCTTGGTCTCTAGTAACCACTATAATCTATTCTTTTTTCTTTTTTTTTGACAGGCAGAGTGGACAGTGAGAGAGAGAGACAGACAGAAAGGTATTCCTTTGCCATTGGTTCACCCTCCAATGTAGGCCGGCGCACCGCGCTGATCCGATGGCAGGAGCCAGGTGCTTCTCCTGGTCTCCCATGGGGTGCAGGGCCCAAGCACTTGGGCCATCCTCCACTGCACTCCCTGGCCACAGCAGAGAGCTGGCCTGGAAGAGGGGCAACTGGGACAGAATCCGGCGCCCTGACCGGGACTAGAACCCAGTGTGCCGGCGCCGCAAGGCAGAGGATTAGCCTAGTGAGCCATGGCGCTGGCCCACCACTAATCTATTCTTAACTTCTATGAGATCAACTTTTAAAGACTGCACTTGTGAGGGAGATCATGCAATGTTTGTTTTTCTGTGTGAGACTTATCTCACCACAAACATGAATGAAGAGGTAGTCTACATTTACTGTTACTACTCTATAATCATTTTGAATTTTCAGCAAAAAGCCTCCAACCCACTCTACTAACACTGTCCTCTCAAATTTACCGTTGACCTATTAAGTCCAATATTTTTTATTTTTTAAATTAAAAAAAAAAAAGATTTATTTACTTGAGAGGCATAGTTACAGAGAAAGGGAGAGGTAGAGGGAAAGGTCTTCCATCTGCTGGTTCACTCCCCAAATAGCTGCAACAGCCAGGGTTGGGCCGATCCCAAGCCAGGAGCCAGGAGCTTCTTCTGGGTCTCCCACATGGGTGCAGGAGCCCATGGACTTGGGCCATCTTCTACTGCTTTCCCAGGCCATAGGGGAGAGCTGGATCGGAAGAGGAGCAGCCGGGACTAGAAACGTGCCCATACTGGATTCCAGCACTGCAGGACAGATGCTTAACCTACTACGCCACAGCCCCGGCCCCCTCAATGCCTTTGACGTTTCTTCCACTTGGCTACTGGAGCACAAGTTGGCTACTGCTTTGGAAGGATCCTGGACTTCTAGAATACATTAAAACTGAGACTTACCCTCAGTAGTGTGATTATTTCCTTCATTCCTTCCCTGGTATGGAGTCTGGCTCTGCTGAATGCCATCTGTGTGGCCTCAGTTAAATTACCTACGCTCCAGGTACCTGCAGTCGCTCATGGGGAGAATGGCGATAAAAACAGTACCTATTTTTCTTAGGTTCTTTCATGAAAATGAAAATAAATGTCTACTTAGCATGGTCCTAGTAATGCAGTATGAGCTCAATGCACACTGTGACACTGGTGACAACTGATTCAGTTGGTACATTTATAACAGAACCAACGTGAGCCGGACAGGTTACACTCTCTGCTTCACAACTCACGCATTAATATTAACCTAGTGTTTCCCTCCCTCCCCTCTGTGCACAGTGTAAATTAATGGCCCTTCTGTCCGTCCAGACTCCATGGGCATGTGGCTCCACCTCTGTCATGGTCCACAACAAATGTTCCCAGAGTCCACAGCTCCCTGTCCCATCAAGTCCTCTTCACTTGGCTCTCCACCTTATTATCCTTGACGGTGCTCCTGCCACTGGTCTCTGGGTGCTCCAGTCCCTCATCCTCTTGCCGTACAGACCTGACTGTGCTTGCTGGCTCACCCCCAACAGGACACACTCCACAAGGGAGCCCCTTCCTGCTCCACTGCCAGGCTACTCACATCTCACCCCCGCAGCACCCTAACCCTTCCCTACCACCTCACTATTTCTTCACATGTTTTAGAAAATCTTAGCATTTTTATCAGTTTCTTACTATAGATACGATAGGTATGATATAACGTAGGTTACTATGGACATGACAGAACATAAATTAAGGGAAAAAAATCAATGAGAATAAAAAGCATAAGGAACACTGTGTCCAACTCTGTCCCTAAAAGTTCCCATCCTCAGTGGTAGCACTTTGTGGGTTTTTTCTTTCCAGCGTCAGTTCACAAATGCAAACATAGCACTCAGATTTTGGTGTCTAGCAATATTTTCTGCTACAAAAAACACAACGTTCTTTGCAAAGTAGTCAGTTCTATGCCTTGGGGCAAGGAAAACTAGATAGGTTTGATAGTTCTTATCACTGCCAGATGGCAAGGTTATCTTGAAAGATTGTGGACAGTGCTAACAGGAAAAACAGGCCAGTTGAAAACAGAGCTCACTGAATCTCATCAGCAGTAACAGTTAGAAGAATGAAGATAATATGGTAATCTTGTAAAACTTTGTAGAAGCCAGAATTTCTTAATGATAAGAGAAAGTTAATATAATATGTTCAAAAATGATTATAATTGTATGTTTATTTTATTGATTTTAACTAATAGGGAATATTAAAGTACTTAGGTATTTTGTTTCCTCTAAGTATTTACCTATATATATATAAATATATATATATTTAAAATATTTTTTTCTTAGTACTTTTTTTTTTTTTTTTTTTTTTTTTACAGGCAGAGTGGACAGTGAGAGAGAGAGACAGAGAGAAAGGTCTTCCTTTGCCGTTGGTTCACCCTCCAATGGCCGCCGCGGCTGGTGCACTGCGGCCGGCGCACCGCGCTGATCCGATGGCAGGAGCCAGGAGCCAGGTGCTTTTCCTGGTCTCCCATGGGGTGCAGGGCCCAAGCACCTGGGCCATCCTCCACTGCACTCCCTGGCCACAGCAGAGAGCTGGTCTTAGTACACTTTTTAAAAATTTCTTTTCTTAAAATTTATTTATTTGGCCGGCGCCGCGGCTCACTAGGCTAATCCTCCGCCTTGCGGCGCTGGCACACCAGGTTCTAGTCCCGGTCGGGGCGCCAGATTCTGTCCCGGTTGCCCCCTCTTCCAGGCCAGCTCTCTGCTGTGGCCAGGGAGTGCAGTGGAGGATGGCCCAAGTCCTTGGGCCCTGCACCCCATGGGAGACCAGGATAAGTACCTGGCTCCTGGCTTTGGATCAGCGCGGTGCACCGGCTGCAGCGCACCAGCTGCGGCGCCATTGGAGGGTGAACCAACGGCAAAAGGAAGATCTTTCTCTCTGTCTCTCTCTCTCACTGTCCACTCTGCCTATCAAAAATAAATTATTTATTTGAAAGGCAGAATAACAGAGAGGCAGAGGCAGAGAGAGAAAGAGAGAGAGCACGAGTCTTTCATCTGCTGGTTCACTCCCCAAATGACCACAGCGGCCGGAACTGGGCCAATCAGAAGCCAGGAGCCAGGCGCTTCTTCCAGGTCTCCCATGTGGGTACAGGGGCCCAAGGACTTGGGCTATCTTCTACTGCTTTCACAGACCATAGCAGAGAGCTGGACCAGAAGTGAAGCAGCCAGGATTTGAACTGGTGCCCATATGGGATGCCAGCACTTCAGGTGGTAGCTTTGTCCACTATGCAACAGCACCGTCCTCTATATATATAATTTGGCTCCATTCTAGGAGCAATGGGTAAATATAGGAAACTATGACTAAGCCAAAGGATTTCAGAAAGAGTAGAAACTGTTACAGAAAGGGTTGATGAGCATTAATGGATACACAGAACCACTAAGTAGAAAGAGTGACAGTACACATCCCAAAATAGTGAATGTGTCCTCTTATTTAGAAATTTGGTGATACGTTCAGACTAGGTTGTATCTCTAGGAGAAGAAACATCTGGATAACTTGACAAAAACTACAGTAAGATTAATAATGTATCTGTATGTTTCCAATTATGCTAAATCAATGTATAATACTGACATAATAGAGAATGATATAAAGCTGGACAAGCCAACACCCCTGCCGTCCCAAAAAATAAAAGTACCATTCTGGAAGAAAACCCACCAAGTTGAAAATGGTAGATGCATGTGAAAAGTATGGGCCTAAATAGTGCTACCAATGTGATACATGAAGTTCACTTATAAAAAGAGACCCAGAGAGATATAAATGGATTCAAGTTTAACTCAGCTTGGGAGAAGAAACCAAGCCCTGTGTCTCCTTCAAAAACTAATTGTGTGTCAGCCCAATTCATTCAGACTCAGGAAATGGGAGACAAAAAGCGCTTTGATTAAATTTGGAGGACCTATGAAGAAGTAAAGAAATAATGAGACATAAATTAAACCCATGGGCTCAGTTCATAATAGGATTAAATAAAATATTCCTTTAAGTATTATAATTGTTACTTTTGCATATGTTTTGTCTATTTAAAGGATATAAAGTATTGAAATGAATCATTCCTATTAAATCCTGATTGCAGCTTAAATTGTTTAAGGGAATTTGATGAACTTAGCTTCACAAATGATGTTTAAAAGTTTAAGATTTTATTGTCCAAGCTGTGCTTAGTACAAATAGTTAATACATTAAGCATGAAACAAAGCGAAAATACTAAAAATGCTTCCTCTACAAGCAGAGACGCCGCATTAGTCTTGTAATCTAATCAAGTCCTGAGACACACCATCTTTGTTCTTGCCACGGAGACCTCATGCACTCTAGCTATCCAACCGGCGATGCCCTTCCTTCCTGAACACCTGCTGATTCACAGTCATCAGATGTCACACCACCTTTTCAAAGTCTCTGCTGGTTTGTTTATTCATCGAAACAGGCTTTTGGACACCTATTGTTTGCAACAAGCTAGTAACACAGTTGTAGGCAAAATAGACATGCTTTCTAAACCCATGCCAGACTAGGAGCTTAGGGTCTGGAAATAGAGTGTGCATAGTTCAAAAAATGACATGTATAGGTGCATACGTGTGAGCACATCAGTTGTAATTAAAAACAAATTATTAAAATACAAAAAAGTGCCAGGCAGTTGAACAGTAAAGAAATTAAAAAATCTGCCAAGCAGAATGTGCTGTGAAAGTGTATTCAAAAGGAGGAGACTCAAGATTCTTTGAGACTACTTGTCTAAAGAGGCATTGTTCAAGTTGTGATGTGAAGACACAAGCTGTAAAGGCTTGAAAGGAAGACAAATATTATTTAACATTATTACAATATGGAAATATGACTACCTTATTATGACAATATGGAAGGAAGACAAGTGTGGCTGTAGGGGCAGGGGGACTGGGGCTTGAAAAGAGAGCAGAGATAAGCAGGAGCCAGAATACACAGGGCTTACAGACCACGGTCTCGAGAGCTCTTACTGAGGGTTTGAAAATAGGGCCAACTGGACAGAGATCATTTTTGAAATTACTACTGTGGTTATAGTGCTGGAAGAGCAGCAAGACAGGAAACAGTTGAGTCAAAAAGCTACTAGGCTGTGCTAGGAGTATGTTGGTGGACATGAGAGAAATGGAAAGATTTAAGATGTGTATCAAAGCATTGAATGTGAGGGATGAAGGACATGGAAGGACATCCTATGAATGCTAGGTTTCTGGCTTAAGCGACTGGGTAGACAGTGGTATCATTTTCATGATAAAAAATAAAAAGCTGTCAGGAAAACAAATATTCTTGGAGGGGGAGCAGACAGGAGAATAAAGCATTTCATTTTGGATCATATTATGTGCTTAAAATGCTCATGAGATATCCAGGTAGAGTCATTAAGGCAAATAGGTGCTCCTGTGTGAAGTTCTGTGCCAAAGTCTGGGATGGAGATAAAATGTGCCAGGTATCAGTACAAGGATTATGGGAATACATTTGCTTGTCTAGAAGGGAAGGAATCTACTTGCCCCAACTCACCTTTAAGAATATTAACATTTAGAGAACAGAGGGGTAAAAATGCCTGCCAAGTAAGCGGAAAAGAAATAACCTGAGAGGCTAAAGAAAACCAAGGTGGACCTGGCATGGTGGAAACTAAAGTCAGGACCTAATGTATCAAAGCAGCAGCTACAAGAGTGCCAAGATAATTTAAGGTGTGTGTGTGTGTGTGTGTGTGTGTGTGTAGGGGTGCAGTCTTCAACAAATGACCACAGCTGGAAATGCAAAATAATGAAATTGGGCCTCTACATTACAACACATATAAATTTAACACAAAACAGATCAAAGACCTAAGCATAAGAGCTAAAGCATAAAACTCTTAAGAAAACCCAAATGAGCCGGCGCCGCGGCTCACTAGGCTAATCCTCCGCCTTGCGGCACCGGCACACCGGGTTCTAGTCCCAGTCGGGGTGCCGGATTCTGTCCCAGTTGCCCCTCTTCCAGGCCAGCTCTCTGCTGTGGCCAGGGAGTGCAGTGGAGGATGGCCCAAATGCTTGGGCCCTGCACCCCATGGGAGACCAGGAAAAGCACTTGGCTCCTGGCTCCTGCCATCGGATCAGCGCGGTGCGCCGGCCGCAGCGCGCTGGCCGCGGCGGCCATTGGAGGGTGAACCAACGGCAAAAGGAAGACCTTTCTCTCTCTGTCTCTCTCTCACTGTCCACTCTGCCTGTCCAAAAAAAAAAAAAAAAAAAAAAGAAAACCCAAATGAAAATCTCTTGACTTTAGTTTTAACGATGGTTTCTTAGGTACACGGGGACTTTGAAAAGTTCACAGATAAATGAAATTAAGTTTATTTTGAGGCAAACACTTTTGAAATCTATGCATGCATGTATGGTACCT
Organism: Oryctolagus cuniculus; assembly: GCF_964237555.1. Taxonomy (NCBI): domain Eukaryota; kingdom Metazoa; phylum Chordata; class Mammalia; order Lagomorpha; family Leporidae; genus Oryctolagus; species Oryctolagus cuniculus. The sequence goes on along the minus strand of NC_091443.1, from coordinate 50,486,385 downwards.
AAAAGCAAAAGAGAAAAGTAGATGAACTGGACTCTTCAACATTTAAAAAGAGGGTTGTACTTTTTCTTCCATGCTGCAATATAACTTTACTGATGCCTCTATTCCTGTTTTTAATATACTGTCATTATTGGTTCAAGTGTCTGTTTAGACAATTTGATCGTGAATTCTTAGACTTCCTTGCCAGTGTTTTATCCCCATCTGTTTAGTTGATGCCAGAGTGCCAGAACCACACATCATATGCATCCTATGGCAGCTACTAGTCATTTGAAAATAAGAAACTTTTTAACACTGGGAGGTAAAAAGACAGAAAATATGGAAACTTTTGCCAGACAAAGAGATCTCACTGAGGCCAATTTATTAACACAGAATGGGAAATTAAATTATCTTGGATTAAGACAATAAAAGGTAAAACTATTTGAGGCTTGAGGAGTAAAGGATGAGGTCTGATGTTGAATGTCCTTTACAAAAAGCAAAACACAAACTCATTGTGCTCTTTAAGAAAACATGCACGTGACAGGTAGGTTGTGTCCAGCCCCATTTGGTCTTAGAGAAGCTTTACTCAAACTAATTCAGATTTTTCTTCAAACCTATTGTCATGAGTAATGATGGTTTTTCAGAACTTTGCACGACTGTCTCATGTCAAACAAGTGAACGACCCCCTCGCTTTCGACTGGGACGTAACACCGTGTCCCAGTGAGCATGTTCACATCAATTATTCTATGATTTCTATCTGTACCACCAAGCTTCAAGCTCATGATCAACAAGTCCACAGGGAAAAAAGCACGCACTTCTAAGGAACGTGAGTATATATCACCAGGGATATTTTTTCATGGCCCATATACTTGGTGTAAAAGTACTGAAGAATTGTGAAGAAAATTTGCTACTACTAAATGCTCTTCTGATAGTGCAGTCCTTAAACTGGCCATATCATTCACCTCAAACTCTGCGTGTGAAATGTATTATCTGGAAGGAAAAATGAGACAAACTTCTACAGAAAGAAGGTTACATTGCTGCTAAATTTTAGGCCAAGTATGCCAAGCGTAACATAGAACATCTCCTATTTTAATTGTCAGTGTCACTTTATAACTGGACTAGGTCCCTATTGTAGTAAAATCCTGTTATTCAGGAGACAATAAAGATAATCAAGTCAGTCCGTCTACAGCCACGGCAATTTCCTTTTATGATACTGGCAGTAAAAAATTTCAAAGTTTGCTCAATTATGCTTCAGGTATTGTCATCCAGGGTAACAGAACTTGGCACAGAGCTCAGTGAACCACAGGTTCTCTTTCTGACTCTGTCTGTTCTAATATGCACATGAACTTGAGAATCATACTATTTCTTGTTTTAATTTGGTGAATTAAACAATTGAGAATCCCACCTTATAGACAGATTGGATATACAGTGATGAACGAGTAGTTATGCTAAACAGTGTCAAATACAATTTCTATCCAGGCTGATGGTTGTAGAGGGCATTTTCATTATCTCTCTGGTATCGTACTTAACAATTCTGAAATTTATAATGAAACTCCAAAAGGTTTCATTACTACTCATTAGTCATTCTCTGGTCTTAATGAGTTTTCTTTGATTGCTAATGAATTCCTGTGATACATTTTACTTCATAAGCAGGATGCTCTGAAAATCCTGCCAACTGGTCATTAAAAGCCACTACAATTTCCATCAGTGCAATCAAATTACTACCAATTACAACGAGGAGTTAATCTGTACTGTATTATTTTAAAGACAAACATTTTCAATTCATATTATCGAGGTAAAAACTGAAGGAAAGAAGGCCCAACTGCCTGTACCTCTGGAAGTTGAAAATGCAATCCATTTCCACTTGTACTACTATTGTTCCAAACCAGGATTTGGTCAGTGCCTGCCATGTGCCACAAACTGTGCTAAATGCCTCACATTCATTATTCTATTAATCCTAATGGCTACCCTTCAAGACAGATAACCACTACTCCTCTCCTGAAACTGATGAAACACAAAGGCACACCCAAAAGTATACTGCTAGTCACTGTTAACATCTTGATTTGAATCCAAGTCTTTCTTTTTGTTTTATGAAAGTCACCACAGTGAAGGTATACCTTGGAAGGTGAAGTCTGAAGTACCAAGATTTGATTTTGCCTTTGTCCCAGCCTCATGTTAAGTTATACCTAGAATGTAAGCATGATGGATGCTCAGAGGCTGTTCTCTAAGGTTTCTTCCCCTCCTCATCAGCCTGGTGACATGGGCCACTACTCCTCTTCCAGGAATCCGGTTCTGATTCCCTGAGACTAGAGGAGGTATTCTACGTTCCTATGGCACCCTTTGCATGTCTCCAATAGAGCATTCAATAGACTGCACCAAAAACCACTACTCCACTTATTTTATACCTCATTAAACCAGGAGGTTCTCAATCAGAGGAGTAGCCCCTTCATTTCCCAGCATCTTCAGGCATGATGGCTATCATTTAGTGGTTGTTCAACAGATATTTGTTGACTTGATAGTGAACTGATAGGTAATGGAGAATGTGTTTTGGCTTTGTAAGGATGGAATGAGGTCACTATGCACACCTACATTCTTATTTTCATGGGCATGCATTTTGGATTGTGCTATTCTAATCAGTACACAGGAAATGTCAACTTCTGGACATGGCAAAATAAAATTGCCATTATACAACATTTCCTAAACTGCTGAGAACTTTTAAAAATTCTATCAAACATATAGCCATGTTAAAAATATTCAAGTTCAGAATATCTGATGATATGGAAGGAAAATTATTTTTTAAACAGTTATTTATTTGAAAGGCAGGGTGACAGAGAGAGAGGGGGACACAGAAAGAGACAGGCAGAGAGATCTTCCACCTGCTGGTTCACACCCCAGATGGTGGCAATGTCTGGGCTGTGCCAGGCAGAAGCCAGAGGCCCAGAACGTCTTTCAGCTCTCACAGGTGCAGGGGCCCAAGCACTTGGGCCATCTTCTACTTCTTTCCCAAGTGCATTAGAAGGGAGCTGGATTGAAAGTGGAGCTCCTGGACCACCAACTGGCACCCATATGTGGTGTTGGCATTGCAGGCGGCAGCTTCACCTGCTATGCCACAATGCCAGCCTGGAAAAATAATTTTCAATAAAAACAGCACTATTTCCCAAATCCTTGTTATGGTTCTGGTGATAAAAATTGACACACAAAGTGAGTGAAAACCAAAACAGATTTTGTTTCTTTCAGTTAGAATAAGAAGGATGGCACATTTTTCACATGCCTGTTGCAATACCACACGTTTTTAAAGGATTAAGTGCTGAACTTTCATTTTTAAAAAATGAATTTTTTGGCTGTTATATTTTGATGCAGCTCCCTGCTGTTGTGTCTGGGAAAGCAGCAGAAGATGGCCATGTGCTTGGTCCCTGCACCCATGTGGGAGACCCGGAAGAAGCACCTAGCTCCTGGCTTTGGGCTGGCCCAGCCCTGGCCATTGCAGCCATTTGGGGAGTGAACCAGCAGATGGAAGATTTCTCTCCCTCCCCCACTGCTTCCTTCTCTTCCTCTGTAACTCTGCCTTTCAAACAAACAAACAAAAAATTTTTTTAATATACACTGAATACACTTTTAGTTAAAATACAGGCTAAAATGTTAACAATCACAGCTAAAAGATAAGGTTTCTGTCAACTTAAAAGTATTTCCTATTTCACTCTTTGGATTGTCTAAGTGGCATGAGGAGCCGTTTACAGACCTGTGGGAAGGATCTTCATATACTGAGGAATGGGTAAGGCATGTGACTCTTACACACCACGTGGTGGAGTGAGTAATACAGATGCTAGTGCTTCTTAGAATTTGTAAGGTGGGCAGAGCTCAGTGCTGAAGTAATGATGATCTGGATGGTGAGGAGTGGGGTGGGTGTGGGAGGGGATAATGACAGAAGTTAGGTGACCGGTGATGAGTGCAAATATTCCAGGAAAAGGTAACTGGGTCTTGAACTAAAATTAAAATGGCAAGGATGGGAATGAAAAAGCAGAATTTTAAGAAACATGGAGGGAGGTACCTAAGGGAGAAGGGCTCATTTAAGGTGACTTGTTTGCAGACAATGTACCACAAATTCCTAAAAGAGGAAAAGCAGAATCTAGCCCAAGATCAAATTCAAGTTGCATGATTTGAAAATTTTTTTAAAAAAGATTTATTTATTTGAAAGGCAAAGTTCTACAGAGAGGGAAGGCAGAGAGAAAGAAAGAAAGAGGGAAAGAGGGAAAGAGAGAGAGAGAGAGAGAGAGGTCTTCCATCCGCTGGTTCACTCCCCAATTGGTGCAACAGCTAGAGCTGTGCCAATCCAAAACCAGGAGCCAGGAGCCAGGAGCTTCTTCCAGGTCTCCCACGAGGGTGCAGGAGCCCAAGGACTTGGGCCATCTTCTGCTGCTTTCCCAGGCCATAGCAGAGAGCTGGATTGGAATTAGGGCAGCCAGGACTTGAATTGGCACCCATACGGGATGCTGACACCGCAGGTGGCAGCTTTACCTGCTATGCCACAGCGCTGGCCCCCATGATTTGAAATTAAGATTTTAAAAAAGTGCTTCTCATGAGTTTTATTCTTTAATACACATGAAGGGTTTGGCAGAACTAATGCTGGTTGCCTGCAACATTGCATTGCATTGCATTTTTCTTCTTCCCAAATACGGAGAATGTATCTTCAAGATTTCTTTGCAGGTAGATTGGTAACATGGCCAATGAGTTTTAAGTAGAAGCAATGAGGGTTCCTTCTGGGGAGAAGTAATGAGAAGCCCCTGGGAAGCCCTCTAGCAATCTTTTCCTCTGTGGAATCTGACTAGGGAAGGCATGTGTTGGGATGGTAAAATAACAAAGAAACAAGCAAGGTGGATCCCAGAGAAACTACTTAGTTGCTTCAGGAAGGCACTGAACTTGCAGACCCTGGAGTAATAATATGGTAAGCCAGTAAGGTTTGTTACTGCAGCATCACTGAGTGTTGTTCTGACCAGTGATTTGTGATGACGTTCACAATTTCAACACGCACCAAAGAGAGCGCCCAAGGGGCATCTATCACTTGGTAGACTGGAGTTTCCTTATGTTATTTCTTATAATAAAGCAAAAAGAGTGGAAAGATGGATAAAAAAATCAATAAAAGAAAAAGGAACATGAATGGGAAAAGATACTCTTTTTCTTAATTCTTTAAATCCTTAGGAAAAAAATCTTGCTTCAAGTAAGTTCTTGTGAGTCTAATTAAGCACTTTTGCTGCAAGATGGAGCTATAATTAAAGCCTTACCTTATATGGCTTACTAACTTGCAGCTGCAGCTGAATGTGTTAACGTATCGGCATATTGGGATTAGTTTGACAAAATGTACTAATCATTTCCTTTTGTGGGCTACAAGGCACCAAGAACATGAATATTTTAATTCACATGTTAATAGATACAGATGTAATTATTAGATGTTACATAGTATATATGGCATTGTAATTTTTTCTATTCCTTTGTAAGGTAATTGAATGCTTTGCCTACTTGGAATACATGTAACTTGACACAAATAATCTAAAACAAGGGGGAAGAATAATCTATAACAGCAGGGAAGAGGCAAGAAAATGGGACAAATCCTTAGCTTGGTAAAAGCACAGCAATTCGGTATTCCTGAAGGTGAAAAGTAGACTGAGAGCTGGGAGCGCTCCAGGGTCCACCAGCTGTTTCCATCAAAATGGTTAAACTGATACTTGTGAGGGAAGCAGTCGTGGCACCATCTTTCTCTGTTCAAGCTCAGGAGTGGAAGGAAGCATGTCAAGCATTTGGAATCTGAAATCTCACTGCCAACTAACTATACTCTCAAGCCACACAACCAGGTGTTCAGTTACTTCTGTATTCACATTTGGGCACTTGATGACTTTCATCAAAAGCAAGGGAAAAAGCAAAATGTTCTGTGGCTTTCGGCGCAGTGGCCAGGAGGAACAGTGTGACCAGGTTGGAATCAGAGGTCCCAGGAGTTTGGGGCTTAGTTCTTAGAACCCCGACCACCACAGTGGACCACAGTTGTGCCATCAGACTTGTGCCCACTTCGGCAAAGACTAGGGCAGAATCTGTAACATTAGCAATAACCAAAGAGCTCTACGATGCTGCTCCAACAGGACTAGCTGTGGATGAGAATCTTTATCTTAGCACTTTCCCAAACTGCGGGGTGTCTGCCAGAAAGCCTGAGTCATCTCCAGGGAGTGTAAGTGTTGCAGATGCCCTGGTGAGCTGTGGGTGGCTGGAAATAGCAACACAAGGAAGAACAACAGCTAATGATCTCTCAGGGTTTGGCAACCAAAGAGAAGCTTCCCCTTATGTTTACATTCTGGTCAAAGACCTGGATTCACCTTCCCAATTGAGAGCTTCACTGACTTTCAAAACAGCATCATTATTTGTTAGTCTTTTTCTAAAAAGATTTTATTTACTCATTTGAGAGGAAGAGTTATAGACAGAGAGAAAGGTCTTCTGTCTGCTGGTTCACTCCCCAATTGGCCGCAATGGCTGGAGCTGGGCTGATCTGAACCCAGGAGCTTCTTCTGGGTCTCCCACGTGGGAGCAGGGGCCCAAGTGCTTGGGCCATTTTCTACTGCTTTCCCAGGCCATAGCAGAGAGCGGGATCAGAAGTGGAGTAGCAGGGACTAGAACCGGTGCCCATATGAGATGCTGGCACTGCAGGCGGAGGATTAACCTGCGCCACATTGCTAGCCCCATGTTATAGTCCTTTTTTTAACATTTTAAAATTTTATTTTGACAGGTAGAGTTATAGACAGTGAGAGAGAGAGACAGAGAGAAAGATCTTCTTTCTGTTGGTTCACCCCTAAATGGCCGCTACGGCTGGTACTGCACTGGCCTGAAGCCAGGAGCCAGGTGCTTCTTCCTGGTCTCCCATGCGGGTACAGGGGCCCAAGCACTTGGGCCATCCTCCACTGCCCTCCCAGGTCACAGCAGAGAGCTGGCCTGGAAGAGGAGCAACCGGGACTAGAACCCAGTGCCCATATGAGATACCGGCACCGCAGGCGGAGGATTAGCCAAGTGAGCCACAGCACCGGCCCCCAAGTTAGAGTCTTTAATCGTGTAACTGAAGAAAATGTAGACTTTTTTCTTTAATGACCAGTATACTTCAGGGCTCTTCATGTTCTATTATTAGGTGAGTTTTCTCTAATTCTTTACAGAAATGTACTAGGAGGAATAAGCAAATTTGAGCACAAACACCTCCATGCACACACAACTCAACTTCCCTTCCTTAGTTAAGTCTTGCTACTAATAAAGAACAAGACACAGAACATTCAAAGGCCAACAGGTGTTGGAAATGAAAACTGAAAACATTAAGAGGGCCTTCCCTCTCAGATGGGAGCCCGGCCAGCCACGGGAAGCAGAGTTCTGTGATTCTGAGTGGAAGTGGCACCGTCTGTCCCATTCTCTAATTTTAGACACATTAGCCTTGACAGCATCCTTTAAATGCCACATTTCTCCATTTCTCACAGTAAGAGAAAGGAATGGAATTTCTACCATCTTCCTGTAGATTAAATAGTTTTTTTTGGGGGGTCAGTGCTATGGTGTAGGGGGCTAAGGTTCCACCTGCGGTGCAAGCCCGCTTCTTGTCCTGGCTGCTCCTCTTCCGATCCAGCTCTCTGCTATGTCCTGGGAAAGCAATGGAAGATGGCCCAAGTGCTTGGGCCCCTGCACCCGCATGGGAGACCAGGAAGAAGCTCCTGGCTCCTGGCTTCAGATCAGCTCAGCTCCCCAGCCACTGCAGCCATCTGGGGAGTGAACCAGTGGATGAAGACTTTTCTCTCTCTCTGTACCTCTACCTCTCAAATAAATAAAATCTAAAAAAGAAAACAAGGTTTTTTGGTAATCAAAAGCAACAAACAAAAAAATGGGGAACTAGAACTATATCACTACAAAATTTTTTTTATTAAAAATTTTTTTTTAAAAAGATTTGTTTATCTGAAGGGAAGGGGTGGGGGGGACAAGGCTGGTGCATGCTGAAGCCAGGAGCCTGGAGCTCCATTTGGGTCTCCCACAAAGATGGCAGGAACTCAAGAACTTGGGTCATCCTCTACTGCTTTTCCAGACACATTATCAGGGAATGGGATTGATAGTGGAGCAGCTGGGACTCAAACTGGCACCCATATGGGATGTCAGTATTACAGGTGGCAGCTTAGCTCACTGAGCCAGAATGCCGGCCATCTATTAGATTATAATCTAGTTGGGTGTAGAATTCTAGAATGACAGTAATTTCTGGAACTTTGAGAATATCAATCTTTGACTTTTGGAATCTCTTAATTGCTAATGACAAGCCATACATTTGTTCTTTTATTGTAGGAAAAATGCCTTTATTTTTGGTAGCTTTCAAGATTTTCACTTTCTCTTGAATGGTTGCTGCTTTGTCATATTTTTCTCTGGGTAAACTTTTATTTTCAAGTGTGGCACTTGGTAGCATTCTTACTGAGGAACTTCGATTATGGAAAAGTTTTGGCCATTGTCTTTTGCAATGCTGCTTCCCTCGCATCCTCGTTTTGTTCAAAACAGCCTCTGTGATGAACAGAAGAGCCCCTCAGCCTCTCTCTCAGGTGTGACTGTGACTGCTCTTTGTCATCCTCATTGTCCGGCCCTGAATTACGGGGGAATTTCTCATGATTATCTTCCAGTTCATGAATGTGATTCTGTCTACTCTATAGCTTTTCTATCAAATACTTCAAAAATTTTTTATTTCCAGAATTCTTTTTCTCTACTATCCTCATCTCTTAATTTGCTTTTGTTTTGTAAAATTCCTCCATCTTTTGAGCATCTTAAATATACTCGATTTATGTTATTTTCGTTTCCTTTGAGGAAATGAAATTCCATTCTCAATTTTTTTTTGTTGTTGTTGTCTTTCTCATATACTGTAGAACTTTCTTGTGCACATTCTTAAGTGGGGGATTTTCCTTTGCCTTGGCCCTTTCTCCCTATTTAGCGGTTTTACTGTTTCCTGAAGCAACAAGGACTTCAAGGGATGCTCTGAGGTTGCTGGCCTGGGTGACATTCTGGATACAGCAGAGCGGGTCCTAAGCTAGTAGTACCTGGCTGGATCCAGGTCTTGGTTAAGAGTCTACGTCTGCATTTTCTTGCTTCCCTGGAATGCAGATTCTGATAAGCCACTCGCCAGGGACGCTGCTGTTCACAGCATGTTTGCAGGCCTCCCCGTCTTGGGCTGAGAAGACTTGGTTCTGAGCAAATCTGGCAGTCTCTTACTTTGTTTGGGGTACTTTCAGCTTCTATTGTAACACAGAATTCAAACTTCTCCATTCAGACAGACCTGGAGCTTAGCAAACAGGCAGCTTTGTCCTTGCTAACTGCTCTATGATTCTGTTGGGTTTCTATTTTTTATTTTTTTTTCTCTTTCTGAAAGTGGCTATTTGCAATTTCCTTTATTTGCATGTGGTAGCACTAAAGGAGCTTCAAAACACACATTTACAATGCCAAACTGCTCCAACATTCAATCTCTGCAGCATTCATTTTTATCAATACAACAATCCAAAAATTCCACATTGATCAGCAGTGATAATACTTATTTTCCCTGTTGTTTTCATGAGCAAAGAAAAAGCTGATTTTGTCCTACTGACAGATTCTCGTATTTACTGCCTTGCTAATTGGCAGTGGATGGCCCCAAATGATCAGTTCCAATTTACTTTTTTTAACCAGAAAAGAAAGGGATGGGAAGCAGCAGCAGTTTGCCAGTCCTGTCCATCAATATCTGCGCTGTAGCTGCCAACTTTGGCAATGTTACCTAATCACAGAGAAACCTGGCTATCTGTGCATGTGTTTACTTAGCTTTTAAGGGAAGAAGTTGAGAAATATAATATGCACAAAAGAGGGGGGGGTCATCATTTTGCAATTATTTTCTTAATCGTCACTGAAGAAAGCTCTGTCACATTTGTCCCACATTTCATCCCTTAAAGTAGATTCCTGCATATTCTGGTTCTGAAGGCTGCCTTACACAGGGCTTCTCCTTCATTGCCCAAGCACGTTGCTTGCCTGGAAGCACAGGAGTTCAGGCACATACATCATATATATATAACATGTGTATGTCTGAAATTTTATCTAATTTCAACAAATGAAATTGCATATTCCTCTTGAATTATAATATTATTTCAAATATATGTTTCTAGAGCAAAAGAAAGTGTGATCTGAAATGCCAGAAGAAAGAACAGCATTAGCAAAATGAACATTAACAGTCAAGTGCTTAACCTTGATAAAGCTGTGTATTTGATACTCCAAGTGTTATACTGAAAATACAACACTGCTCAATGTCAAGAACAATACTAATTGGCAGTGCAATGAGAATAGAAACAAATTTTGTTGGAAGAACATTTGGAACTTTTAGACAAAAATATGCATAATGATAGCTGCTTGGAAGAGTTGGTCTACTTTTCTCTCTCTCTAAAAGGGAATATGAAGAAACTATGGAGTTTAGAAATGGGTTCAAATCTTGACTGTCTTCATTATCTCTGTGACTTCAGGTTAAATGATCTGAGGCTCAACTTTTTCACCTGTCAAACAGAAATAACAGCAACCATTTCTTAGAGTTAAATGAACTATAAAAACTCCCTGGTATCCAACAGGAGCTCAGGATGGTAACTATTAGTGTAATCACTTGCTCGTTTTTTCTTGGAAGATAAGAAAAATGGAAATACAAATACACATGACTGCACCTCCACTCCAGCTGATGTAAAGGGACGCTTTCAGAGCCATCGTTGTCTGTTCCCACTCCCTCCTCTGGGTCTGACTGGAAATCAGATTCTATACTGATTCCCTTAACACAAGGGAAGGCAGAACGACAGGAAGACAGGGCATCAATTCTAATATCTACCACTGAGCGCTCACTCTGTCCCACAGTTCTCCCTATGCACCGTGCTGAATGTTTCACACATGATGTCATCTAACCTTGACAATGACCCTACAGGTTAGCTTTTAGTATTGCATTTAAGGAGAGGAAACCATGCTTGCAGGTTAAGTACTTGATTCACTGGCCAGTAACAGACTCCACCTGTCCAGTACATGACAACAGAAAATTCAAACCCAGGTCTGTGTATTCAAAGCCTTTTTCTTTTTAATGGCATTGTATTATACCATACCAGCCAGAGAGAATTTAAGAATGTAAATATGTACGAATATATTTAGCTTCTGCCTTCAGTTCCTGGCACAGAACTGGAATTTCCTAAGTGATAAAGATGAGAGTAGCATCTTTTGTTATTCCTAATAAGTACCTTTCAACCATACCAGAGTTTATGCTGAAGCGCTGACTCTTGGAGGAGCAGGGCTGGTTGCCAGAAGAGCCAACCATGGGATCAGAGTGTTGGAACCTTCAGCCATAACCTCTGATCCCTGCACTCCAGGAGGGGAGAGGGGCTGAAGATTGAGCCAATCACCAATGACTTAATCAGTCATGTTCCACATAACGAGACCTCAGTAAAACCCGCTACGTGATGGGGTTTGGAGAGCTTCCCCATAGATGAGTGCATCTCCGCAAGCCAGCGGGACGGCACCCCTCAATGCTATGGGGACAGACGCTCCAGCACGCAGGACCCTTGTGCACCCTGCTCCAGGAATCCCTTCACTGGGTTGTTCACTAACAGCCTTTATCATATCCTTCATAAGAAACTGGCAATGTAAGAAAAGTGCTTCCCTGAATTCTGTGAGCTGTTACAACAAACTGTCGAACCTGAGGAGAAGGCTTGACCTCTGCTTTGCAGCCAAACTGGACAGAAGTATGAGTAGGATGGAGGCATCGTACTGGGCACAATCTTGTGGGACTGATCCCTTAAGCTGTTGGGTCTGCACTAACTCTGGGAGATGTCAGAATTAAGCTAAATTGTAGGACACCCAGATGATGCCTGTGGAAAATTAGAGAATTGCTTTGGATGTCAGAATACTTGGTGTCAGAAGTGTTCTGAGATTAGAAACAGGTCCCAGCAGTAGTAACACATCACTGGAGCAAAGGGGTGACACACCCTACACAAGGAAGGAAGCTGTCAAACTACCTGGAAGCTGCATTGCAGGTGCGCAGGTGGCATCACTTGTAAACAGGCGTTGGACCAAATAGATAGATGTAACCAGTGAATGTGAATTTGTCTGTAATGATAATACATGAAATAAATTTGACCTTGACTGAAAAGGGATTTGTCAGGCTATCAAAAAGAACACTGAAAAATTATTTATAAGCAGGGCAGAGATGCATCAAAGAAGAGGATGATTTTAACAAAGCCAAGTGACCTGCAATATTTTCATCATCGAAAACATTAAATGTCAAGTACCTTAAGACTTCCCAGAAACTTATGGAGAACGTCTGTAACTATTACGGGAACACAAATTTCTCAGCAAAGAAAGGGCCAGGGCACAAATATCCCAGCTAGTAAAGCAGGGAACTTCTGGATACCGCAGAACACAGCAGGTGCTCTCAGCCCCGGAAGGCTCAAGTGCTTCTAAACTTCAGTGTCTTCAATGGTAACAGATTAGCACAGGACTACAGTCTGTGGGAAGTATATGAGAGGAAAATCATTGAAATGTAAGACAATATTACATGACGAGATCCAGTGTAGCTGCTGGAATTGTTTAGGAACATGGCGTAGAAGGCAGAACAATAGCTATCAAACATGTCTGCATACTAGTCCCTGGAACTTGTGAATAGTAAAAGGGATTTTTTTTTTTGACAGGCAGAGTGGACAGTGAGAGAGAGAGAGACAGAGAGAAAGGTCTTCCTTTTGCCATTGGTTCACCCTCCAATGGCTGCCGCGGCCGGCGCGCTGCGGCCGGCGCACCGCGCTGATCTGAAGGCAGGAGCCAGGTGCTTCTCCTGGTCTCCCATGGGGTGCAGGGCCCAAGCACTTGGGCCACCCTCCACTGCACTCCCTGGCCACAGCAGAGAGCTGGCCTGGAAGAGGGGCAACCGGAAGAATCCGGCGCCCCGACCAGGACTAGAACCCAGTGTGCCGGCGCTGCAAGGCGGATGATTAGCCTAGTGAGCCGCGACGCTGGCCATAAAAGGGATTTAAAAAAAAAAAATGATTTACTTGGGGGCCGGTGCTGTGGCGCAGCGGGTTAACACCCTGGCCTGAAGTGCCGGCATCCCATATGGGTGCTGGTTCGAGACCCGGCTGTTCCACTTCTGATCCAGCTCTCTGCTCTGGCCTGAAAAGCAGAAGATGGCCCAAGTCCTTGGGCCCCGGAACCTGCATGAGAGACATGGAAGAAGCTCCTGGCTCCTGGCTTTGGATCAGCGCAGCTCCAGCTGTTGTGGCCAATTGGGGAGTGAACCAGCAGATGGAAGACCTCTCTCTCTCTGCCTCTCCTTCTCTCTCTGTGTAACTCTGACTTTTAAATAAATAAATAAATCCTTAAAAAAATGTCAACAGCTTTAACAAAATACATAAGGATTATGTACTGATACCATAAAAACTCTTAAAATTACAAAATGTGTTTTCCCCCCATTATCTGGTCTCCAAAATAATATAACATTTCCAGAAATCAACCATCAGAAGGAAGTTTTCTTTTGAAAAAAATGTTTATTATCTGCATCTACTTGAGCGAGAGTGACAGTGAAAGCAAACCCATCTGCTGGTTCACTCCCCAATACCTGCAACAGCGAGGGCTGGGCCAGGCTGCAGCCAGGCGTCAGGAATCCCATCTGAGCCTCGCACGCAGCGGGCAGGGGCCCGAGCACTTGAGCCGCCTTCTACGGCCTCCCAGGATGCACTAGCAGGAGGCTGAATGGAAAGCAGAGCAGCTGGGACTTGACTCCGAGCTCTCTGATACAGGATAGCAAGAGTCCCGAGCAGGGGCTTAACCCACGGTGTCACAATGCCCGCTTCAAGCTTTGGCTTTTATCACAGATAGGTGCATCGAATCTGACCTAGTGAAAAACAGAATTCCGCAAGTGATAAACCTCTTAAAATGAATGGCAACAGGGGAGATCAAGAAAATCAACCAACTAGGAAAATAAGGTGATGGGATAGAGGGATGATAAATAATACAAAGGGAGAGTCACAGGAAGTTTCCATCTGTGTGGAGTCTATGTAAATCATGGAAGGCTCCTTTAGGCCTTGTGATAAGATACATGAAGCCAATCCTGACTGCAGTGTTCTCAGGTTCAGTGAGGAAGCTACTGATTCTTTCTTTCTTTCTTTCTTTCTTTCTTTCTTTCTTTCTTTCTTTCTTTCTTTCTTTCTTTCTTTCTCTCTCTCTCTCTCTCTCTTTCTCTCTCTTTTTTCTCTTTCTCTCTTTCTCTTTCTCTCTATTTCTTTCTCTTTCTCTTTCTTTCATTCATTCATTCATTCATTCATTTTGATAGGCAGAGTGGACAGTGAGAGAGAGAGAGACAGAGAGAAAGGTCTTCCTTTACCGTTGGTTCAACCCCCAATGGCTGCTGCGGCTGGCGCACTGCGCTGATCCGATGGCAGGAGCCAGGTGCTTCTCCTGGTCTCCCATGCGGGTGCAGGGCCCAAGCACTTGGGCCATCCTCCACTGCACTCCCTGGCCACAGCAGAGAGCTGGACTGGAAGAGGAGCGACCGGGACAGAATCCGGCGCCCCGACCGGGACTAGAACCTGGGGTGCTGGCGCCACAGGTGGAGGATTAGCCTAGTGAGCTGCGGCGCCAGCCTTGATTCCATTTAAAGTCACTTTCTACCAGGTGTGGCAGCACAGGCAATTATGCACATTTTTTTTTCCCAAACAGAACAAATAACCGGTTTCTGCTTAGACATCAAACACACATGGTTTGAGTCTGGTGTTTTCTTTATAAAGTTTTTATTTGAAAGGCTGAGTGACAGGGAGAGGAAGAGGGAGAGGGAGAGGGAAAATAAGTGGGAGACGGTGAGGGAGAGATAGTAAGAGAGTGAGAGAGAAATAGAGATAAAGAGAGACAGCTCTTCCAATCACTGGTTCATGCCCTAAATGGCCCCAGCAACCAGGGCTGGGACAGCCCAAAGCCAGGAGTCAGGTACTCCATCCAGTTATCCAATGTGGGTGGCAGAAACCCAAGTACTTGGGTCATCATCTGCTGCCTCCCAGGCACACAAGCAGGGAGCTGCATCAGAAGCGGAGGCAAGACTCCATCCCGACAGGCAGATGTGGGATGCAGGCCCCCGCGTTGAATCACGGCGCCACAATGCCCACTGCTATTTGGTCTTTTAAATTTGAAGTCTCCAACTTCAAATCTGCAGCAGAGTCCAAACTTCAAACAAGTTCCCATGCCACAACGAGTGCCTGTGGCCTTACTTTAGTGATCAGACAGAAAGCTAAAAGTTTAGAATAGAACATGAAAACAAAACAAAACAAAACAAAACAAAAAAACAAGCCAGGTCCTTCCCCCGTTCATGAGAGGGTTCAGGAAGTTTAGATTCCATGCTGATTTTATTGGGTGCTGTGCTCCAGTTCTTTGCCCTCTTTCCAGATAAGGAAGATGCCTGGCCTTCAACTCTGAAGATTACACTCTGAGCTGCTGTCCCATGGTGTGTGTGTTGAATGGTTTCCCTGGAGCAGGAATAAATTTGCCTCGTCACTCAATAACTACTTTTAGAAGCAGTTACTGTTCTTGAGAATTTAGAGTTTCTCTTCTCTGAAATTCTATGTAATTTTTAGTTCTGGATGTTTCTGTATTACAACAAAGCAACAGCTTCTAAGTGCCTGTTTTTTTTTTTTTTTTTTTTTTTTTTTCTATTGGCCAATGTGAAATAAGGACAATTATGTAAGTTTTTCTTAAAGGTAAATGTTTCCAACTTAAGAAAAAGTCCCTTTATTCTCAAAGATTATGCTTTTTCATTGTTTAGTAATAAAGTAAACATCCTTTTATCCTTTTTTAAAAAAACAGATTTATTTATTTATTTGAAAGAGAGTTAGAGAGAGGCTGAGAGAGAGAGAGACAGAGAGGTCTTCCATCTGCTGGTTCACTCCCAAGTGGCCACAAGGACCAGGGCTGGGCCGATCTGAAGCCAGGAGCCAGGAGCTACTTCCGGGTCTCCCATGTGAGTGCAGGGGCCCAAGGACTTGGGCCATCCTCCGCTGCTTTCCCAGGCCACAGCAGAGAGCTGGATCAGAAGTGGAGCAGCCAGGACTTGAAACAGCACCCATATGGCATGCTGGCACTGCAAGTAGCTTTACCCACTGTGCCACAGAGCTGGCCCCAAACCTCCTTTTTTTGAAATTATGGTGATACTGGGTGTGAAGTGTTTTTGTGTGTGTGTTTTTTCTAATACATTTCTTGGAAAATTGGTTGGCTAAACCTATGCCCCCTAAATTCTTTTCAAAATTATATTTATTTGTAAATTTAAAAGTATAGGCAACAAAGGGTGTTTTATGTTTGCTTCAGCAATACCACTTCGGGTCTAACAACCCTAAATGATTTACAGTCTGACTGATGCACCTCCGCTTTTGGCAGTGGAAAGAGAAATGGACTCAAGGAAGTACTGTGGACTGAGGACATGCTTCTGGAAAAACAGTATTTCCATTCTCTTGTAAAGCTCAGGAAATGTGCTTTGGTTTTTTTCTTTCCTACTGGAAGATGTGAATTATGTGCCCTGATCTTTGGCACAGTGTTACTGGATATATTTTAAACATCATTTTTTCTGGGTAAGTCAGCAATAACATATGCACTCTATAAATGTCAAACACAGAATGCAACACATTCAGCATTCCACAAATCCATGGCCAATAACTCAGCATCCCAAGCATTTAAAATGTCTACAACATAGCTCAGCTCATTTCCACTCGAAACAAAGAAATGACTACTTCCCCACCCCCCCTGAAATTCTTAAGGGCAACATGGATCAGGAAAACTTAATAATATTCTCTGCTTTCTTTCATAAGAAAAGGCTTTTCCAAAAGTTACTTTTTTTTTTTTTTTGAAAAGCAAAGAAACAGCGAGCAAGGGAGTGCTTCCATCCGCTGGTTTACTCCCCAGATGCCTGCAGCAGCTGGGGCCAGAAATGGATCTCAGAACTCAATCCAGGCCTCCCACGGGGGTGGCAGAAACCCAATTATTTGAGGCATCACCGCTGCCTTCCAAGGTCTGCGTTAGCAGGAAGCTGGAGCCAGGAATCCAATGCCAGCACTGTGATTCAGGACACAGGTGTGTTAACAGCTAGGCTAAATGCTCTCCCCAGTAAAGCCTTTTGATAAATACACTGGAAGAATTCACATGATATTGTAAATACATGCATTATAATTTCCAATTTGAAAATGAGAATATTCAGGCATTTATTGCCAGTTCTCCAAAAGCCCATTTAAAATTTAAAGATTTACTTAAGGATCTTAAAATTTATTTCAATGGAACATATTTATGGAGAACAGTGAGTTAAGAACACATTTATTCAATGTGTGAAGATCAAATCAGGTTAGTTAGCATTTCCATCTCTTTAAATATTAAAAATGTTTAGTGACAATTTCATAATTTATAGTGACATTTCAATAAATGTGTACAGTATATGCTGTTCAAATGTCTCTTTGTCATGACTATGAATGGAGGCTTTGAGCTTCTCTCTTCTATGTATATTGACAATATACAGTAGATTGCTGTAAACTATAGTCACCACACTGCTCTGTGTATCACTAGAAACTTGTCCCCTCTAGCAAGTGAATCCAGTTCTGTGCTCTTTTCACTATATCAAGTTGCATATTTATGTCTTCTGGTTGATTCTGAAAGTAGAAATGTCTCTCATTAATTGCAGATCATTTAACCATCGAATAGGCAAAATATGTTCATGATCTTTTTCAAACCATTAAAGGATACTTTGCAAAGACCCTCATGTAGCCTCGATTGGGTTCAAGATTTTACACACAGTGATGATTCAAAAGCATTTAATGCTTGAAGTCACTCCCAGCTCTGGACGACTAAGTATAACCTACCAGCTGTTTCACAGCATGCATTTCAGGGTAGCTAGTAGCCAATAAGCAATAAAAAGAAAAATGTGTGTCTATGAACTCTCAGTGTAGGGTTAATCTTGTGAGTGTAAAGTATACTGAAAATAGATCTTTTTAAAATTAAGAGTAGGGGGGCCAGTGCTGTGGCGTAGCGGGTAAAGCTGCTGCCTGCAGCGCCGGTGTCCCATGTAGGTGCCAGCTCCAGTCCAGGCTGCTCTGCTTCTGATCTAGCTCTCTGTGATGGCCTGGGAAAGCAGAGCAAAGTCCTTGGGCCCCTGCACCTGCATTGGAGACCTGGAAGAAGCTCCTGGCTTCAGATCCACACAGCTCTGGCCATTGTGGCAAATTGGGGAGTGAACCAGCGGATGGAAGACCTCTTTCTCTCTCTCTCTGCCTCTCCTTCTCTCTGTGTAACTCTGACTTTCAAATAAAATAAATAAATCTAAAAAAAAAAATTAAGAGGGGGAATAGGAGAGGGAGGAGGAAGAAGGGTGGGACCTTAGGCAGGAGTGAGGGTAGGGTGGAAAGTATCACTATGTTTCTGAATCTGTATATATGAAATTTGTACATCTTAAATAAAATTTTTAAAAAATGTCATGCTTAGTCAACAGTGTTCTACCATAACATATGGCTATGTTTGTGGGTCACAAAGTACCATGAACACATTGTGTTTGATACAATGGTTACACTGCTAGGATTCTAATAACATCAACAAAAATTTCCCAACCTGGACTTTTCTAATTGTATACTTTAAATATCTACATTGTTATTTTTAGTGATACTCTTATTTTTAAAAACAAAAATTTATTTATTTACTTTCATTTTGTCTGAAGGTAGAAAAACTGAAGGAGGCAGACAGAGATCTCTCACCTACTTGTTCACCTGCAACAGCCAAGCCTGGGCCACACCAAAGCCAGGAGCCGGGAACTCCACCCGGGTCTGTCAGTGTGATGGAACAAAGACATAACCCTCAGCCATTCTCCTCATTGTCCAAAAGAGAGAGAAACACTGGAATGTATTCCTTGCCCTTGAACCTGAATTGAGTCTCACACCTTATTGCCTTCATACCCCACCCTACATTCTTTCCTAGGCTCCCAAGGTCACCCACGGCCACCTGAAAGACCAATTCCAGGAATTCACCTCCACCTGCTACACCCCCCACCTCATCCTTAGCCCTCCTAAAATATAAAAAGGCCTGGCCCCTGTGGGCCCAGCCTTCTGCCACGTGTTCCATCAATGTGCACTCTGGCAGCTGGTCACCCACCTCTATGAATTCATTTTCTCTGAATATATCTGGTCTGGCTATAGATTCGTATAGTGCCTCCTCTCTGTTCTGTGCCTTTTTCCCCTTTTTTCCTATCATTGTGTGTTTACAGGAACCCAAGTACCTGAGCCACCCTTTGCTGCCTCCCAGGGTGCATATTAGCAGGAAGCTGGAATTGGAAGTGGAGCCAGGATTTGAACCCATACACTCCAATATGGGATGTGGGTGTCTGGAGTGTGTTTTAACTGTTGCATCAAATGCCCAACCTTAAAACTTTAATTCTTAATTTTTCATTCCAAAAGAATTTTATAAGAAAAATGCTATATTAAATATCACATTCTAGGTGCCAGCGCTGTGGTGTAGCAGGTAAAGCTGCTGCCTGCAGTGCAGGCGTCCCATATGGGCACCAGTTTGAGTCCCGGCTGCTTCACTTCCGATCCAGCTCTCTGCTATGGCCTGGGAAAGCAGTAAAAGATGGCCCAAGTGCTTGGACCCCTGCACCTGTGTGGGAGGCCAGGAAGAAGCTCCTAGCTCCTGGCTTCGGATAGGCATAGCTTCAGCAGTTGCAGCCATTTGAGGAGTGAACCAGTGAATGGAAGTTCTCTCTGCCTCTGCCTCTGCAACTCTGCCTTTCAAATAAATAAATAAATCTTAAAAAAAAAACCACATTCTAGATAAAGATGTGTTGACTGCAGTGAGGAGGACAGAGGCATGGAGGAGTGGATGATAAGTCTGTGTGTGTACATGATTAACATAATTAATAGTCATTTACTACATAAGTTTAAATTCAATATGCCCAAAGACCTTGTTAAACTGGCATCATCCTCTCTTTTGCTTAGCTGAATCAATATAAGGAAAAGAAGACTTGTGCTTACTAAGGGACTTGGAAGTCATAAGCTCCATTTATGAGTGACAGGTCTTGAGTGAAGACCAGCTCTATTCCTTAACAGCTCTGAGGTCTTGGGTAAGTTCCCCAAGAATCATTTTCCTCATTTGTACCATGGTTGATGATAAATGAAGTATTTTATTTTCTAACTTTTTTAAAGGGCAACAAAAATAGTCTCTAGAGGAAGTACAGGATGGATTTCTCTTGATTTAAAGAATAGGAACAAGCATTGCAAGGCTCTGTGACAACAGTGCATCTGCTAAGGAGCCTGACCTCCTCCACCATGTCTACACATGCGCCAAGAAGCAACAGTGTGGTGGTTTCATACAACTCAACTCAGTCTGTGAACTGCAGTCTCTAATGTGGAGATGTGTGAATGTGCGTGTCTGCGTGTGTGTATGTGTGGGGTGTGTGTGCGTGCATCCCCAAGTGTACTTCAATTTGAGGAGTAGGGGCAACTTATATGTGACTTTATTCTCGAGAAGTAAGCATTTCATTCTAACACACCTGTGGTTGGAGTATGTGCAGCAATGTGAGGATCACTCCCCATAAGGCCTTTATTCATAGGCAGAAAATACTAAATATTAAAACAGAGGGGCTGGTGCTGTGGCTTAGTGGGTAAAGCCACTGCCTGCAGTGCCCGTGTTCCATATGGGAGCCGGTTCAAGTCCCGGCTGCTCCACTTCCGATCCAGCTCTCTGCTATGACCTGGGAAAGCAGTGGAAGATGACACAAGTGCTTGGGCCCCTGCACCCACGTGGGAGACCTGGAAGAAGCTCCTGGCTTCGGATCGGTGCAGCTCCGGCCACCGTTGTAGCCATCTAGAGAGTGAACCAGTGGATTCAAGACATCTCTTTCTCCCTTTCTCTCTCTCTCTGCCTCTCTGTAACTCTGCCTTTCAAATAAATAAATAAATCTTAAAAAAAGAAGGCAGAAATGTAAAAATAATGGCAAATGTTATAAAATGTTATAGATTTCCTTAACTCATATTAACATACTGGCATTAGATATGATCATATTAATCTTCCCTCTTTTTTTTTTTTTTATAAGAACCTTATTAGAAAGTACATTTTTTTCCTGTTTGTTTTGTTTTGGTTTTTAAGATTCTTTATCTCACCTAACACATGCCCATGGCTGGGGCATTCTCAAGGTGAAATAGCTGCACATCTCACAGATGGATGACCTTGCATTGTTTGGAAGAAAAGTACAATATAAAGCCACACTTTGATTGCATCCTAAGACTGTTCCACCCCAGGGGAGTTCAGCGCAAAGCCCTTGGGTTTCCTTTAGAATAGCAATCAGCAGGGGCAAATGAGGGCTGGCCTAGAATGAAGGAGATCTCCAGAGTTCTGTGTCCCTGGAACCCCAACAGCACTCAGAAGTCCAGGCTTTCTCCCATCAGCTGGACGACTGTGCATAAAAGGGCAGCGCTGATGAAATACCCTTTGCTGCTGATGAAAGTAGAAGGAACTTCAAAACAGCCGGCTTTGTGGAAAAGCAGTCTGCCACTCTCACATTCTGCATACAGCGGACGTTGAAATAAAAGTGTCTAGATGAACAGTTACAGTAAGAGACAGCTCATTTCATCTCGCCCTGATGTGTTTGGCAACTGCTAACCATCCTTTCAAATGCAGTTCAGCCATCAGCTTGCTGCTAGCACAGTGTTTTCTGTGTGTTTATGTCTGATTTCCATCCTAAAGAGAAAGGAAGTCAGCAGATCCACAGCCTGCTGCGTCCCAGACACACAAGCAGCGCTGAGCACAAGCCTGTGGATGAGAAAATGCGCACAACAGGGCTGGAACAATGGTGGGCGGGGCCCCTCCAGAATGACCCATGGGGAGTAAGCGAAGTCTCTACAGGTAACTGAATGAGTTAGGGTGCTTGGGTTCAGAGTTGAAGAACAATGCTTTAGTTTTAACTCACCTCCGAGAATAATTTATAGTAGTATTGAAAATGAAAACAGTTAGCAAGGCACCTACTTTGTGGGTTCTAACAAAGACTGCCAATGTGGATGCACATTTTTATACTGTGCCATACAGAGTGAGCATCTCTAAATCCCAAATCTAAAATCTGAAACATTCCACAATCTGAAAGCTTTTGAGCACTGACCTGATGCCACAAAGTGGAAAATTCCACCCCAGGTCTCAAGGGATGGGTCACAGTGAAACCGCAGGCACACAGTGCACAGTACATTTAGTGTCCCCAGTGGGAAAAGACTCCCCACCCTGTTAGCTGCAACATGCTAACTTTGCTTCATGCAAGAGACTGTTGTATTAAATTACCTTCAGGCTATGTGTATAAGGTGTATATGTAACATAAGTGAACGTCAAGTTTAGACTGGGGTCCCACCCCCAAATTTCTCTTTGGGTATATGCCAACATCCTAAAATCTGAAAAACAAACAAACAAACAAACAAACAAACACAAATCCAAAACAGTGCTGGTCCCAAGCATTTCAGATGAGGGACACTTAACCTGAATTAAGCACATAAATAATAGGCCAGCAGTAACCACTACAAAAAGTCAGCGAAAAAAAAATAACAATTTGAGAGCCACGCGGAGTCTGCTCCCATTCTCTTAAGAATATTCAAGTGAGTGCACCAAAGGTCTCCCTTGGGACCCTGACTCACTAGGACATGCAGACTATCTAAGATGACGTGCTCTTTGCTTTGAAGTGAACTAGTCAACAGTAATTCTCTCCTCTGGAATCTAAGGTTTAACACATGTGATTAACTCCTTCAAGGCACCTTGGAAATTCGGATGTGTCATCACATGTATGACATCATCTCTGCTGACACACAGAGGGAATAACAACTCCATCTCAGAAGAACAGGTCTGATCCATACGAAGTTGAGTCACTTGTGATGCGCTGTTCTGTTCAAGCAGTCAGGACGGCCGCCATGCCTCTGCCTTCAACGTCTATAGGCTGCTGGGTAGCTCAAGGACCCAGCAACTAAATGAACAGCTCTGTATTTTTGAAACACGACTGCTGTTAATGAAGTGAAAGAGAGGCAGACTGGAAGTTAGCTATGAGTTTGGAGACTGCCCTAGCTTGCTGATCCTCCAGCCACCTAGAGAAGAAAAGACAGCCACAAAGATGCTGACAGAGGTGAGAAGCCAACACTTTTCCTTTTACACTTCCTTAGAGAATCTTGCCTTCTCTCAATGTATGAAGGCCTTGGAGACTTTACAACTATCTTTCCTGGATCCTGACGAAGCATCAGAAGATCAGAGCTCCCTAATCTGTTCTGTAGAGATGAGGAAATAGCGTTTTGGAGGAGAGACTTTCAATGATGCCAAAGAATTCATCTCATTTCTGTTTAACTGACTTCCTCCAAAAGAAAAAGGAAACTATGGCTACATGAGATATATATACAATCCATCAAGAGTAGAAGTGCATGGAATTACAGATATTTAAATGATGAGTTTATGTTGACTTGGCATTGGAGGAAGTGCTGTTCAGTGAGAGTCAGGCACACTGGCTTCCACATCCTCTGATCCTGATAATGACATTCCAGATCTCTGCACCCAAGTTTTCCCAGTGCAGCCACCACATGCACAGTACCTGAGAAGCCCTGTGGCTGGGGTCACATCGTCTTCTCCACACTTTCTAATGAACAACAACAACAAGCAAAATGATTTTAAAGATCCTTGATGACTCTATGGTTCTTGGAAGAAAAAAAAAAAGCTTGAATTACTATTGCAATTGTATGCAGCTGAGACATAGGAAAACTGTTAAAACTATTCATACTGTGTTCCTCTCATCCCACCCTCCATTGTTAATTCTCAGAAATGTGCTGGCTAAAATAGGCCCAGCAGTTCCAGTACAATTCCAGGGGGCGCCACACTGAAGCAACATAATGGCATATCCTGGAGCACACTATTCAGAGGCCCTAAGGAAAGGCTTTTAGGGCAGAAGGGGCCTGTCTTGAAATCTTATCTCTCCCACTCACTGTTTGGCCTTTGGCAAGCTATGTAATAATCTCTCCAATCCTGTTTCCTTCTCTGTAAAATAGAGATAATAAACTGTATTTCTAAAGGCTGCTTTAAAAACAAAGTAAGATAACACAGGTAAAGAACTTTGTGTAGGGCAGCCCATGAACACCAATATTAGTTCTCTGAAAATCATAGAATTATCAGTTCACCATACCATAAATAATGATATCTAACATCTATGGCCCATATTATAAGGAGATACCAAAACATATTAAACTGGGAATAGATTTCACCTGCTGACGATGCAGACTACGCCCAAAAGTTAAAGGGGTCTCAACATAATGACTCCAAAACCACATTATTTTTGTCTCAGTACTATCACCAAGGAGACTTCTCAATATGCTAATTCATTAATGTGTGTTGGTACAATTGTTATTAAGTATCAGCAACTGTTTAAATAAGACAGCATTCATTCATGACATACATATTGCTAACAAATTACAACATGATTGATTCACATATGTAGTCCCAGCTATTGCAGGGAAGTGAACCAGCGGATGGAAGATATTTCTCTCTCTCTCTCTTCCCCCAATCCCTACAACTCTGCCTTTCGAATAAAATACTTAAAAAGAAAAAAAATGCATTTTAAAAAATAAAGTATACATGTTAGACTGGAAAGGTTTAGCTATCATCCAGCCTATCTTCCACAGGTTCCACCTGGGAAATGCAGAAAATATGAGCGACACTGACAGTCAGAAAAGACAAAGCCAATTCTGATCCTGGCTTCATAACTTGTTCTCTCTCTTACTTCAGAAACCAATCTTCAGCTTCACTTATTACATATACCAACAATTTCATATTGGACACATGAGGTGGGGACATGGGTCCCCACCTCAGCTCTGCACAATTTGGGGTTCATGGGCAATGGGAGATGCCTGTAGGATGGGGCCAATGCCTGATGGAAGCAGCTGAGTGGGAAAGAGTGGGGAAGGCTGAGGACGTGCACGGAGGTACAGGAAGAACACAATACAGAGGCCGTACGCCATCTTCCAGGCTGGGAGATGGGCGGTGGCTATAAAGGTTTATCAAGGGACCAAATATAGAAGCAGTCTTTGTATCTAGGAAGCAGCAGTGACTAGCACACAGCAGGTGCTTAATTTTTTTTACTGTATGATTGGATGTTAAGAAAACACCTGAAAGAAGTCATGAGAGCTTTAGAGGTAGTAGAAGAGGGGGTACAAGGAAGGAGGAAGAGAAGGGTTAACAAATCTGTCCCCAACTTAGGAGGAAGGAGGTGGCTGGACAGGTCAGTGAATCTGGGGTCTTTTTCTTCCTCCCTCATTTCCATTCTGAGGTGTGCAGTGGTTTCCATGGCACGGGGTCTGCTCTAAGGATGTCTCACTTGGCTCTCAGGGTGGGGCGTGGAAAGAGGGGCAGTTTTTTCCAAGAGCAACTGAAATGCCAAGTCCATATGTCGCATTATTTTTAGAGTAGATTCAGTGCTTAAGTGCTAGCCATTCAGGCTACTGATGATACAAGGTGATCCTCAGAAAGTTCATGGAAAATAAGTATTTTTTTAAAAAAACTATGCATCAAAATAAACTTAATTTCTTTTTTTTTTTTTTTGAGTTTTCCAACATATGCTTGTATTGGCACCAACAAGGAAAGGTTTCAGAATAGGAACTGAAGAACAAGAAATAAATCTAACCAGGGGTCAGAGTGATGAAGAAGGGAGAGCTGGGGTTCCCTCGCCAATTTCCCACTTCCTGAAAGCATAGTCCTATGCCTGGTGTGTTTCACCCCTCTGCTAAGTCTGTTAAGGCTGGACTTCCAAAGCAGGAATCATGTGAAGAGCATATGTAGTGTAGACATGATAGAATGCTATGTCTTATTATATTTCCTAAATGGGTCAATGTTTGATCAGAATTTTCCTTTAGACACCTACGTTTAATGTTTCTCACTTTCATATCATAGGATACGGCATCTCTGAAAAAATAAGCACTACTCATCACCTCTTCTATTTTTCTAGGACTAAATAAGGAAGCCGTGATAAAAGACTGCATTGATGGCTTAGATCTGTCGAGATTCTTATGACATAAGCAACTTCTCATTTAAGAGTAATACGAGCACTTCAGTGGATGATAACAAAGAATTGGACGGTGACTTCTCCATACAACATGTGGTAGATTAATGGCAAAATGACAGTGTGCAATCATTGCTAGGACAGAACAATGGATTCTGTCCCATGTTCACATGAAAGATGTGTACCACCCAGGAGAAAATGTACTATCTCTCATGTGATCTTCATTTTACATTTCGTTAAGGAAAAGTTGGTACATCTACAAAATTCAAAATCAAGAAAGCATGTCAGTGAAAAGACCAATGATATAAACATATAAACATCCTCCCTAGCTCAGAGTGACTGGCAAGGTTTTTACATTTTTTTGCACAGTTTGAATTCCCTAAAAAGCAATGCTACCTAAAAGAAACGTGTAAGCACCATTTAAATAGTTCTCATTACATTGCCAATGCTGCATTCGCCCCTTAAGGCTGGCTTACAGTACTTATCCTAACTCAGCTTGCATGCCATTCAAGGAATGAATGCTGACCTGTTATTTGAAAGAAAGTGATAGCTTCTTCTGGAATTTGTATAGTACTTGTAAACCATCTTGAGAAATAACAGGTAAAAGCTCCCCTTAATCAGTGTTCCGCGATGAAATTAGAAAAGGTAGTCAAGGAACGAAGCTGAATAGTTTTTCTAATAAAGAGACAGGTTTTTCTCATAGTATGGGCTAATTCTTCTAAAAAGTCCAGCTTTTGAATGAGTGCAAAAACCATGCCACTGTGTCTGGATTTAGCACACATGAACTCCTTAGAAAAGTTCTCATGCTGGCTAGCTCTGAGTATATTGATTGCTTTTTTTTTGTCTTTACTTAGGCTATTGAACAACTAACATTTTACGTAAAAGTATAAGGGAACAGAGTGACGGAAGTCATACAAATGTCTGCTTACCTCCCATAATTTTTGATTGACAGTTAATAAACTCCGGCTTCCTGTCTGTGAGGTACCTCTGGCAGGTGTGGTGGAGGATCTGGAAGAAGGTGCATTTTTCTGAGGCTGTGCTGGCGACCCACTGGTCAAAAGTATTTTCAAACAACAAATCAAACTCTGCAGAATCCTGGAAAAGACAATGAAATTAGTGATCTCAGTCTATAAGAACTGTTGCTTCCAGCTTACCAATGCTAGAATACTGATAAAAGTTAAAACGAAGACTATGGTCCCAGCACAAGGTTCATATTTACTACGACTCACATGTGTAGACAGTCTACATTTCTCTGTTTATTAACCAAATCCCAGATAATACAGAATCTGCAGACGTCCCTCTAGAGCAAATATAGAAGCTGAGCTAATCTAACTATATACTAACATATTACAATTCAGACCATATATTGTTTTTCCAATTATTTGGGAAAGGAGTCCTTCAGCAATATTCTGTACTAATTTTTTCCCTAAACTTAGGCAGGGAAATAGTCTCCTTTATTATTTTAATATATCCTACATTTTATTATCCTTCACTACTGATGTTTTGAGTGCTGTGTGTGGGTGAGCAAAGGAGCTGTCATTTTGATAACTACACCATAACGTGTTTTATTAAATCAATGGAATCATAATATACAGTTTCTAAGTTGCCTCTCATTTGATTTGGGGTAAATAAATCGAGTCATTGGTGATGTCAGGAGCTAAACGAAGCTTTGATGAGCACGGTTTCCTCATATTGATAACTGTGGATATGATCATCTGAACTCTGCCCTTTGCTGATAAACATGACTAGAAGTAGCACTCCAATATACGTCGCCATAGGTTTCTTCATCAAACATGGTGAAAAGATTTGTAATTTCCCATAAGAAAGGAACAGGCATCAGAAAGTTTTAGTCACCTAATTGACATAGAGAAACTGCCCTGATAGGAATGATTCCGTCACCACCCCTTCCGAGGTCAATCAGAGAACCAGCTTGTGAGAAGAAGGCCTTGCTCAGCGTCGGACCATTCACTCACCCGGTTAGGATCGATTCCATTAACCTGGCGAAGCTGCTCGAGCATCCACTGCGACCTCCGAACAAACGACGTGGAGCCTTCAAACTGTTTGACCTTCGTGATGGACGCCTGTGTGGGTTTCTTGTTTGTCACTGCCAAGAGAAGACCAGTTGGATAAGTGGGTCTGCAGACTGGGCTTGTTTTCCCACTCAGTGTTGCCTTTGCATGCACCTACTATGCATATGCACAATGACGGACAGACAGGGAGGGAGAGACTACCAGTGAAGAGGCCTGCCTCAGGTTAGGAGAGAAGGCGAAAGACACAGAAGTTATAATCTCCTCTCAAGCAGTCCGCAATATGATTAAAATTGTAAAAGCTGCTTCATTTATGTCTTCATCGTTTAAACTGAAAATAAGTCAATCACCCCTAGTGCGTTTAATGAAGGCTACAGATGTACAATTACAGCTTGTAGAGCAAGAAGCATTAGGTAGGGTGCACTGGGAAAGGCTGATTTTTAAAGGAAGTGAAGGTTACTGGCTCCCCCGGGGAACTACAATACTTATTTCTAGTTCTACAGCCCAGCATAAACATGGCCCACTTCAGTGATAAGGAATGCCACCTCAGCGACCACGTCCCCCTCCAAAAAATAATAAAATAAAAGAAGAAAGAGGAGGAGGAGGAGTATTTGATTTTATAATATCGTTTTTTTAAAAGGTCTATTTGCATCTGATCATGATTCGAAGGAGGAGGAAGGAGGAAGGAGGGAAGGGAGGAGGGGGAAGGGAGGAGAGGGAGGGGAGTGGAGAAGGAGGAAGAGAAGAACTATTTGGCTTTATCTAGTTTTGTATCTATTTGCATCTGATCACGACTCTAACATTCAGGCACACAGCATCACACATGAATTCCTGAGGTCACCCCAGCTGCAGGGCCAGCCTTGGTTGCTTCTTCCCCAGCAAGATGACAGCATCTCCTCTCAGCCGGGTGCCCAGCACCTGGCACCGGAACAGCACCCTGAATATTCATACATCTGTTGACTTTGTGATTTAGAGACTGAAGGTGGGAGTGGGTAACTAAGGATCTTCACAGGCTTTCCTAAAAGCTCCCTCCGAGCCCTGGTGCAGGAATCACTACGATTAGGTAGGTATAATGCTGTAAAGGAAGTAGGCAAAGCGGAAAGCACCATTGGCTATAATGGATTTGACCCTAGTCACTGACTTGCAGAACACTCAGCAACCATGGCATCTTTCTTTGTTTTAAATAATCCCATGGCTTCCCTGTTTCCCAATAACTATGCAGATGTCAATCAGTGGCAAAAAGAGTTCTTGAGGGACAAGAAGCACCTGCGCAATCATAGTTGGTCGTAAGAAGTTGCTATGGTTCATGCATTCCACACTCTACTGCAGTCTCAGCGTCTTGGGCCATTGCTGTGGGCCCTACAGTCTCAACACTGGAGTCTGTCTTCATAGCTTCAATACACTCTCCCTTTGCTCCTAGCCAGAACTGAACAAACTTTTTTTTTTTTTTTAACTTCAAATGATACTTTGGTTTATTGGCCATTATTTCAGTTATATTTGGTTAAAAGCTTCTGAACATTTCACACCAATTATATTTGCTTTCATGGTTAAAAGCCATCATTCCCTTAACACCCATGATCAGAGGAAATTTTATAGTCTTTTATTCACAAATGGCCTTTCTTCCCCTAACTAAATTCAGGCAACATTATCAGTCTGCCCAAGGTTTTGCTCATCCACTTAATTTGTTTTTTATTTTTTCTGTCTCCAATGACACAAATGGGAGACCTAATAGATTTCCCTGATGGTTGTGCCTTGCACTTGCACTGTAATGTTAAAGGAAACGACGCACCTGGAATATATGCAGCTCCTAAAAATGTGCTTAAAAGATTAAAGAATACTTTTCAATAACAGGAAAACATGGGTTCCTGTATTAGACACACACCCCTAAATGCACAAAGAGGATTTCCTCCTTTGTTTATGTAAATCAGATGGCACTCAAGCATCCTGGGAAATATGAAGGCCTTCCTTCTGCCTTGACAGTTGTTAGGAGCTTCTGTTTTCACCACTGGCCCGTTTGTTTCCAGTAGTTTACAGCATTATAAAATCTCAAACACAATGTGTGCTACTGGTATGTTTAGGACTCACAGTTCAGGAAGGTGAATTCCATTGGGACTTTGTCACTGAGATGAGGTGGGCAGGAACCCCACCCACAATGATAAATGTCCCCAACAGTGTCACCTTGCAGGGCAGTCACAAAAATGGAGGCAGTTACGACTCTATCCGTTCTTTTTCTCCCCCTATTAGTTTATTCTTTGCCCAGTTCTTGGAGTCTGGCTAGTTTTTCTGGGCACTGAGCCCAGTTGGTTTAATTTCTGTTTATTGTTATTAATTATAACATCGCAATTTCTATTTTGAAGCAGGTGCTTTAAAATGATATGATTATATACACATTACATTATACAGAGTTAAGTAAAAACTTTCCCCTTTTGAAATCAAAACACTTGTGCAAATATACAATTGCCAGACTTTTTCGGTATCACACTAGAAGGGACCACGTTTTAACTCCTTCCTTGTTTTGGTGTTTTTCAAGGTGTGTGGCTGACAAAAACTAAATCAGTCATCAAATTCCAGATGTCTAGTGAAAAAAGCATGATTTACTGTCCCCTTCCAAAGCAAAGCTTTAATAACACACTCTGGAAAATGCAAACAAATTACCTGGATCGACAATATAAAAAAGACCAAAGAAACATATTGTGCTATATATCCAATCACTCTCACGCTATACCCCAATTCCATTATTTTCAATAATTGTATTTATTTTCAACTTCCTATTTATTATTTTCAGAAGACATATTTTACATTTACATTGTATCAAAAGCGTAATGCTCTACTGTATAAGGAGCTGGCACTGGGGTGGTTGTGTTACGCTTTCCACATCACGAGGAAAGGGTATCACTCTCAGGGTAGTACAGATCGCTCACAATCAGCCTTTCCCCCCGCGTCTCCACTCCGCCTGCTCATCAGTGCCCTCATCCACCTGAACTGTGTGAATCAGACCTCTGGAGAGTATGGCTCTGGCACCCACATTTTAAATCTTCCCAGGTATTTCTTTTTTTTTTTTTTTTTTTTTTTTGGACAGGCAGAGTGGACAGTGAGAGAGAGAGAGAGAGAGAGAGAGAAAGGTCTTCCTTTTGCCGTTGGTTCAACCCCCAATGGCCAGCGCACCGCGCTGATCCGAAGCCAGGAGCCAGGTGCTTCTCCTGGTCTCCCATGCGGGTGCAGGGCCCAAGCACCTGGCCCATCCTCCACTGCATTCCTTGGCCACAGCAGAGAGCTGGCCTGGAAGAGGGGCAACCGGGACAGAACCGGCGCCCCAGCCGGGACTAGAACCCAGTGTGCTGGCGCTGCAGGCGGAGGATTAGCCTAGTGAGCTGCAGCGCTGGCCCATCTTCCCAGGTAATTCTGAGGCAGGCAGACTACTGAGAAGCACTGAATGTGATTTCATTCATTCACTCATTCATTCATTCATTCAACAAATACAAAACATTTATTAGATGGCAGACACAGAATACATCCTTTGGCAATTCAAAGACTGAATAAGATACAATTCTGAGTCAAGAATTTGGTTGAGGAGGCCAGTTCTCTGCTGTGGCCAGGGAATGCAGTGGAGGATGGCCCAAGTGCTTGGGCCCTGCACCCCATGGGAGACCAGGATAAGTACCTGGCTCCTGCCTTCAGATCAGCTCAGTGCGCTGGCTGCAGCGCACCAGCCGTGGCGGCCATTGGAGTGTGAACCAACGGCAAAAGGAAGGCCTTTCTCTCTGTCTCTCTCTCTCACTATCCACTCTGCCTGTCAAAAAAAAAAAAAAAAAAAAAAAAAAAAAAAGAATTTGGTTGAGGAGGAAGGTAAGAAAGATGCAGAAGTGCATTAGGGGATACTGGGAAGGTAAATGACACCTGAGTTGGCCCACGCCTTGGGGGCGGGGTGCCTTAAGGACCAAAGTGGAGCTGGGGAGTCAGGGAGGCTTCCTGAAGCAGCCGCATCTCAGGCAATACGCCATGACTGCCCCCAAGCTGGCTTCTCTGACCGGCTTGTCCATGGGACTGAACTATCTTTAAGAAAACTTCCTGCAAGTCCCTTACCATGACCCACAATGACCTGAAAGACCTCACCCTTGAGGACTCCCTCATCCCATCTCCCATTTCGTCCACTAAAATTTTTGTTCCTGGGAAACACCAATCTCTTTCTACTTCTTTGCACCTGCTGTCCTCACTGCAGAAATGTTATTTCCCTTATTTCCCCATGATTGTCTCTTGCATACTACCCAGATTCTAGCTTATATGTCTACTTCACAGAAAAACACATCTATGATCAATTTATCCAAGTAGGTCCCCTTCATTTTTTTTTTTTCACTGAATTCTGTTAATTTAAAAAACAGGTCTATTTCAAGCCTGGATAAAATATTCAACGTTTGCCTCTATGAAACATTTGTGGAAAGCAACAGCCAGACTACTATCATGTCCACTTAGTCCTCAAATACGTAAGATGTGGATTCTTCCCCACATGGATCGTCTAAGCTGCCACCTATATGTTATAAATTTTTTCTAGTAACAATGCAAATGACTTTTATAGTATCCTGAGGTATTGTTTCCTTAACAGTTCCTTTTTGATAAACTCACTTTTCACTTACATAAATTAATAAATTATAAGAATAATTTATTAATAAATTATAAGAATAATTATAAGAATAATTATAATAATTATAATTATAATAATTATAATTATAATAAATTATAAGAATAATTTATTAATAAATTAATAAATTTAAAAACCAGATACGTTATATAAAGTCACAAATGGATATACAGCTTTATCTTCCTTAAACAGAAAATAGTGTAAATAAAGAAATCATAAATACTATTAATTTCAAACTAGAGAGGGGTTGGCATTTGAAGTCTACTCTTGGGTAAAATGGGTGATTGGCAAATGGAAATAGGGATTAAAGACTATTACAACATAGATACTCTAAAAGATATAGCTAAAAACCTTAACAGGAGGGTGAGGAGGGTGAGGAGGGTGAGGAGGGTGAGGAGGGGGATGAGGGGGATGAGGGAGATGAGGGTGATGAGGGTGATGAGGGTGATGAGGGTGATGAGGGTGATGAGGGTGATGAGCACTTGGCACAGCAGTTAAGATGCTGCTTGGGCCACCTGCATCCCATATTGGAATTCCTGGTTCAGGTGCTGCTCCGCTTCCAATTCTAACTTCCTGTTAGTGCACACCCTGCAGAAAACAACTGATGGCTCAAGTACTTGGGTCCCTGCCACCAGTGTGGAAGATATGAATTGAGTTCTGGACTCTGAGCTTCAGCCTGGCCTTGCCCTAGCAGTGGAAGGCAGTTAGGGGTTGAACCAGCAGATGGCAGATCTACTGCTCTGTCCCTGTCTCCACCTCTCTGCTTTTCCAATAAAATAAAGAATAAAAAAAAAATTACTGGAAAAAAAGTCCTCACTTAACTGGAAATAGCTATTCTAGGACCCCTGCATGTACCTGTCGCTCCCCCACTCACAGAGGAACGACACTGGACCCTGTGCTGTTCTCTTTCCCCGGCCCTTCCCGGGTTTGCTGCCGCTCTCCCTCGCCTCCGTGGAGGGGCGGCACCCCTGCCGCTTCCCCGCTTCTGCAGAGGAGTGGCACACCGCCGGCCGGCTCTCTCAGGGGTTCCTCAGATGTTCCTGGTGCATGTTGTCTCTCTCCTCCTTTATAGTCCTCTTCCACCAATCCCAACTCTCCTGGCGTTCTCTCCCCACGCACTGAGCATGCTGCTCTCCTCCAATCAGGGGCAGGATCAACTCCTGCAGCTTGTTAGTTGAATTGGTGAGGCAGCTGTGTGGAAGTTGTTTATTCCCTCTCAGCGCCATATGGTGGGAGATCAGATGCATAGAATTAGTCTTAGCAGTTGCAGTAATTTAGTCTAGTCTCGGTTGCTCCCCACAGTACCCACTGGGACTCACTCAGTAAGTCTGGATAGTATTCAAGCCTCTGCTTCTCCCTCTCTCACTCCCAGTGCCTACTGTTTGCTGTGCTGGTATCAGAGGCAGGCAGAAGCGTGGAGGCAACCAAATCCAAATTGTTTTCCTGTTATTCCTGAACAAATGAAAAGGGATCTGTGGCTTCATGCCTCATCTTTTAAGCCTCTGAGAGCACAGGAGATCACTGATAGGACATCTCAGCTGTAGTTAGGAAGCAGTGATGCTTCCAGGGAGCTGTCATGCCCCGAATGTCACCACCATTACTCAAGAGGTGTAACAGCTCCATCTCATGAATTAAAGAGGCCTTTCAGAAAGATGGCTCCTGTACGAGATGTTTAACAAGGATAAACCAGACACCTAATTACTCCAAAAAGTAGAGACTACTGGTCTTGCTTGTACCCTATTGGAAAATTGCAAGGTATGACATAATCATTTCAAACCTGGTCTTATAGCAAGTCAGGCAAATAGAGTTTGTGGAGGAGCAAATAAAGACTGACAAAGAGGGGCTGGTGTGGTGGAGCAGCAGGTTAAGCTGCTGCCTACAATGCTGGCAGCCACTATCGGAGTCCCAGTTTGAATCCTGGCTGCTCCACTTCCAATCCAGCTCCCTGCTAATGTGCCAGGAAGGCAGCAAAAGATGGCTCAGGTACTTGGACTCCTACAACCCATGTGGGAAACCAGATGGAATTCCAAGCTCCTGCTTTAGTCTGGCCCAGCCCTGGCCATTGCGGTCATCTGGGGAGTGAGCCAGTCAGTAGAATCTCAATCACTCACTCTCTCTTCCCCTCTCTCTGTTTCTCCCTCTCTGTCTCTCTGTCTCTCTCGGTAACTGCCTTTCAAAGAAATAAAGAAATCTTTTTTAAGAAGGTTGTCAGGGAAAGGAAAAAAAAGTTCTTTGTATTTTATGCAAAAAAGGGAGACAAGCTTATGTTCCTCTAGTGGTTCCTCTGCAAGACCCAGTGGCTGAGAGATCACCTTTTTCAAAGAGTTACTTCCCTTATAATATCACTATTCATAGCAGTGTCTCTCAACCACTCTAAAAAATCAATTTTGCCTGGATACAAATTTGTCTCAGCCTTAAAATATTATTTTAAAGAAAACACATAATCATTGTGTAGACAAAGTGATTACTCACCACCTCTATATCCTCTACTCCCTCACATTTCATAGGTATTTCTGTATATTGTCTAACATTCACATAAACATTTCTCTTACACATTGATTGAAATCATAACTTTATGTGACTTTCTCTTTAAAAAATAAAAAGCAAAGGTGCTTAAGAAGAACCAATCACTTCTACATCAGAGTTTGAGGCTGAGGCCAGGCAGCTGAAATGCAGAATGAATCATCTCTAAGATACTGGAGCTGTCGCAGGGCAGAGTCCTATCACAGCCTGAGCGCTCTGCGCAGCTGCAGCATAATGGCCAGGCATTTTGGTTTCAAAAAGATTGCTGATGAGAAATAAACAGCTTAGAGTTAGAAGAAAGTGACATCCACATAAAATCTTATCAGGGTCACTCCTGACTGTATCAGAGGTGACTGAGGAATGAGGAACAGAAGAATAGTCTCTGAACTGTGGGTTCAGGAAGCAAGGGCACGACCAAGCACGGCCTCTGACCCAACGTGGTGGGAACAGAAATGGTTACTTGGAACTAGTCTCCTCGCTGCTCTTCTAAACCTAATGTATGGTCATTTCAGGTGGGTTTTCACAGTATTTGTGAGAAAGAAATACAAGATTAGAAGCTGCACCAGCAACTTTATCAGGCAAAACAACCAAATGCTTAAAAAGCTCCAAAAACAAAAATATCTACGTCATTATCTGCTGCTTTCTGAACGAGGAAACTTCAGCCCTGCAGGAGTCAGTGGAAGTGGAGCATGGGGCCCTCTACACAGCACTCGTCTGTTGCTGCTCACACTACTGCTCTAAGTGCGTCATGATTCAGGGACACAGTAGATGCTGAGTCCACAGCCTACAGAAACCCAGACTTCCAAAACCAGACCAACTCATGCAATGGTCAAGTTTGTCTCCGGGGCCCTACCCTTATTCTCCCACTGCTTCCTCCTCTCCATCTTAGGTGCGGGGGTGTCTGCTCAGATTCCTCACACAACCCG
Source organism: Oryctolagus cuniculus (assembly GCF_964237555.1). Taxonomy (NCBI): domain Eukaryota; kingdom Metazoa; phylum Chordata; class Mammalia; order Lagomorpha; family Leporidae; genus Oryctolagus; species Oryctolagus cuniculus. Next base: position 50,450,220 of record NC_091443.1, on the reverse strand, counting down.
AATGGGCCCGACAGGCTCTTTTTGAATCTGTAGGATTTAAGAAAGAAGGTATAATTTCTTTTTAAAATTCAAAGGAACAATAAAAATGGTGGCATTTCAGTCATAAGCGCCAAGTCAATGGAGAAGAATGTGTGCTGCCCATAAACAGTCCCTAAAAGGGAAATAAGGGGTAGAATCAGTGCACAGGACTTTGAGGAAGATGTCCTAGTCTACAAAGGACTCATCACCAAGAGAGAGATTTTCCGTAAAAAAGATTCTGTGTTTGCTATCACTTGTTCCTCATCCCTTTGGACCACACTCCCATCTCCAAATATGAGGAGGAGCTGGGGGAAGAGAGAGGATGACAATGATGATGACGGACATAATGCAAAGTTTAGGAAATGCCTTCAAAGAAACACCAGAAGAGAAAGCACATGAATGGTGAAGTTTGGGTAAGTCCTGAGAAGGATCAACATCCGCACCAAACATTCTACAGGAAGACTGGTTTTAATATGAAGGTATAGTCCCACATCCAGTGACATGACCAACCTATGCCAACTGCACAGGGAATTTGAGCTGGTTTTAATATTTTCAAATTAACAATAAGGAAGCAGCACTACTTTTGGAAAGCACAGCTTCAATGGAAGGCTTTAAAAGTCAGTACTTAAAAAACCTAGTCCCTTTTATTTTAGTCTTTACCTTGTCATAATTTTACCTTTTTATTATAAAAATACATCTGCAGATTTTTATTTTGAAAGGGCATTTCATTTTCTAAGTCAATGACAGGTTCAGGTACATCACAAGTAACTTTAGACTACTAAAATCAGAAGCACGAAACCAAGAAGCTTAGCCAAGAACTGAGTTCCCCACTGGCCTTCCCAGACAAGGACCACAGTATCTAATATATTATAAATTGATACACAGTGCAAATTGATGTAGCCATGAATGAATGAATAAATGCAGGGTTCCTCAATCAAAGAAGTAACAGTTGTTGTACACACTGGAAGCCATGAACAAACTAAAAATTTATTTCAGGTTCAATTGTTCAATTTCAAAACCAAGTGACAGATTTAAGGGATCCAAATATATTCTAACCAGAACACAGGGTATCAGAAGAACTATAAGTGAAAATACAGAAAATGACAATAGTCAGTAAGTTAAAGAAATATTGGTGGACTAGAAGGAGAGAGATGCGAGGGTTAAACCATATCATAACAACCTTGTTTCCTACAATCCTTATTCTAGCAGAATCTCCCATAAGTAAATCTGTTTCAGCCTCCCTGAAAACATGATATCCGGCTTGAGATTCAGCAACCCAAGGCTTTCCATTGTGTGGGATTTTTGAACTTCCTCAGACTTTTCCCTAAAGACCTGCAGAGAAAATCAATTTGCATCAATGTTGGCCATAAGGGAAACACACAATGAATTGTAAAACCTGGATAATACTAGTTATTGCAAGTTTACCCTTTATCTGGAAGGCTGCAGTAGATCTGATTCATGGAATGTATCTGCAAAAACAAAAAAGGAAACACAAACAAAAACACCAAAAAGGGCAGAGCCAAGGCAGTCAATGCCCAGAATTCTGACAGCTGTTCGTGGTTTCTCAGAGATTAAGTCCAACACCAACCACTGTAACATACAGTGAAGGTAACAGAAAGGGTTAACTCAACTCAGAAAGTCCTGTTCTGCTCTTACTTCCTCAACTCTGGCAACAGATGTAAACATCATTTTTGATCTATTCTTGGGGAAGGTTTACAAACAGAGTAGCAAAAAACAAAGGCATCAAAGCAGCAGCTACCCTACTCCAGCATGAATTACATTTTCCCACAAAAGCTCAAAGGAATAAAACGCGAAAAAGTTTAATGTTAGGCTTTCCTTGAACATTATCCATTACACACTGCAAAGTGCAGGCCAAGCAGCAGCTCTCTTCAGGAAAAAGTCAGACTTGGTATAAATTCAATGTACATTCTACCTAGGAGGGCTGCTAAGAAGCAGTTTTAGAGCTCAAATACCCTTGAGGTGGGCAGAGACGGGAACACTTCTGCAGCCTTTTCTCCCTTTACTTGCTCTGCAGCTATGGGCCAGGCTCTCACTCGCTGCTGAGGGAGGAAGGACCTGGTCCTGTGTCCCCCAAGAGCATGTGTCCCACTGCTGAGCATGGCCTTTCAACGCATATACTTAATCCAAACTAAGCAGTGTCTAAATACACATCCCAGTGTGAAGAGACTATTCCAAAATACCCCAAACCAACTAAATAACTAAAAAACAAAACAATTAAAAGGGGGGGGGGCAGACGACTAAAACTTGAAGGAGGCAGATAAAGAGAATTTTTAAAAATTTCATTTTGAAGCCACATTTTACTTTTAATGTAGCTAGAAATATCCAGCAACTATATATTTTAGATAGAAAAAACTCATTTTCTTTCCCTTATAGCGTCATTAACATAAGAACAGAACATTTCTGGTTTAGAAATGATATTGATGTTAAATCAACAACAGGAGTCACTGTGCACTTACTCCCCATGTAGCATCTCTGTCCTTAATGTGTTGTACAATGTAAACTTACGGTATAACTAGCACTCAAACAGTACTTTATACTTTGTGTTTCTGTGTGGGTGCAAACTGTTGAAATCTTTACTTAGTATATACTAAATTTATCTTCTGTATATAAAGATAATTGAAAATGAATCTTGATGAAGAATGGGATGGCAGAGGGAGTGGGAGATGGGATGGTTGCGGGTGGAGGGTGGTTATGGGGAGAAAAAGCTGCTATAATCCAAAAGTTGTACTTTGGAAATTTATATTTATTAAATAAAAGTTAAAAAATGATACTGAGGCTCAATGGAACTGAAGAATGTATTTTGTATCTGTGGAACTTAAAATTCTAAAAGCACAAGGTGTGTTTTTGGAAAAGCAGTTTTATTTTTACCCCATTTATGCTAATTCTGCAATATTAGAATATAATTAGGCAATGTATATTTAAGGAAATTAAAGAAGGAACCCAGAATTAGCTTGTCTTTCTGAATTAAGCACAGAATGTATTGGAAATTTTGAGAAAGGAAGTTTATATGGTTAATGCTTCTATAAGATTAAAAAGCATGATTTTTAGTGTATAGCCTTTTCTCATTTATCTAACAGATGTATTTCTGTCTGCCTATGTATAGCAAAGGGTTACAAATCCAAATAAATGTATTTATGACTGCGGGGTGTGCTATTTCAGAAATCTATTTCATGCGATTTATCATTTTCTTTATCCTTGTAGGGAAAGGGAGAAAGAGCAGAGTTGGGGGTATGGCTGCAGTATTTAAAGAAGAGGTGAACAAGAGGACAATGCTTCTTTCACAGTGCCAACAGCTCCGCAATGAATAGCCGTGGCTGGCATCTATTGTATAATTCATGTTGGGTGAAGAAGTTAAGTTCTTCTCTACGGATCTCAATTAATTAAAGTCTTATACTCTTCAAAATATCAAGATGAATAGTATAAAATAAACTCTTGACTGCAATAGGTATTTCCTAAGTAGAATGTTTTTTAATATGACAAGGTTTAGCCAGAGTAGGAGTCTAGCACTTAAACAGGCAATTTCATGGCCAAGTAAACTACAGCTGTTAAGGGTATCACCCTACAGTCACCATATGTATTACATATTAAATTAAATCCAGCAATAAATGTGTTTTCACAATTATGCTGTGAGGATGATAGCAGCGATGATGCCAGCAGAGGAGAAAGAGGACTATCTGTAGCTTAAGAAGATTGAGTGGGAAAGTATGACAGATGGGGTTGGGCATTTTGCAACCAGGAAAGGTAATTTTAAACACAGAAATATAAAAGGAAAACTACTCCCTTATTTCTTCTATGTGGAAGTAATATGAAAAATGTATTAATACACTGAACAAGAATAGAGCTTAGAAATCCAACTCTTATAGCATTATTAAAAAATATCCCTTTACCATAGTGCAAGATTTAAATGCAACCTGCACATTTAAAACATATAACACACAGTAAGAATTCTGTGCTCTGCCAGGTACTTCCAGCACCTATACAGGTCTTAGCGAGATACTAGGAGTCTCAACAGTTTAATCAAAAGGAATCATTTATTAAAATATATCATACTTGTGTATTTGTACTGAAGTTGCCCGTACTCAAATATCTCCCTTGCCCAGTAATCCAAAGGGAAAAACTCAAAATAACTAATGAAGAAAAATGTAGGAATTAACAGTTTTTTTACTTTGTTTTGCATATTTTTAAAGCTTAAAATGTTTAGTTTGTGATTTCTAGTAGGAAAACATTATCTGAATGAATACCTTAATGATGAACCACTGTAAAATGTTCCAGCAGCATTTGGCAAGGCAGAGGGGTTTAGATTATCTCCATCCCAGCTCTTTTGAAGAGAACATCAGAGATGCACTGGTTTGTAGTATTGCAACACCCATTAAATGACCAAACTTGCTTTTCTTTTAACAAGTTTTTTTTTTTTAAAGATTTCTTTACTGATTTGAAAGTCAGAGTTACAGAGAGGAGGAGAGGCAGAGAGAGAGAGAGAGAGAGAGAGAGAGAGGTCGGTCGGTCTTCCATCCACTGGTTCACTCCCCAGTTGGCTGCAATAGCTGGAGCTGTACTGATCTGAAGCCAGGAGCTTCCGGGTCTCCCCTGTGGGTGCAGGGGCCCAAGGACTTGGGCCATCTTCTACTGCTTTTCCAGGCCACAGCAGAGAGCTGGATCAGAAGAGGAGCAGCCGGGACTCAAACTGGTGCCCATATGGGATGCCAGCACTGCGGGTGGTGGCTTTACCTGCTATGCCACAGCACCAGCCCCTAACAAGGCTTTGATGGAAGGGCATTATGATCTCTAAATTTGGCTGAGAGTTTACTGATGAGATTTATAACTTTGGGTTTGTTCTGATATTTGGACATATTTGCGGGGTTCTGGAGCGCATCCTGGAAGGCTCCCATAACTTCTGGATCCTGCATGGCTGCAAGAACTCTGGATCAGAGAACTTCTTTGAGTCCAGGCATTCCTGCCATTTCCAGGCATGCCCCTCCCATTCCAGGCATCCTCCAGGAAAAGTACCAGGCCCCCTCAGGGAAGGCACCTGGAAAAGAGCCACACGGAGCTCCTGACTGTCCTCTGTCTTCTTCCTCCCTCTGGTCTCTCCTGTTCTTCTTGAGGCTTTTGAACCCTTTCTTTTCATTCTCTGATCTCTTACTCCTCACATTTTTGCTCACGTTATTTCTGGTGTTCTGCGATATTCTGTGCCCTTGGTTGAACTTTCAGCAGTGTGCTAGCGTCTCCATCTAATCCAATTCACAGGTAAGGGCAGGATCATGGGCTCCTTATTCCCCATGGCCAGAAGTCTGTATGCTTTCCCTGACCCCTTGTGAGGCTGAGCTGTATATGGGTTTATTTCAAAGGTTCTGTCTCAGATGCTGCATTTGGCTTTGGTAATCTGATGAAGACACTGGCTCTCTTGGCATAAAGAAGGGGCACGTGAGGATTTGGCTGGAGGGTCCTGTGAACCAGTCAGTGGCTTTCTGCAGCTCTCCATCACGTAGGGCTTCTGTGGCTGTCCCCTTGCATTCATTTACCTGATCAATTGTCTCCTTGGTTTCCTCCACACTTTCATCTCCCATGTCTCCAGGGGCATCACATGTCTGGTTTAATTACACTGTCACTGCCAATTTTAGGAACATTTTCCTCCCTTGGTGGCTCACCCGTCTTTATGTTTTCCCCTGCCTTCCTACCGTCTGTGGATGATTTCCTCCTGCTTCACCTTTATGAGTAGTAGCAGGTACATCTTTACACCCCATGCCCCCCACCTACTTTCTCGGGAAGTGCGTCTCCTTGGTCTGTAGAATGCTTGCATCCTGCTTAGACATTTTCATGAAGGCCCAAAGCAAGGGTACAAGTTCAGGAGGCAGTGGGAGGCAGGGGCACAACTCAGGAGGTTGTGACTCAATACAAAGTTTTCTGATGGACCAGGTACTAAATATGAAATGCCACTGCATTTTCAATAAGTACAAGCTGTCAAATCTAATCACAACTATGTCAAGCAAGGATAGATTTACCACTCTCGGCTCTCTATCCTCTCCACCACCACTTTACATCATGCATTCTAAATGAGGGTATACATTACTGAGCTCTAAAAAAAGGGAATGATGCAACTAAGAATCTGTCACTTTCACTCTTTAGGAAATAAAATCCAGTAGCATGTTCTAGTAAGAACAAAGGTCAAATATTTTAATGAATAGTACCTACAATTAAAATTAGCTGAATTAACTTTGGTAAATGCTAGACAATATCCCTGGAAAGCTAACCATGTATATACTGTATGGCCAAGAAGTTCCAATCCTGTGACTATATCCAATGTAGGTGAGTGCTTGGCTTACTCTCCTGCCTGAGACAACCAAAATCAACAACAACAAAATACAAAAAGTAAGTCAAAATGGATGACATAGCTAAAACTAAAGGTCCAAAGCTACAAAATTTCAGAAGAAAACAGAAAATATTTTTTCTAAAGGTTTATTTATTTGAGAGGCAGAGTTACAGAGAGAGCGAGAGAGAGGTCTTCTGTTCACTGGTTCGCTCTCCAAATGGCCACAACAGCCAGGGTTGGGCCAGACCAAAGCCAGGAGCCAGGAGCTTCTTCTGTGTCTCCCACATGGGTGCAGGGGACCAAGCACTTGTGCCATCCTCTGCTGCTTTTCCAGGCCATTAGCAGAGAGCTGGATGGGAAGCAGAGCAGCCAGGACACAAACCAGCACCCATATGGGATGTTGGTGCCACAGTGCCGGCTTCAGAAGAAAATCCTTGCGACACAGGGATAGGTACAGAATTTTTATATATGGCACTAGAAGCACAATTCATGAAAGAACAAATTAAGTAGAGTGTCACCAAAATTAAAATCCTCTACTCTTCAGGACAATAAAAAGACAAGCCATGAATGAGGAGAAAATATTTGCAAATCTATTGTCTGATAAAGAATTTGTTTTAGGGGAATTTGTCTAAACATCTTAAAACTTATTAAAGAGAAAACAATCCAACAAAAAAATTAAGCAAAACATTTGAGCAAAATCACTAAAGAAGATATGGCTAGAAAAAAAGCATACAAAAAGATGCTTAACATCATTGGTCATTGGAGAAATGCAAATTAAAACCACTATGAAATATTTTAAAAACTAAATTAAAAAGACTGACCATAATAAGTGTTGGCTTGTATACCAGCATTCAGAAAAGCTTTACTTATAATAGTCAAAAACTGGAAACAACCTAGACCTCCATCAGCAGAATGGATAAATCATGGCATATCTACATATGGACTACTACTGAGGAAATGAAAAATAATAAACTACTGATACATACTATGATATGGGTGAATCTCAAGACAATTATACTGAGGGAAAGAAGGCAGACCAAGAAGGATCCACACTGTATGCTTCCACTTATAAAGCCTTTTTTTTAGAAATACCAGTTAATGCACAGGACAGAAAGCAAACTACCTGCACATGGTGGGTGGAATGCAGGAATGTTGAGGGCCAAGAAGGGGTTGCAAGGGAGGGAATACCAAGGGCTACAAAGAAACTTTCAGGGTGATGGACAGTTTACTATTTTATTGTGGTTCTAATTCTACAGGTGTATTCATAATACAAATTTACAAATTACTTTTGGTGGAGGAAGACAGGAGCTTTCTGGACTCCTGAAAAGATTCTGTATGTTGAGGGAGGTGGCCATGCATGGGTTTAAACACAGAAAATTCACTGAAGTGTACATTAAAGAGTTATCTCATGATATATAAATAATATAGTAACAAAAATGGATTAATAATAACAATAACAGCAGGGTTTCAAAAAACCCCCAGAGGTGGTGCTATGAATCTGTAACCACCTACCTGGACAGCTGAATCTCAGCACACCCCTTGCCCTGTCCAGTGCATTCCAAGGTGACTGTCAGTATGAGATCACACCTACCCAAGCATTCTCCACAGAGAAATAATCTGTAAACTTCAAAGCGAATTTATTTACTGCAATTCTGACACTTGATTTTTTGAAAATCTACTTGTACAATTGAGAGCATATCTTATTTGCTAAACTCTCCGTTTGGGTCCATGCTCTGATTTCTGCCTGTCTCTTCTGGAACCTTTCTTGATCAAGTACTCCTCATCTTAGATGAAGCTCCTATCCTCTCTTTTCAGATTGTCCCAGTCTGTTTTGTGTTGCTAATAATACAGCACTGTAGACAAAAGTTATAAAGAAAAAAAGTTAATTATGGCTCACAATTCAAGTCCAAGATCAAAGAAGCTGCACCTGGGATGGCCTTCTTGCAGGCACAGTCCCAAGGAAGTTCAGGGTCTCACATATCAAGAGACAGGGGGCGTATGAAAGAGGCAATCTGGCTTTTATAGCAGACATGTTCTTGAGATAACCCATTAACCCACCTCCTAGTGTCTTACAACAAAGATTATGTTGCAATGCAAGTTTTGGAGGGAAACAAACCATGTTCACTCCATTGCACAGACTTCTACTTGCCTGTGTACAGGCTTAACGTCTTTTCTTACAAGAATCTTTGGTTGACAGAGCAGTCCTCAAACCCTCTGCATTCTTTTGAGAAGTATGGTGGTGAGAGAGACTGAGATGTGCTTCCTCCTTATGGGGCTTCGCTACCCACTCACTCCTCAACTACTCAGTTCTCTGTCTCCTGATATTCTCCAGAAACTGCTCCATGAACATCACAACACCTCCCCAAGTGTAAAACCCACTGCTTTTTCCTCTGTCCTCATCCGCCTGACTTCACTTCTCTGCTCCCTAGATTAGACAAACCCTGCGATGGTTAATTTTATATGTCAGCTTGACTAGGCCAACAGCAGTGCATCTTAAACACTGTATGTCTGTGAGGGTGTTTCCAGATTTAAAAACAAAACAAAACAAAACACCATTTGGGTTAGTAGACCCAGCAGAAGGACATTCTCCACGTGGTTGGGCACCATCTAATCCTTTAAGGACCTAAAGAGAACAAAAGGCAGGGGAAACAGGAATTCTCCCTTTTCTCTTACTTCATCGTTTATGCTGTGGCACAGTTATTTCATCTTTTCTAGCCTCTGGACTGCGATTTTCACCATCAGCTCCCTTGATTTTCAAGCCTTTGGACCCTAACTGAATCGCATCACCAGCTTTCCTAGATCTCCAACGTGTAGATGGCAGATCACGGGACTTCTCAGTTTCTGTAACTGTGTAAGCCAATGATTTATTATTTTTTTTATTTTTTATTTTTTTGACATGCAGAGTGGACAGTGAGAAAGAGAGACAGAGAGAAAGGTCTTCCTTTTGCCATTGGTTCACCCTCCAATGGCCGCCGCGGCCGGCACACTGCGCTGCTTGGATGGCAGGAGCCAGGTACTTATCTTGGTCTCCCATGGGGTGCAGGGCCCAAGGACTTGGGCCATCCTCCACTGCACTCCCTGGCCACAGCAGAGAGCTGGCCTGGAAGAGGGGCAACCGGGACAGAATCCGGTGCCCCGACCGGGACTAGAACCCAGTATGCTGGCGCCGCAAGGCGGAGGATTAGCCTACTGAGCCGTTTCTGTAACTGTGTAAGCCAATGCTTTATAAACCATCTTCTACCAGTAGACAGACAGATATGGCTAGATAGGATATATCTACAGGAAAAGTACATATATTCTACCAGGTCTGTGTTCTAGAGAAATCTAATACAAACCCTAAGATACTCTTTGGATACCACAAGCCCACAAGGCCCAAAAGTGGAAAAGAGGTTGATGTATTCAAGGAAGAGAAAAAAGACCAGGAGGATAAAATAATGGCAAGAAAAGAAAGAATGATTGAGGTCAGAGACCAAAGCAAGTGCAGATCATGGAGGCTCTGATGCACAAAGCTGTGTAAATAGGAAGCAGTGGTGTAATGGGATCTGATTTTTCATTACAAAATTATCCAGCTGCTGCAGGGCAAATGGGTCATTGCAAGAATGTGCACAAAAGCAGGGAAACCCCTCTGGAACTTCTACTGCAACATCCAGGAGAGAGGTCACAGCAATGACTTAGAGCAGACAACAGTAGAGCAGACAGAGAGGAAAGGGGATTGTCTACTCTACTTCCCTTAGCCATCCAACACACACATGGAAATCCTCAAGGTCAGTTCGCAGGTCCCAGTCATGGACAGTGTATTGGAGGCCTCTGTGTACTGAGCACCACATTTTGTGCATGTCAGAATAAAGATCACTCTCTGATTTGTATTTTTATTTATGTGTGTGTGCTGTCTTATCTACCAGGACATAAATATCCAGAGAATATAAGACTAGCTCTTTGTGTTCTCCAAGGTACTTGTAGGGTGCCCTAAATCAGAGTCTTAACTCAAATCTAACTCCAATATGCATCTCACGACGCATCTCCATTCCCATCAGAAATAACCAAGTGTTTGCTGCATTTCTGATGACTGTGGCTAGAAGCACCTCATCCACCCTGTTTCCTTTTCTGGCCTGTCTCTGTTTTTCTCTTTTTATCCAGGGTCATTTAAGGTAATGTAGGGGTGGAGGGTGGAGAGAATAAACAAGCACACCTGACTCCAAAATTCTGACAGGTGGTGAGGGGCAGCTTCTCTCACACACAAAGCCAGCATCTCCGTGACTTCGGCTGCAAATTCCAAGGTGGTGTGCGTTGTTTTGCATTTCATTAGTATTTATGCAGCAGCCTAGGAATCATTGCTGGATTAAATGATGCCACTTGTGTTAAAGGACTGCTTCCAAAGAAAAATCCCGGGGTCTGTCCATTGCACAGCCTTGGTGAAGGTTCAGAACAAAAGGATCAAACACCTGACCCTGTAGTGCTGGGTGAGTGGTGAGCCACTGAGGTTTCTCTACTCAGCTCCCTACTGACAATATCCACACAAATTGCAACGTAATCGGAAGACAAACTGTCTTAATGAGAGGAGGCCCAATTATCAATGCTTGGACGTCAGCTCTTCTCAAAGATCTGCTGTCTTCAAGCCTCCATTTGCTCGTCTCCTGGTATCTTTCCCCGCCTCAGACCTACAGCCTGGGCTAGAGACTGTTTTGATAAGGTCAATAGAATCACAGCAGTCATCGGACTTAGCGGCTACTCCATGACAAAGAGAAAAGCCGCTGCTCTCAGTAAACACCAAAGGCAGCCACAGGGATATGGCTAAATGCTTCTCCAACCTTTTGGTGTCTATACCATGGAATGAGTTCCTCCGTGTTACTGGATGTCACCATGTGTTTCTCACTGGGAAGGTAAGGGTATGATATGCAGAAAATCATTAGCAGGGGTAGCAATCTGGATAGAGAAGGTTTGTACCAAGCAGAGAATTAATTAATTGAAGGCCAATGCCTATCAAACAGCATGTGGGCCTACAATCTTGGAGCTTTTTATCAAATTGTTTTTGTCCCCAAACCTTGGGTTATTCTGACTGAAATTTGGGTCAGAAATCACCACCTTTGCATCACAAAGTGACCTATGCTACTTTTTTTTTTTTTTAAGATTTTTATTTATTTATTTGAGAGGTGGAGTTACAGACAGTAAGAGAGGAAGACAGAGAGAGGAAGGTCTTCCATTTAACGGTTCACTCCCCAAATGGCCACAACGGCCAGAGCTGCACCGATCCGAAGTCAGGAGCCAGGTGCTTCTTCCTGATTTCCCATGCGGGTACAGGGGCCCAAGGACTTGGGCCATCTTCTACTGCTTTCCCATGCCATAGCAGAGAGCTGGATCAGAAGAGGAGCAGCCAGGACTAGAATCATATGGGATGCCGGCACCGCAGGTGGAGGATTAACCCACTGTACCATGGCGCCAGCCCCGACCCATACTAGTTTTAAAGCTAAACTGAATAAGGGGCCAAATATAAAGTCCTTAGATTAAAAAAAATACTAAAAATTATGACTTCCAATGACTCCCTCTAAAGCAGTAATTTTCATTTTTTAATGCAAAAGCTAAAGTTCTGTTCAGCTTATTATACCAATTTGATATAATTAAAGTTCACTTAACTGATTTTATAAATATGGTTTACTCTTCGGCCTATGTAATCACAGTAATACAGAATTAAATGGTCGAAAGATTTCTTTAGAGGTTTATTCTCCACGCCATGTCTTGCCTTCCAAGCTCCAGTAGACAGACGTTTCTTCTTTTATTCCCTTAAAAGTAATCAACAGTTCACCTAATAGTTAACATGTATCACTCATAAGAAACCCTTCTTTCAGGTCAGAATTACATTTATTTGCGTTTGTTTTTATTTTTATACCCTTGAAAATTGTTATGTCAATGGTCTCCAGTTTTCTCATGTTCATTCTCCTCGGTTCATTCTGCCTACCCAAACAGGGCTTTGGTCACCCCACCCCCTACTACCACAAAGCACCACCAACTGTGTTGTCCTCCACTGACCAGAGCTGAGCTCTCCAAGTTCCTTTACTGGACACCGAGAAGATCTAAGAAGAATAGCTTAAAAGTGCATCCCCTGAATGCCAAACAGAACACACCTAATTCACATCCAGCATCAGGAGATCTGAACCCCTCCCTCTTAGAGTTTGCTAGAAAAAGTGCGGTGCTTCATGTCCATGATCTTATTATCTTCCACAATTATTTTTAGGCCTTTCTTTGGCCACCTCCTCTGAGAGATTAGAGGGGAATTGCAATGGACATTTCAGACTGACTTTCTCTACAAGTTGTAGCAGTGTTTCCATCGCTTTATGTTCACTTACTACTACTGTCACATGCAGGAAAGTCCATTGTTGAACTTCTTGGGGACACAGGTAGTTCCTACTCCTCACTAAAGAATTTCATGCCTTAAAGGCAAGACTTCCGCTTTTATTTTTTCTCCAGGCCCCACTTCCATCTTGGCTCATGAAGTCAGATGGAAAAAAACTTGGTACAAATTTGTGCCTGGTCTAGGAAACCAACCATAAGGATGCTGGAGGTGATTCCTAGACACTCTCTAGTGTGAATAAGGATTCCAAATGGGTCTCATAGAATATTCATTCATGAGTAAAATGCAAAATGAGGTACAAAAAAGGGAAAACACCAGTACATTTGTTCCTGTAATACAAACCCATTTTTGGCAAGTCAAGAATTACAGGTAATGTAACAGACCACAGTGACTCAAGTATGCTACTGAATCTTTTCTTGGTTGCTGTGAATTTTGGAGTTCTAAGGCACTTGAGACCCTGGAAAGCACAAACACACAAGCCACACCACAAAACTATAAACAACAGCAAAACCATGTCAAATGCACGTAGATGTAGAAGATGTGACTACCATGATTACTAACAAAGGCTACTTTGGGGTCTGAGGTTGTTACAAGGATAAGACTATTGCCTCTCTGCAGTAGGCTCCCTCTGCTAAGGGTGTCAGTCCATCACTGAGAGTTCTACAGGAAGAAGTCAGCGCACCCTGCAGACACAGGGTGATGTTGAGGGTGGCCGCCCTCTGGGTGATAGACCACTATCTCCAGATCTTCACAATCAGGAAGGAGTCTGTGCAGATGGTCCGAGTCCTTGGTACTGCTGTCAGTGTCTCACCCCAAAGCTGCAGTCATGATGGGTAAAGTCACTCAGGAGCCCCAACAATTCAAGTCTAAATTACAGTATTTATTTCCAGAAAATAAGTCTCAGTATAATTCTTTAAGTAATGCTATGTAGTGGATCACAACTGTCCTTGGGTCCTGGAGGCCTAGCTGGCCCCCATCTCTCCAGCCTCACTCTCTACAACACACTTCCATTGTAGACACTGCCAGAGACTTGACACCACCAGAGTGCCCAGCTGCCTTCAGGGCTTTGCAAGCATCTGCTGCTCCTGTAACTTTTCAGCCTGAGACACCCTCACAGGCACCGGCTGCACATCTATGGCATGCCTGTCCTTCACGGGCCAGCTCCAGACCCTCCCTCTGCCACAGGACTTTCCTCCACAATGCAGACACTCTCTCTCCTTTCCCCAAAATGCTTGGGGGTATTTTCTTTGCAACACTCAGAATGGGATTTTGCTGTACTGAATCTGATATACACACACAAGGGAAATTTGCTGTTTGCAAGCGAATGATTGATCCTGATTGCTAGGTTCTGTTTTCATTTTTAATTTATTAGTTTAAAGCTTTTTTGTGCATCTCTTATTCATTCTGTTCATCTCCTCAGGAAGTATCCCCACCCCCACCCCGCTAACAGGTAGGAATTCAGCCAAATTTGTGACAAATCATCAAAAACTCTAAATCCACAATGCATTAGGTACCTTCAAATGAAAACATATTGCCTAATAAAATTGCAGTAGGATTTTATTATTTATGAATTTTTTGTTACCCTGGGCAAAATAAGATACAATCCTGTCAACTTTAGGGTTTTCAGGTTACATTTGGATGAAAAAAAAAAAAAAGTCAATCAACAAATGGTTGTTACGTATCTGTCCATGGGGGGTTCGACAGGCTAGAAGAGACAGGAGAGTTTTCAGAGGAAGGTACGTTCTAAAGGGAGACTTGAAGAAGAAGGAGAAGCAGAGATCCTCACAAAAGAGGAGGAAATAGCCACTCTCTCTCTTAAGTGCAAGAGAGAGTAACTGTTGGAAAAGCCACATGCCCAGAGAGGGGAGAGTAAAGACTGAAATGGGTACAGGGTGACTGTCAGGATTCTAACGAAATGGACAACGAAAACAATGACTTCTAACTCTGGCCCTCAGCCATTGTGATGTCCCCACAGAAGGAAGTACAGCGAAGGTCACGCCTTCTACATGCGGTATTTAGCTTTCCTCCTCTGTGCTGGGCCAGAGCATCAACTTTCTCCCTTCTCCCAAGGTCTCTTTTGTAAAGAGATTCATTTTGCAGATGAAAGTCCATGCTCTGACTGATGGGAACAATGAGGGCGTGGAGGAAGAACACAGGGACAGAGTCCAAAGATAACAGACACCGTTGAATGGGCCTCAGCTCTGCGCACTGTCTGTTCCTAACACAAGTCAAACAGCCCACGCTCACCAGGGCACCCACCTCACATAGACAAGGTGCCTGATTTTGCTGACAGGCAGGCGTGAAAGACCTCTATTGTCAATTCTGTTGCTCTGTAAATGAGTTAAGGGAAGCATCCATAGGACCACAAGCTAAAATTAGCATATACTGAGCACTCTAAATGAGAACTTCCAAATCTTAACTTAGGGCAATGTTTTTAAGAGATGGGGGTGGGGTAGGGAGGGAGAATCACTGGCTTTGTCCTTGGTAAATGGCTCACTCCCTCTCTCCTCCTTTCGAAGAAGCAAGGATTCCCAGGCCAGAAGCCTGAACTGAGGGTGGGGGAGGCGAGAGGGCATCTCAGCTGTATATTAAAGCTTGGGGCGCAGATACTGATGTCTAATGCTTATGCCCTGGTTTCAGATTTGTTCATTATACTGCTGGCCTCCATTTCTAGCCAACATTTCCATAGTGTTGTTCAGGTACTTAAAAGAGGAGTGTCGAAAGCCTGGTTGCCCCAGTGCTACCCACAGATACAGACCTCATTACGCTACAGACTCCATCCTAGCCATCCCATCTTAGCCACCGTGTTTAAAAGGCTCCAGAGAAAGACAGCCAGCATCCAAATTATGTCCTAAAAGAAATGAGCTCTGTTCACCAAAGCGTAAGCCAGGCAGACAGCTACTACGGTTCAAATGTTATGATAGATGGAAGGTCATTTTAATTCAAAGAGTGAAGCTAATTAAGAGAGGATTTTCTTCATAGAAGTTATTTGCTGAGACAACAAAGTAAAAAGAAATTTGTATGAGAAGACACACAATGTTCCTGCTGGGAGCCTTAGACACGTCCCTTTGCACAGGATCCCATCACTATACAGATCAGCCTGCTCTGCTGTCTCCTGGGAGGAAGAAACCTCTTTCCTACTCCCTGTCAGTGGCACAAACTCATTAAAATGGGTGCAGTGGATGCTAGGCACTTATGTGCTCCTTCATGTACCCACACAGCACAAGAGACATAGGGTTTGGCCCGGAAACTAAGCGATCCCCTCCTTAAAGGAAGCTGGCTGGAAAGGGAATGAGCCTTGTACCCAACAGCTCTGGACTGCAGCTAACTGAGTAATGCAGTGATTCTGAGGGGGCAGCGAGCATCAGAGGGAGAATGCAAAACAGCCGGCAGCAGGTTGGGGTTCTGCCTACTCATCTGTGGACACCGCAGACATGTTCTTTCCCTGTCTGGTCCCACTTCTATCATTTGTGGGAGGAAACCAGGTCAAGGGACACGATGGGCCCCTTCTAGTTTCAACATCCTATGGTTCCAGGAGTCACTTAAGTGCATGCAGTGTCCTGTGATACACCTTCTGTCAAGCCCAGATGTCTAATAAAATCAGAAACAGAGACAATCATTTTAGATAAAAACGGTAAGGCTGATATTTCCAAATAAGAGGAGAAAATGTAAAAGATCTATTCATTAACAAATATCCGACACACAAGAAGTATCTTCAATTCTTTATACCAGTCATAGTTGGAAGACTCACCTGAGATTGATAGACAGATCACCTGTCCTGCCAAACCCTGTGCAATGTGGATTAGGTGTTGTGGGGTGGGTTTAAGGCATGGGGAGGTCTCTTGGCAGGAAGGGAAAGCTATTCTGTTGGGGGTGGCAACTTTCAGAAATTCCCCTGGAGGGAATCATGACTGAATATGAAAAGTTCATGTAAATTTTCTGTCTCACTTAGGAGGAATTTAAACTGCCAACACTCAGAGCATAAAGCAGTGTGACTATTCTTTTGTTCTGGAAGAAATCTGAAGGCACAAATAACATTCATTCAACAAATATTTACTGTGTGCACATTGAAGGAGAGCTGATGCACGCGAGGTGGGAGGGGGAGGGAGAGGATGAGTTGAAAGGCAGAAACAAGGACAAGGTGATCCAAGGTGTCCTTGGATGTGTATGCCTTTCAGAAGAGAAAGGGCATGTTCCTAAGTGCTAAAATATAACCATAATGTGATAAACACCATGATGTGTATTTCTTAACCACCAGCAAGCATATAATCAGGTATGTGGCGGAGGCAAAGAATACACATTGTATAGAGAGGGAGAGTGAGGCAACAAGTATGTGTCTGGTGGACGCAAGACCAGCATCATTTGAATGGCAACCACCAAGATGGGTAAGGCTTACAGGGATCAAGACAAGAGAAGCAAAGCAGATCTGAATCAAACCATCCTTGTGCTTCCATGGCTAAACAGATGGGCCCTCCTATCTAGAAAGGGCTGGTTCACAATACAGAAATGATGCCAACCAGAGTGCAGCTGATTTCTTTTGGATTGTCTTGACCTGGGATGGATCTTAAGACAACTCATATCCTGGACAAGAATCCTAGATACTCCTCTATGTTCAGACTCAATGTTTAGGAAGTAATCTTGCTAAATATGTATTTATATTCAAAAACAGAACCCCAAGCTTCCTGGTCTTGTTTCCTGTCCTTAACACAAAGGCATTATTATTTTCTTGAGAAGGAAATTACTCCAGTATCCCTGTCCAGGCTCTGACACTCTGGTTTGCCCTCAATCTTCTTCCTCTTCGTGAAAGGGCACTCAGAGCTGTAACAATGACTACCAGTGTGGGACAGCACAAGGGGTTTGATGTGGAAGCAGCAGTGATGTGCTTGTGTTTCTGTTTAAATGTTGGGAACGATGTGGAGAGAAAACACTTAGACTATTACTTCCCTTGAGATCTGCTATCCATTAAAAATTCAGCTGCAGGGCTAGGTTCATTGCATTTTAAAATCTAAGTCAAGAGGCTAAAGTTGGCAATTGGGCATTTGGGTATGCAAAGGTACTTACTGGTTTTGAACAATTTCAAGAGGTAATGTTTAAGAACATTAAAAATTAGAGCAATGATGAACTAGATGCAGGTGGAAAGTGAATGAATTCTGGCACTACAATTTAACCACAGCCACGTAGTGTTCTGAGCTGAAGGTAGTCAGTTTTGTTGGTTTTCTTAAAATTTTTTATTTGCCAGGATTATCAAAGTATTTGATTTTTTTAAACTTCGCTTCCCTTCTCACAAAATTTCTTCTTAAAAGTGTTAAATTCATTCTGTAGGTATCTATTTGGAGTGATATGCAGCTGGTATTGCTTTGCCAGTGTAGCCTGGTTAAACAGCAATGAACATCGGTGAGTATATTAGAAATCTGGCCACTCAGGGGGTACCCAGAAGGCAGTCAGCTGGGTGTTTGTTAACTGAATGGAATGGCTCTTTCATGATGATCTATACCTAATGGCCTCAAAGCCAATTATGAATACTCCGCTGCCTGCTGGCCACCTATTCTTTTTAAATAGGCAATACATCCACATTGTTCAAAAACCCTGACCTTTGTGTTCATCTACTGCATTCTTTACTCCCTCTCTTGCAAGCTTTTCCCAGGGTTTATTTCTGTAGAAAAACCAAATATGAGTAGATATTCTCATTTACACAAAAGGAAGGTCACTATATATATTTTCTTTTTTTCCCAAAGAAACCTTATATTTAAGGAGCACAAATTTTACAAGTACAACTTTAGGAATATAGCTATTCTTTCTACCATACCAGCCCTCCCACCACCCCACTTCTACCTCCACTCCCACCCCACCTCCTCCTCCCTCTCCCATTCCTAGTCCTGTTATCCATTAAGATTCATTTTCAATTAACTTTGTATACAGAAGACCAACTCTATACTAAGTAAAGATTTCAATAATTTGTGCACACATACACAAAACAACTGTGTGAGAACATGTTTTACAATTAATTCTCAAAATATAACACATTGAGGACAGAGGTTCTGCATGGGAAGTAAGTGCACAGTGACTCCAGTTGTTAATTTAACAATTAATATTTATCATTCTTATGTATGACATCAGTTATCACCTGAGGATCTTGACATGAGCTGCCAAGGCTACATAAGCCTTTTGAATCCACAATCTCCATCAGTACTTAGACAAGGTCATAAGCAAAGTGGAGGTTCTCTCCTCCCTTCAGAGAAAAGTAGATTCTTCTTTGATGGCCACTTCTTTACCCTAGGGTCTCACTCACAGAGATCCGATCCTTCATGTAGGACTTTTTTTTTTTTTTTTTTGCTATAGTGCCTTGGCTTTCCATGCCTGAAACGCTTCATGGGCTTTTTAGCTAGACCAGAATGCCTTAAGGGCTGATTCTGAGGTCAGAGTGCTATTTAGTGCCATGGCACCATCTGTGTATACAAAGGCTATTGATTTTTGTGTATTGATTTTATATCCTGCTATTTTACCAAACGCTTCTATGAATTCCAATAGTCTCTTGGTGGATTCTTTTGGATTCCATATATATAGAATCATGTCATCTGCAAATAGGGAGAGTTTGACTTCCTCTTTCCCAATTTGTATCCTTTGATTTCTTTTTCTTGCCTAATGGCTCTGACCAAAACTTCCAGGACTACATTCAACAACAATGGTGAGAGTGGGCATCCCTGTCTGGTATTGAATCTCAGTGGGAATGCTTCCAACTTTTTCCACTTAAATATGATGTTGGCCATGGGTTTGTTATAAAACGCCTTGATTGTGGTAAGGAATGTGCCTTCTATACCCACTTGCTTAGAGTTTTCATCATGAAAGGGTGTTGTATTTTGTCAAATGCTTTCTTTGCATCTATTGAGATAATCATATGGTTTTTGTTCTTTAGTTTGCTAATGCAATGCATGACATTGATTGATTTACGAATGTTGAACCAGCTCTGCATATCAGGGATAAATCCCACTTGGTCTGGGTGAATGATCTTTCTTAGGCGTTGTTGGATTTGATTGGCTAGAATTTTGTTGAGTATTTTTGCATCTATGTTCATCAGGGAAACTGATCTGTAGTTTTCATTGTCTGTTGTGTCTTTTCGGGTTTAGGAATTAAGGCAATGCTGACTTCATAGAAAGAATTTGGGAGGATTCCCTCCCTTTCAATTGTTTTGAATAACTAGAAAAGAATCGGAATTAGTTGTTTTCTTCTCTAATATTATTGATTTAGGTCTTTTCTCCTCTCTCTCTCTTTTTTTTTTTTTGTTAATTGGGCCAAAGGTGTGTCAATTTTGTTTATTTTTTCAAAAAATCTGCTCTCTGTTTTGCTGATCTTTTGCATTGTATTTTTGGTTTCAATTTTTGTTGATTTCTTCTCTAATTTTAATTATTTCTCATCTCCTACTAGTTTTGGGTTTGGTTTGCTGTTGTTTTTCTAGATCCTTGGGGTGCATAGGTAATTCATTTATTCGGTACCCTTCCAATTTCTTGATGTAGGCACCAACTGCTATAAACTTTCCTCTTAACACTGCTTTTGCTGTATCCCATAAGTTCTGATATTTTGTATTGTTGTCTTCATTTGTTTACAGAATTTTTTGATTTCTCTTTTGATTTCTTCTATGACCCACTGTTCATTCAGATCATACTGTTCAGTCTCCACGTGTTTGCATATGTTCTAGAGATACATGAGTTGCTAATTTCCAGCTTCAATTTATTGTGGTCTGAGAAGATGAATGTTGTGATTTGATTTTTTTGAATTTTCCAAGATTTGCTTTATGGCCTAGCATGTGGTCAATCCTAGAGAATGTTAAAGGCACTGCTGAGAAGAAATTGTATTCTGCAACTGTAGGATGAAAAGTTCTGCAGATTTCTGTTAAGTCCATTTAGTCTATGGAGTCAAGTATCTCGGCTGTTTCCTCACTGATTTTCTGTCTGGTTGATCTGTTCATTGCTGAAAGTGGGGAATTGAAGTCCCCTTTTACGACTGTTTTGGAGTCTATGTCTCTCTTTAGATCCCTTACCATTTCATTTAAATAGTCAGGTGTCCTGTAATTAGGTGCATATACATTTATATTAGTTATATCTTCCTGTTGAATTGATCCCTTAATCATTACATAGTGCCCTTCTTTGTCTCTTTTAACAGTTTTTGAATTAAAGTCTATTTTGTCTGATATTAGGATGGCTACATGAGTCTTTTTTGGTTTCTGTGGCATGAAATATCTTTTTCCTTCATTTCACTTCCAGTCTGCAAGCATCTTTATTGCTGAGATCTTGTAGGCAGAAAATAGATGGGTTTTGTTTTTAATCCAATCAGCCAGTCTGTGTCTTTTAATGAGAGTTGAGGCCATTTATATTTAAGATTACTGATAAGTAACGACTTTACCCTGCCATTTTCCCATAAATATTCCTATATTTTACTTTGGATTACTTTTGTATTTTTACTCAGAGATTTTCTTCCTTAACCTCTTGTGTATTGATGACCATGTTTCTGTGTAGCTTCAGGTTTCTTCCATAGCTTCAGGCTTTTCCGTGACAGTAAGTCCTTCCTCACTCTAAGAAACCTGCTTATTTTTCAAATTTAATTTTTGTTTATATTGATATTTTCATCCTTTTGGAATTTATGAAGGAATATGGTATAGGGCATGCATTAAACTTTACTAATTGGTGTTTCAGTTTGTTCCATTACCATTAACAGTTCAATTTTCCTTACTGATTTGAGATACTATTTTTACAATATATAAAATTCCCCATGTTCTCATGTTGACTATAAATTCTACATGGGATCCTCAGTGCTACCAGATACCTAATCTAATGCTGGGAGAATCATTTAATTACCTAAACACCTCTTCTTAAACTTCTGAATTTTCTCAGAAGACATCTTGGGACTTTCAGTTCCAAGACATGTTTCATCCTCACTTGTTAATCTTATGCCTAAAATTCAGTAATTTCTTTCTATTTCAGAGGTTATTTGGTATCTGGGCAGATATCTGTGAACAATGAACACTAGTAAGGGACTACTATGCTTATGACTATTTTTACTGCAGTGAAATTGTGAGCAAGAACAAATAATTATAAAAACACACAGACACCAGGGAAATACAAATATAAACCACAATGAGGTTTCACCTCACTCCAGTTAGAGTGGTTATCATCCCCAAATCAAAAATAAATAAATAAATAAATAAATGTTGGCAAGGATGTGGGGAAAAAGATATCCTAATACACTGTTGGTAGGAATGTAAACTAGTACAACCATCATGGAGATTCCTCAGAAATCTGAAAATAGATTTACCATGTGACCCAGTCATCCCAAAGGAAATGAAGTCAGCATATAAAAGAGTTATCTGTACCCTCATGTTTATTGCAACTCAATTCACAATAGCTAAGATATGAAATCAACCCAGATGTCCATCAACTGATGACTGGATAAAAAAAATGTGTTACATATGCACTATGGAAGACTACTCAGCCATAAAAAAGAATGAAATCATGTCTTTTGCAACAAAATGAATGCAACTGGAACTCATCATGATTAGTGAAATAACTCAGTCCTAAAAGACAAATATCATGTTTTGCCTGATTTGTGGTCATTAATATACAGAACACACTACTTAGAAATTTTAAAAAAATGAAATCCTGACATTTGCAACAAAATCTATGCAACTGGAAACCATTATATTTGGTGAAATAAGCCAGTTCCCCAAAGATAGATATCATACGTTTTCTCTGACTTGTGGTAACTAATACAGTACCTAAAATGTAATGTTTTATAACTGACACTTTGAGAGTTGATGATTGTTTACAGCCCTTGTCTCTACTGTTGAGGAACAATGTTTTTTATTCATACTTTTTGTTGAACTCTTTAGGGTTCTTTGTAGGGTTAATCTTATGAGTATAAATTATACTGAAGATAGATCTTAGTAAAAATTAAGAGTGGGGATAGGAGAGAGAGGAGGAAGTGTGGGAGCATGGGCAGGAGGGAGGGTAGGATAGGAAGCATCCCTATGTTCCTTGTATACCTTAAATAAAATTTTAAAAAATATAGAGAGCACAAATATATATATGAGTGAAATTGACATTTTGAGAATTGACTATTGTATACAGTCCTTGTCTATATTCTTGAGGAACAGTGGTTTTTCTATGTACTGCTTATTGAATTCTTTATTTAAATTTTCTACTTATCGAATTATGGTTCAGCTTCTGATTATAAAATAAACTGAAAGTATGCCATTATAAAAATCAAAAAATAAGAAAGGAAGGAAGAGGGAGGGTTTGAGCATGGGCAGGAGGGCAGGGAGGATAGGAAGTATCATTATGCTCTTAAATCTGTATATATAAAATACATGAAATTTGCCCAACTTATATAAATAAAAATTTTAAAAAGCAAAAAAAAAAAAGGCACACAGTACCTAAGTTCTAATTATACAATGTTTAATCTGAATAACCACAGATCTCAAACACATTTTTCTTTCCTTTTTTTTTTTTTTAAAAAAAATTCATTTGTTTATTTGAATGACAGAGTGAGAGAGAGAGGAGAGAGAGACAGAGACAGACAATCAATCCTCCATCTGCTGGTTCACCCTCCAAATGATCACTACAGCCGGGACTGGGCCGGACTGAAGCCAGGAGCCAGAATTTCTATCCAGATCTCCAAGGTGGATGGCAGGAACCCAGTTCCTGGAGCCATCATTCCTTGCTTCCCACTTATACCAGCAGAAAGTTGGATGGGAACCAGGAAATCCAACACGGGATGCAGGCATCCCAAGCACTGGCCTAACCAGTTGTCCCCTCAATGTCCCCTAAATTTTAAGGAGTAATTGAGAAAGACTATTGAAATTCTACAAAAGCATAAAAATACATGCATTATAAAAGAAAAAAAAAAACCAGAAAACAAAAAATAACTAACAGCCCAGTAACTACTGGAGCCATGTCACTGAGGTAGGAAAGAAAATAGCTTCTTTTAAAGAAAAAGAAGGGAATTTTCATTTATTTAATTATTCACCATTTTTTTAAAAAAATTTTTTGACAGGGAGAGTTAGACAGTGAGAGAGACAGAGAGAAAGGTCTTCCTTTTTCCGTTGGTTCACCCACCAAGTGGCCACTACGGCCGGCGTGCTGCGCCGATCCAAAGCCAGGAGGCAGGTGCTTCCTCCTGGTCCCCCATGCGGGTGCAGGGCCCAAGGACCTGGGCCATCCTCCACTGCACTCCTGGGCCACAGCAGACAGCTGGACTGGAAGAGGAGCAACTGGGACAGAATCCGGCACCCCAACCGGGACTAGAACCTGGGGTGCTGGCGCTGCAGGTGAATTAGCCTAGTGAGCCACGGCACCAGCTAATTCACCATTCTTATCAATAATTAATGACCAACACTGCATAGAGAAGAACACATATGACTGGTTTTTGCTGTGCTATTTGTATCTGCTCTACAGTCCAATACACAATCGGTATTTATTACATAGAGAAGGAAATTGATAATCAGAGCCTTTCTTCAAAAAAAGACAAGAACAAAGTAAGAGTAAGGAGTTCTACACCCTAATGCTTTTGCTGTGATCCACTTTGATACTGGCATGAATACTTAGCATCACGACATTATTGATCCTTCTCCTCCCTACCCTCCAAAATCTGTTGCCCTCTTCCCGGCTCCAGGCCAGCTCTCAGCTGTGGATCAATATTTCTTTTCATTCAGACACCATGATCTCATTCGGTACACTTTTAGTTCCTTGCTTGCATTCAAGATAACCTGACCCTCAGGGTTTGTCTGATGGCCAATTCTATTCTAGTCGCCAACCAATTACCTTAAGAAGAGATGAGGGAAAGAGGAGAGGAACTGGACAAACAATCTGACAGAATCCATTTTCTCCCTCTCCCTTGAATGTTTCTGGCCTCCCACCTTGCCTTTCTTTCCCGGAGCTCCAGGCGCTCTTTTTACAAAAGAGCAACAGGACTTTGGTTGGCAAAAGCCACCCTCTGTGAACAATAAAAAGCCAGGCAGAGATAACAATTCCCAAACAACTATGGCCAGGTCCTGTAGGAAGGCAGCACAGTCCCCACTGAGTGTGTCTCCGGGCCTGCTCCCAACCTGCCACTCGGGACAGCAATGCCTGGGTCATTTGTTTCTTGTTCCTTTTTATCCTCTTGGTGTACACCTTCTTCAACTGTGAAACGATGAATCTGCTCCTACCACTAGGCTTGACAGCCATATGCTCTGCAATTGGTCTCCTTGGGTCTGTGGGTGAAAGACTGCTATCACATTCCTCAACTGTCATGTTCCAAGTTGTGCTCAAAGATACCGAGAAAACACTTTAAAAACAGGCTTACTAATTCATTATATTGTTTACAACATTATTCCCCAGGGGAACCAATGGAAGGTTTCCTTACTAGTTACCATGAGGGATTTGTTTCTGACATTGGGGGTGGGGGTGG